>NC_080593.1:11727635-12033562 GCF_027887145.1 Ammospiza caudacuta | reverse complement strand
TGGAAAAGCATATACAAGCATAGGAAAACTGTATCCTGCCCCAAGGAATTTCCATGAAACAAACACAATAGATACAATTAAGGAAAATTATCTTATTTCAAAGATAGGGTCTGTGGCAGGAAGAAAGCAAAAGACATTGGATTGAAATGGCAAACTACAAGACTAAAAGAAAAGCTTCCCAGTTCAAAATACCAATACTGAGGAAGAGAAATTATGTAATTGTATGCATTTATTCAGTATTCTGTTGCCTATTCTTGCTTTTATGACAATTTTTAATTTCACCTTTGACAAAAAAGTTTTAAAAATTATATGAATATGAGTGGCTTAATACACATGTAGTGATTATAATGTAGGGATGTAATAGCTGGAAAGAAAAGATCAGTAATGTGATTCAAATAAAATTAAAAATGCAAAATAATTGCTATAATTAAAACCAAAAGAAAATCAAACACCTAGCTATCTGAGTATTTTAAAAGCAAGATGCATGAATATTTCAGAAGATGCTTTCTCTCAAAAATTGAATTATTTTCATGGCATGTATTTTTTTATTCTTCACTTTCACAACATAAGCAAGAAGGGAAATAGAAGATCTTATCAGATATTGGCTGAAGAAGTAAGTTCACAAGTGGTTAATTTTGACTGTCACGGATGCATGGCTAATTACTATAATGAAGAATATTTTTGGAAAAAAAGAAAAAGTTGAATGCTGATATTACCAATTAACACACAAATCTAAGAAGCAAAAATCCACAGTTAATAGAACACTACATAGTCCCTGTAATTAAAGTGTGACATGAGAGTCCAGTGTCACAAAGGAGAGAAATCCTTTAATTAGCCAGGTTCGATATGCAAAGACAAAACTGGAAGGTTAAACAGGGAGAAGCCATGTTGTAACATAATACTGTAAGAAAATGACAGAACTTAGACAACCTCCAACTATCCATATTTCTGTATTTGAGATTGAGAATTTTGTCCCAAATCACCTGTCCCAAGTTTATCTGTTGTGACAACACCAAAAATAACAATAGGGAACAACTTGCTGTCAGACCTGCACAAGTAAAGCCTCACCAGTTACTGCAGGGTTTAGCAGGGACAAGGTCCTTGTATCACATTTTTGGTATTTTACACCAGGAAAAGGAGGCAAATCTACACTAATGGTTTAGGCTTACAGTAAAAATAATCTTTTTATTACACCTGTTTCTTGGAGATCACATCATAGCAACTTGATTTCTTTTTGCTCACTAGTAAAATCTCATTCTTTCAAGGCAATGAAATGTGGGTTTCCTTCAACAGGCTTTATAAATGAAAGTAGTATTAGAGAAAAAGCCACATTATGGACTTACAAACTTCACTTTCTAATTTAGCTGATAGGTTCCATTAAGACACATAGATTAACTCATTAATTTATAGAAAACACCTTCAAAGTGTAGTCTACTAATGAATATATAGTTCATAAAAATGTAAGTCAGGAAAAAATTTTGAAGTTATCTAAAAGATTTTATCAAATACACCATGCAAATAACGTGCATGAAAGAAGTAATGCAGAAAAGTTGATTGATAGATGGTTACTGAACTTCTTAATCAGGACCAATTTCCTTTATTTACACATCCATTTGAGCTGGATAACCATATGACATGATAATCTTAAAAATAGATTCTACCATAACAGTGTTAAAATTTAATTACATGTGCAAAATATTGCATCTGGCGTGTCCAAGACAAAATTTTTTGTGAATACAGCAGCCTAAGATTACCTTACAGCAGCTTCTGTCCTGGAAATACAGACAACAGTTGCAATATGCACTAAAAAGCAGAGGTCTACTCTCTTAACATCTGCCTTAGGAGGAGAAAATCTTATCATAGCTCAAGATTTTAGTTCCAGACTTTCAGCTGAAACATTCAATTTAATTCATTAAAGAAGCAGAGGCCTTTCTTTTTTTTTTTCGCATGTTTTCTTATGGGGACAAAAGATATTTGATGGATATGGATATAGCACAAGGAAAGTCCTCAGACAAGAAAAGGCTTGCAACTTCAGACAATACTGCTCTGTGGATATCATTAACTTGTCCTATATTTGTTGATCTGTGGTATTTTCATCTGAGAGCCTCTCTACTTTTAAGTGTCTTTTGTTACAAATGCCTACACAAATTTCTTTGCATCCCAATACATTTTTAATAGAGATTTTTTCCTGAGCTGAATAAGGCATTCTGTCTCATCCAAATAAAATAGCTGTGTCTGAAAGAGAGAATGTTGTTAGCTGTAATAGCATATCTAAGTGGCTTTGAAAAAGGGACTCATTCATTTGTATCTCGAGCTCATTTTGCACTGAAATATTCATGCAACCCCTGAAAGTGTTGTCAGTAAAACACCTGGCTGGAGCACACAAGTTCTCTGTACAGAAGTGTCTGCCATTCCCATGTCCCATATGATTCTTTACATCAGCCTGATTTGTGCCCTTCTTCTGCTTTATTTCTGTGGCATAGATGTACTGGCAATGATTATGAGGATTTTCAAAGCAAAGTGCCTCTTGTAGTGCCATAGGCCAACTTGTTTAGCCTGCAGCATGTTTGTACTGCTCAGGTTGATTATCACTTCTAACAAAACAGTCCCTAGTGACTCTCAGCTGCATTTACATATATTTCAGACAGTGTATGTACTGAAATAAGTAATAAATAACCTTAAGGGAAAATTATGTTAATTGGTTGGCCACTGCAGTGCCTACCAGCTCACCAGCTTAATCTAGAGTTATGTACCTCCTTGGATTTAAAAAGAAAACACGTCTTGCTCCCACTTACCTGTGCCTGGATTGCCAAAAACTTTCTATACTAACAGAGACTAAATTTGGTGTGAATGCTTTTTGTTAGTTTGGGGGCATTTTTCATATGTGTGTGCAGATTTTTGTCTCCGATTTTAAAATAAAAAAATTTAAATTGATTTTTAAAATATATAAATATATATATGTTTTATTTCAAGTTGATCAGATCAGACTCTCGCTCCCTTTTCGTTGTGTCTCTCCTTAATCTTGTCTTGACTAGTTTCTTTTAACTATGATATGATATTTTGCAATGATAGGTGGAAAAAAAATTTGGAATGTTATACAGTTTCTTGTAAAAATATACTGGTTTTGTATATTTCCTTTAATATAACTTTTTGTTACTGTAAAATTATGGAATGCAGAAATACTTAACCTAGTGTTATGTCCCAAACAATAATATCCCAAAAAGATATATGACCTTCTAAGCTTATTTTAAATCTAATTCTTTGCTTCTCATTTCCACCATTTTCACCTACTTAAGTGTTTGCCCATGATATGTGACACCCCATGTCAAGGAGGAATGCTTAAATCTGATCAGAAAGAGTAGCTACTGTAAGTATATCCCAGTATATTGTTTGTGTGTCTATTTTATCTGTATGATTTGGATGCTGATCTTCAGTAAAGAAGGCAAACAATGCACTTTGATAGCATCAGTTATTATGGAAGCATACAGATATTTTGAATCATCTTGTTGGAATGGAAAATCTTTTCTTCTCTATCTATATCTCTGTTGTGGACAATCACCCGTGTACAAAGGAGATGCCGTTCTGTTCAAACAAAAGGAGATTTGTTCTGTTCAAACAAATTTCTCACAGGAAGACACGTTCTTTCTGCTCTCTGAGATTCTCTGATCACATGGAACTTACAGGGTAATCCCTTGTCCTTTATTGAAAGGATCTTGGCCTGTTATTTTTGGGGACATGTTTCCTGCCCAGCGTGGAACATTCTCTTTCTTATTTCCATCATGTGTAAAAAAAAAAAAGACTGAATCAATCAAACATCTCCAGAGAAAAATTTAGCAATAAAAATAATTTAAAATGAATTGAGGTATTTTCTAAAAAAAACCATCTTTTTACCTACAGTTGCCAACAGCTCATATCACGGATATAGCAATAAGTAGTCTACATAGTTGTCATTTTCTGCACTGCTTAAATAGAAACACCCTTATTGTTTTCTCCTTTTTTAGGCAAAAGAGTATTTGCATTAGGAATATTTGAAAAATAAAAACTGATTGAAACAGATTTCTCTGAATTTTGAAAATGTCTCTTCATTTGTAAATGCTAAACCCAAGGTAGGAGATACTGTTTAGTCTGTATAAAAATGTGCACAAATTTGCTTCCAGCTATTTGTCCACCTTATTTTCTCATAATATTGCAAAATGAGTGATATATAGGTCTTCATTTAATTTTTTAGACTGAGTGTCAAAAACTTTCAATTACCTTTCCTCAAAGAACTTCAGAACTGCAGGCCATGGTTCATTTTGCCAGGTCTGAACACAGAGAACTATGGATGTGTTCCCAAAGGATGTATATGTTCAAACCATAAAGTTGAAAGTATCTTTAAAAGCTTTCTAGATATTAAAATTGCTTTTGTATAGCATGAAAGGTCTTATCAACTGTATTTTTAAAATTTCTTCTGAACTGATAAAGATGGCATTGTGAAATTATTTTTCATTATTTGGTAGTTTCCTGAAATTCTTTTAAGTATTATTAAGATTTTAAACTCCAGTTTTAAAATTAGAGCCTTGCTTGCTCCTATATGAGCTGAAATTTGGCATACAATGAATGCATTAAATGTAAAATGCTCAATGACTTAGTCTTTCATTATAAATTTAAATAACTCTTGTCTAAAACATATTGGGAAAAAACATAAGAAATGAAAAAAGGGTTTAGTTTAGGGTGCGCAGCAGATTGCAGATAATACACTTCATATTTTGGTTCCTACAGATGTACTAGTTTTAACTTTACTGGGCCACTTTTTCTAGGAGAAAATACCACCACCACCAAAAAAACACCAAATCGCCCTTCCCCTTCAAACCCCCTGAAAATATTTTAGAAATCCCCAAAGCAAACAATAAAATCTAAAGTGAAATCAACCTTAAATATTTTAGGTAGTTCAGGTTAAAAAAAACTTTTTTGGTGATAAAGGTTAGTACACAGTAAGAGGTTCTTGTAAAGTACATGAATTTGACAATGGAGAATGTTTTAATGATCAATCCTCTGCAATTTGCTCAAATACTAAATGGAAGATGTCCCTTCAATGACAAACATAGAAGTTAAAATAATATGTTTTTTATGTGTATTTCAGTTTAAGACACACTTCAGAAATAAAATAAATATTGAATCTAGGGACAGACAATCCCATTTAAGTTAATTTCATTTGTTAATTTAAAATACTTTATGTGATAATGAAATAAAAAAGCGTAATCATATATAATTATGATGATATGTGCTGTAAAGAAATATATGTATATAGTGATAGCAAACAATGTTTTAAAGTAGATTGCTGTTTATGGTGACTCATCTCTATTTTCTTATTTTAACAAAAAAAAGGCTAGGCAATATACCAAAGGAAGTAGTGTTCCAAGCTAAAATGCTTTTTTTGACTTTCAACATGGTTCACTCATTAGACCTGCTCACCTCTCCTGTTTTTAGCTGTCACAAATTACTGGGGCAAAATAATTAGCTAAGCTTCCTTTTCTTCTGGTTCTGTGTGAAAGTTTGAATGGAACAACTTCCTGAACCTGTGACTCCCAGGGAACACCCTGAAGTCATGGAAAACTTGTAAATGTGCCAACAATCTGAGTGCACTTATTGCTGCCATAAAAGATTACCAAATCGGAATGGACACATTAAACACTTAAATTAAAAAATGAGCTCCAAAGATGTAGCAACCTATGGAGAGTATAAAAACATAATGTCATCGAGAGGAGGAGGAGGAGGGAGGAACTGAAAACAGCCCAGCACAAGCGGTGTTCCAAGGGATGAACTCCCCCTCCAGCAGCAAGGCCACAGGACAACAACTCCTAGGACATCTCAGCTTGCAGAACAGAAATGAGATAAATAGATCCATCAAAATGTGGCTGCTGAGGAAACGGGAAAACATAACAGTGAGTAGATGCCAACTATGGGAAAACCTGCTCAACAGGGTGTGCGTAGTGGGGCTGTTGAATCTGCATCCAGCCTTTGGTGCTCTGTCTGCGGGTCATGCGCATCAGAGCCAGGAGCAGGGGCATCTGGGGAGTTATTTCCAACACAAATCTGCACTCTATCTCCAACCCCCACCCCATCTCCAATCCCAAGGGTGTCTTCAGCTAAGATGCACCCTGGATCCAGAATTTAGCATGAGTACACACATTCACATATAAAATTTCTCAGCAATGGTACGCACCGGTTTGTAACAGGCAGCAAGCTCATGCTCTCAACCCTTCTCAGCATTGCTCACTGACCTCCTGGCCAGCAGTGCATCTGCACCCTTTTGATCCAATTAGATTTTCTCACCTCTACTTTCTTATCTGGATTTTCTTGCAACTTTTTTCAACACATGTTGATTTTGTCTTTTTCCTTCTTGAAAAAATTAAGATATAGCATCTTAGGAACATATCTCCTCTTTGGTCTTTCAGCTAAAAATTATAGCCAAGTTTTTGACATTTAGGTCAAGCATTTCTTTAAAGGCTTGTCAGGAAGAAGAGATAAATGCATGCTAGAAGTGTATAAGTTACATTTCAGCTTCTCATGACAAAAAAAAAGGAGGCGGGGGAATAACTTCACTACATCTTTTATGTCCTCTAATGCCCCAGGCTAATAAAATCAAATGCTTTCTTTAAAGTATAAAGCTATTCCTTAATTCATGCATTTGCAATGTTTCCAACATCATTAAGAACAGATTTCTAAGTCTGCCCTAAGTCACTGAGCATTGCCTTTATGTCACAAGGAATCTCACAGAATAAAATAAATTAATTTATACTACTCAGCAACTAATCACACCAAATAGAAATTGCTTGAGAATTCTCAATCCTTAGGTACATATTTTCAGCTTTATGCTCAGATGTATCAGACCTGCTAATAGTAACAGTAAATATATACATAATTTTGATTTTGTAAAATGAAAATTCTTTTAAGTGAAGAACAAAGACCTAGGTTTTAATGCTTGATCTTGGCAGGTAGAAAGAAGGAATAGTTCACTCAGGCTTACAAAAACACTGGAAAATTTGGCAATGGAAAGAAATATATATTTAGCAAAGGGCAAAACCAGAAGAGAATATAATTTCACTGTAGCATAAGAGGACTTTCATACTTAAAGCCAAATGCAAAGACATTTGAATTCCTTGAGACTTCCCTGACTTTGGGTTAAAGGGTGCTCAGAACTGTCAAAATATTCTTGGTATATACATGTGCCAGTATTACCCGTACCTGTTCTTGCTGACATGAATAGATTTTGATGGCTGAATCTCCTCCAAACTGTGTGCACCTGCTTGCCCTCTCTGTTGGGCACTCTGGGTGGCCTCTGCCAATACTGGAGGTCTTTTTTGTGCCCAGCAAGCAGACATGGCCAGTTGTGAGGCTGGACATCAGAGGAACTAATTTTTCAGACGTTAGGCCATCAAAAGCTTGTTGGACTGCTGTGGCTGGATCACATCCCAGTTAGTCAGCCAGAGGAATTGGTGATTCAAAGCCTTACTCAGCAGGATGCTTGAGCACCTTCTTAGCTTCAAGTGTCTGACCAGTGCCCCTTTTTAAGCTAAAATCATTAAAACTCACCCTCCCTCAAGCTTTATTAACTGGCTCCTCAAAGAACAAGGGCTTGTGGTAGTGCTATCAACTGATGACTCTTACTGGTGTAATTATAATTTCACTTTTCCCTGTGCCTTATTTAAAATGCAGTCACATTGATTATTCTCACATGCTTGTAATGACTGCCTTCCTTAATCAGTGCTCCCAAAAATGTCACATCTCTCTGTGCTCAGAGCTAAGCAGGAGGGAGGTCCCTGCTGCCACAAGTCTTGCAGCATCTCAAGTCTTCCTAGTGCCGCTCTTGATGTCCCCTCTGCCACCAGTCTGTCTAAATAAGATGGAGCAGTAAGAGAGAGCTTCTAGCTGCCTCCCAGCCCCTGTGAAATGATTACAGCTCTGCAAGCTCCCAGGCAGGTTGGCTTATGCAAAAATATCACAAAACCCACTGATATGAGCCAAAGTTTGAGGTTTAACAGTTGTGTGTGTCCTTTCTCACTTGCACATTTTACTGGACCTGAGAAGAGCCTGACATGAGGCGCCTGAATGTAGCTGGATAGAAGTGAAGCATAGGCCTGATTCTTCTCTTCCTAGAAATGCACTGAATATCTTGCACTGCTCCTATCCTACATTTTTGCCCTGTGTGAAGGGTGAACCAGCAGCTGTACTACATACTTGTTTCTGATAGCTGGTGTCTTGACACCTGCGTAAAAAATTGAATAATTTTATTGTACATACTAAAGAAGAAATAAACCATTCCTTCCAGGGCACCTGGTGAATTTGCTTTCCTTTTCTTATATTTCTCAGTTTCATGAAAAGAAAGCAGTGGCACTGAGCTGCAGTGGTGTACTTGGGAAGTGAGGGAGAAAGCTGGTGGCAATCTGTGCTGCTGACACAGAGTCGCAGTGCAATGAGCCATGTTGTATCATCTCAGCAATGCATCAAGCCTGGGAAGTGTTCTAAAAAAATTAACTGCGTGGAAGAGGGGTTTATATCCTTTTGTTGTGAGGGTTTAGCATTGGGTTGCACCAGCAAAACAATCTGTGTGGCTTGCCATGTTATCAGCAGGGGCCCTGGTGCATCACCATGGTGCACAGCATCTCCTGGAAGAGTCAGTAGTCTGGGGCTTGGTCTATTGTGTCTCACACCAAGACAAGTGTTTCATTGTTTTACAGGAGAAGGGAGGACTTCTGGCACTACTCCAGTTTTCACATTGCCAGCTGTGTCTTCAGCTTGAGAGATTTCCTGTGTGCTCTATGTTTGCTTCTATTCCTTGCAATTTTTTTTATCACAGTTATATTTTGCCATTTTGAATCTGGAAGTGTATGTCATACCTCATATTTAATCCAAACTTTTCTAAAAACTGGTGTTGATCAAAGCTGCTTCAGCATGTGCCAGTACTCTACATACATTGCATTATTTATAATACTGGGGAAAGTTGGAGGAGCTGAAGAAACGTTCCCAATATCATGTTGGTGGAAAAATCATGGAGGGAGAGAATATGGGGATTTTTATAATGTCTTATAGCACAAAGACTCTTCACCTTCACAGCCCTTTGAGACCTCATTGATCAGGAACAGTACTCAATGTCCCTGACCCACATTAGGGGACAAATTAGTGTCTCACAGGCAAGACCATATGGATCAATGGGAAACCACTTTTCAGATATTAGCTATTTGTTTCATCATTCTGTGCTTCAACATGTCCTCTTGCAAAAAAAAAAAAAACCAAAAAACCAAACTCAAACAAACAAACAAACAAAACCAAACAAAATCCATAAGATTCAACTCCTGAAAGTTGTAAAGTTTCATATCTCAATAACGATACATGAAAATCATCCTTATTTCCCTTTTCTATTCAAGGAAGACTCTGCTGATTTTTCCTAAAGTTGTTTGTGCTCTAAAACTCAGTTGGCCCTGTAAGGAATCATACACAGAACCTGCATGAGGCTTTATCCATCAAATACATAAAATACTTTGACAACATCAGGTGGCAGACACAATAAAGTATAAAGGATTAATTGTTACAAGGGTACCTGAAGGAGTAGTTTCAGTTGTTAAAGCTATTAAATAGCTTTAAAAATGAAAAGCATTATGTAAGGGATAGGAGCTATTGTCCTTATACTTCAACACTTCAGGCCAGTCAGAAAGATTACTTAAAAATTCATTTGATTAGCAGCCTAACCAGGGAGGATGTCACAGTGCAAGGGATTCTGCCCTTACATGCGGTTCCTTTGAGTTTCACATGCCCAGGAGAAAGTACCCACTGCTTATGCACCACAATTACATTTGTAAAAATTGATTTACGCATCCACAGGCAGCAAGAGCAGGTGTTTGATGTCTTTTTCCATCAGGGAGCAGCAAGACTTGACTGCTCCACAAAAGAAGATGAGCTGAGATGGAGGTGACAGCAGGGCAGTGCCCTCACCAAACAGGGATGCTCCCTCACAGCACCCAGACAAGAGGAGCAGAGCACATCCAGCAGCCCTGACCAGACCCAGAGAGCAGGGCTGATCCCTCCTAGCCCACAGGGAGAAGGCTGAGTCAGTAAAGCCAGGGTCAGATCAGCAAAGTACAAGGCAACCTCTTTGTCCTGTGTGCTTTTGTCAGTGCTCTGCAGCGTCACACCTGAGTTTACAGCATAAATTGTGTTTCACACAGGTCAGATAACCACTGTCATTGTTAGTGCTGGTTTTACCAGGGCCTCAGTCTTTTGGGAACCAATATATTTTGTAATAATAATGATAGTAAATATCAAGAATAAAATTGTGTTAATACAATTTTTACACAAGGGTTTACTGACAGCTGTGTATCTAACTCCATGGCCATCTGCAGTCCCGCAGGCACTACAGCACACCTGTGAGTAATGGTGCTACTGCCTGTCTTGTTCTGCAAATGCAGGAATTGGGAAACTTCTCACAGTGCAGTGGTCCACAGAAGGCTGAGATCTGAGGGATGTCTTGGTGCTCAAACACACAGACATGAGGCTGAGAATCTGGACAGAGCTGGGACTGAACCCCAAAGCTGATAACTTTCCAGGGAAGTTGTTTCTACCTTCAGATTGTGCAACTCTTTAGAGATGGTTTTCATACATGCACGTTAATAACTTGACATTGAACACACACCTTGTGATGTTTTAAACTTTTAAAAACTTTTAATTTTTTATGCTATTTTCAAAGACCTTCTGTCATTATATAAAGTCTGTCTTAAAATCACTAGTACATATAAGATGCATTTATGAATTTCCTTGCATGGATGAGGACCTGGCATCCCTATTCCTTACACTTCCTTTTCCTGCCCAGATGAAAATTGTTATAGAAATGAATCAACCTCATCAGAAGGCTCTTCTCACCTGCAGCCCTATCATGGAAAGGAGAGAGGTGATTTGGAAGGTCCTCAAGCACAAAGAAAAAGGACCTGTGTCCCAGAAAGTGTTGCACAGGCTGGCACTCACAGTCCTGCAAACTGGAAGTAATTTTGAATTGAGTTAGTTTCAAGTTTTCACAGCCACAAACTCATTTCTCCCTTATACTGGATATGCTTGTTCTCAAAGTGAACTGGCAATGTCAAGAGGCAAGTCTGAGCATTGGAAACACAAAATCAAATACTTCTGCTTGGATCAGGAAGCTTTCTCCTCACTTTTAAAGCAATTCTTTGGAAAGAAAGGACCACTGCAATATTTGCATTTCTCTTTCTTTGTGTGCTCTGTGTGTAATTGAGAAGGTTAACCTGTAATGGCAAGGGAGCAAATACATCTGTTTTACCACTTGACCATTGACAGTTCTGCCTGATTTTGAAATTCAATCTACAAATTAATTTTGCACTTTAACACTTTCAGGTTATTGTTATGAATCTCACTGGTGCTAGAAGTACATATTTCAGCAATTTTAAATACTTCTTTATTACTGAATGACTGTTGAAACCTAACTCTTCAAATTTAGAGTTATCTATGAGATCTTACTGGTCACAAGTGTGTTAATGTAGTAATTGATAACTTCTCAATTACTTGCTATCATCTTCTCTGAATTTCAATGGTAATTAAATGAAAGAGGATGTAATTACACCTGCAGCCATTTCTTTTAGTTCAAAGGGAGCCCTAAATGACTAGTGGAAGCTCTTAGTAAAGAAGCAAGGTCCTGTTCCTACATCTCACATTCTGTCTGTGTAAGAAACATTTTCTATCCAATTATGCTTTAATTGCTGTTGCTGTCTCTAGTTCTGTAAAGAACTTATGCAACAGTGAGAACTAAACTCCTCATCAGCATAGTCCACTGTTAAATCTTGGCACAATATTAAAGTTCCATCTGCCTTAGGTATTAAACTTTTGGTTGAATGTAGAAACAAAACAATTATATGTTTGGTTTTGTGCTTTGGGTGAAGGACAGGCAAGTCAGAGTGGGAGAAAGAGTCTAGATTGAGCTTAGGCTGCAAACCTGCAGAACCAGCCCCATGGCTGTAGTCAAAACAAACAGAAATATTTTTTTTCTTTTAATTACTGTTTTCAGAAAAATGACATTTCTCCAGCTTCCCATTTGCACCTTTTTCCTGTGAAACTCCCCCACTTTGCTGCCATTGTGTGTAACAGCACACACACCTCATCAGGCAAGTGATGCAGCCAAAGAGGATGCATGAATGAGGGCAGAAAACTAAAATGCATGAGTTGCTAGCAGAGTAGTGATTTTCTCCATTTGTAGCTATTAAATCTGCACCACTAGGCCTCTGCCCCCATCCCCAAGAGCTCATTTCTCTCTCTGCTGGAGATCCCACCCCTCACATTTGTTTCACAAACTCACAGTTTTCTGAGTTAAGGGACCCCCAAGGATCAGTGCTGAATTAATCACATGCACAGCTGCTCTCCACTGGAAGGGCAAAGGCACCTCTGGGGAGGAGAACTGGAAATGGTAATTTATTTTTTATTTGCTGGGCTTTCAGTACTCACTGTTGGTTGTATGAACAAGTAAAAATAAGAACCCTGTTGGTTTTTGGGTCTGCTTTAGTAATGAACACACAATCCTCATTTAGTTCCAGAACTAGAACTGCAAATGTTTGATAAGAATCCATGTCAAATAAGGATAATATTTCATCTTAAAGATTGATACTTAGTTAATAAAAGTTGCTAGGAAAGGAAAAATTATAAATAACTTCACTGAGATATCTGAGGTATATGTATCTAAATCTGTATATTGACAAGACCTGTTCTTGATACAGGGGAAAAAATAGATCATCCAAAGTTTTGGGGTTGGATCCTGTGGGGAGAGGGGTCGTGGTTACTTTCCTGATTTGGTTCTGTTGCTTGTGATTTTTTTTACTTAGAACATTGCAATTAAATAGAGAAAGTTATATACGGTGGTTTTCTTGTTTTTGTTTTTTAAATCCAGGTGCAGAAGCTACAGCAATTAATATTAATCTGAATTTGATTATTTGGCTCTTCAGCTTTCCATTGGATTATGTTGACTTTGTAATTTGATTGCTACACAGATGTAAGCTGTGCTGATTGCATTAAAATATGCAAAGGAAATTAAAAGTATTACCAAGTGATGTTCTGAAAACAGTTCTTCCTTGCTAGCTGTGAAGACTTCCTTTTGGGAAGAGAAAAGCAAAGGAAATTAATGATTATACTATAATGCCAACCACTGAGTTACAAATAACCCATCTACATGGATAATAAGTATTGAGCCTGCAATTTTTTGTTTCTGGACTGTGTTATATAACTAATAAAAACTTAATAGACACGAGCTCTATAATATGCTAAAATATGATATTAAAAGGGTGAGATCCAGAAGGGAAGCTCCAGCACTGGGTTTCTGCTCCTGCAGTACTTCTGAAGATGCCCTGCATTAAACTTTGGCACAAACACTCTGCTGTGCCACCTGTGAAGCTCAGTTCAATACCTGGATGATTCCCAGCAGAGTTCTGTGGCCATCATCTACCTCACAGTCCTCACATTTCAACTAAAAATTGAAATAAGTGTTTTCCAATTTTACATACAGAATTAATTTTCATTCAAGTTAATTCTTCATTAATATTTATTTTATTAAATTTAAGGTTATATATTTCCTCACTGCTTTTCCCACCGACCATTCAAGTGCCCCATAAGAGAGGCAGAAGTAGAAAATACAGTGAAAATTTTAGATTTTCCACTGTGCTTTATATTAGTCTGAGAAATGGAGGGGAAATATACAACAGTAATATTCAATAAGGTTCACCTTACAATTAATTATACAGACAACTCCTTTCTGTGACTGAATTTGGAAAGGAAGGTGAAGCCAGAGCTGGAAGTTTGAGTCTGCTAGTTTATTATTTAAATATTCCAACCGATTTTAGAATGGTTGCTCATGGAGCAACATTGTATTCCTCAAATTAAATCCCAATTTCAATGAGGAAAAAAGCACAAAATGCATGAAGGTATCCAAGACATGTTTCTAGTTTGAAGATTTATATTTCAGTGTAACCTGAAGCACAGCCCTTCCCCTGCAGCCTTGTCAGTCCCACTGCACACAGATGTGCTCATCCCTTCTTTGGGAAAATAAAAAGGAATTGCAGTTTGCAGGCAAACTGGGGTGACTGTGATAGCACTTTACACACAGTGAGGACAGCTAAAATCTGACAGTAAAACTAACAGCTTTAATGTCCTTTGTTCTGCTCAAGCAATCCTAGAGCATTTTTTTAAGTAACTCAATAAACAAATACATGCATAGACTTTCTAATTGCTTCTACAAGTTCTTCTGATGTCTAATATTGTATTAAACCATGGTAGTAGGATTTCAGTTACTTATGCAAAAATCACATCTGCAATTGATAGAAATATTTATCAGTGTATTCACTAAAATGAAAAAGCATTGAAGCAAGTAATAACATTTAAAACAAGCAGGAAAGCACAAATGAGAATGAAGCATCTGAATAATTACACAATATACAGTGCAGAAAAAATGATATCAAAATTCCACTTCTGTTTCAAATCAATAACACTGAAATGTGACAGGAACTTGATGATGGTGTGTAACTAAAAATTTAATCCAGTCAAAATATCTTTGCAACACACTCATAGACAATCAAATCCTTGCAATTGTTTCTTAATGAAAAGCAATTGGTTTCTGGAAATAATTAGCTTATTTTTATAGCCACAATCAAAGAACATATGGAACTAGACAAGAGTCTTGTTCCCAAGTTAAACATTTCAATTTACAATGTAAAGAGAAATAGAGCACATAGTATTTTATAATCAATTCTTATCAGGTTTAATTTGTGAGTGAATGTGGTGATAAAGTCCTAAAGGTTATTTGCTAAAAGTGCAGAAAAAGGAAATTTAATAATGTGAAATAAAGACCACGTGCACAGCAGGATAATGCTAAGACAGGAAGAATGACTACCGAGAACAATTCTAAAAGAAAGTTTTTTTGTTCCTAAGCCATATTAAAAATGAATGTTAGTGTCCCATCAACTGAAAATCCCTGAGAGAGAATAAGAGATGTTGAAAGGTAGTTCTGTGTTGAATGTTTTGTTCCTGAAAAACATGGAGTGTCATCACCTCACACATTATGTCCTAATGTATAAAGCTGTATTTCCTGCTGACATCAGTTGTGACAATTTCTGTAAAGTTGCCATAAAACCCAAGTGGGAAAACTTTGATTTAGTTCATTACAATCTACAAATCCTGACTAGACTGTCTTGTGTGTTTTTGGAGGAGGAGTGTTTGATTTTTTTTGGTTTTTTTTGTTTTGTTTTGTTTTTGGTGTGGGTTTGCTCTTGTGGGTTTTTTTTTGGTTAAGTTTTACCACTTTCAGGAAGATATGGAAAGAATAAAAGGAAAAACTTTTCAGAGGCAAAGAACCTTTATCTCAGAAAGCAGTGGCAAGACATTAAAAAGAGAGCAAATTTAGGTTAGATACAGAGATACAGCATTTAATTCATATGAGCACACTGGAAATCAGCTCCTGTAGATAATTTAAGAAAGAAAGATTCACATAAGCTGAAGGATAAGCAGGTTTTAAAGATACCATTTATCTGCTCATAGCTCAGATACAGGCACTGCAACTTGCTGCCAAACTCTTGAATGTTCATCTGGGATGGTTTTGGTTGATTTTTTTTTTTTTGGTTGGTTTTTGTTGGTTTTGATTTTGGGATTTTTTTTTGCTAAACCAGATTAAAAATCATGATTGGTAGCAAGACAATGAGTAAACATCATGAATGCATATTTTAGAAGTAACTCTGCCAACAAACACCAAACATTAAGAAACATTTCTCTGTGAGGAAATAACAGTGACATGCTATTGCTGAGAGTTTCTGATGTAGAGAAGTCATGCATAGGAAGCACAGAGGCAGAGATCCCTTGCAGAAGAGAACGAGTTTTTTGATTATTTCTGGCTCACTTGTCTTCTTGATTTTATCTTTAATTCTCTTTCAGAGCCCTACCCTGCGTTTATTATTACTTATGCTGTCCCTGTCAAGATGAAACCCACTCAGATGAAAAAAAAATCCCAAAAAGAAATCTTTCAAAGTATTGCATCTTAACTTCAAATCTCACTCCAACTCTCATGGTTTAATTTTTTCTTCTTCATGAGGAATTGTCAAAGCACTTGACTGGTAGAATCCCTGGTAGAATCTACCATTTGACTGGTAGAACCCGGGGTGGAATTTCAGAGTCACATAGTTGCTCAGATGACTGAAGTCAAGAATTTTATTCAGGAAGACTCCATACCAGAGACTATTCTACAGTGTCAAAGCAAGTAATATTGACAGACTAGTGTTACCTAACTGCTACTGCACCTGCACATCCTCTGAAGTGTGACAGTCATCCATAAGCATATATTCATTCTTTTATGGTATGAATTAAGACAAATATCTGCAATTTATTTCTTTGCAGATGACATTGAATTACTTCATTCTTACCCTGGGCTCAGAATGTTAATTTGAAAATTTACCTTCGAACAGGAGGTGCAAGATAAGTTCCTGGGCATCAAAACTTAATCATATCACTTTTTCCTGAAGGCAACAGAGTCAGAATGAATCTTAAAGGATCTTCCAAGTGATCTTCTCAGTTTGGGCCTCTCTGTTACTAAACTGCTGCTTTTGCTGTGGTGTGGGCAAAGCACAAACGTTCAGGGAGCTCCCTGAAAGCATTTTGTAAAGATTTTTTAAAATGTCTACTGGCTGAACATTTCCTCCTCTTCTAAAAAATGCAGCAACAGGGTGGCAATATGGTGATTAGTTCTACCTTTCTATTTTACAGTAATGATTTATGAAGGGCATTTACTTAACAAGCTCCTTTTGAAGATTTTGTACATGATTGCAAATGACATGTGTGACGTCCAGCAGTCCTTTCTTTTGCATAATGGTCACAGATTATACTAAGGAAGAGTAACATGGAGGTAAAGTGACAGCTCCAGTCTCTTAATGAGAAGTTTATTAAGAAACTAGGACTGATTATCAGTTGCAAATTAACCATAATGTGAGTAATCAGCAGAGACGTCACATTGGTGCAAGAAAAACGATAAACAGAGGAATGTTCATCCCCATGCTAATCAAAAAATACCTACAGCTCATTACAGAATGTCATTCCTAGTAACCTGGGGACACAGGGTTTGAGAAATGTGGTTTTGGAAATTGTAGTTGGCAATATTACTGTGTGTACCTTTAGACTGAATTTATCATGTCAAAGGAATGTGGCTTTTTTTTCTAAAATAGAGATTAAAGATGTCTATGATAAAGCTAGAACTGCGATACATAAGAGCTTGATTTTATTTTTGAACCACTAGACTAGACTAAGATTTTGAAACAGTGAGAGAAAAAAATTGCATTTATTTAAAAAAATCATTTTGCAAGTTTTTTAAGGCAATGGTAAAATGGATGCAAAATTCAAGCCACAGTAATCAGTCACATCATTTGTTCTGAAAAAGATTATAATATTACTTTTAAGTACTATGACTAGTATTTACAAACTGCATACTGGGGCTCAAGCCTCAAACCTGCAAGGAAAATGCCAGTCTAGGAAATAAAGAGTTTGCAATTTTGTATTATCCAAAACACAGCAATAGATATGAACATAATAACAACACAGGTATTGTTATCTGTATGGCAATGTGCCAGCAGCAGGAATTTTGGCACAGACATCTTGGTTTGTTTGCATTGCTCCGCAAGTACACTTTGTTCTGCCATAGGTAATTTCATTACTTTGACTCCAGTCCCCCAGCTCATCTCCTTCTGTATAAATCTTGATTCTCTTTTTCTCTGGCACTGCCCACATCATCTGAAAACACCAGAGGTATCCCTTGATCGCTTTTCTATCCTTTTGCCAGGTTCATTACTGAAAAAGGAGCTCAAACTTCCCTCTCCTAGAGAAACTTTTCCTATTTAACACAGCTCTTTGCCAACACTTCTCCCAGATTTTATTTTCATAACAGGATTCTGCTGAACAAAACTGCTTGACTAACAAATTTTCCTGTGACACATATCCAATAAATGTTTTGGTGGTTTTTTTGAGGCCTTTGGTTTTGTCTTTGCTTTGGGGAGAGGGCTGTTTTTTGCAGTTTGTTTATTTTAGATCACTTTTATTTAGTCACTAATGTATTTAAGATAACAGAATCATATGGCACAACTTATCTTTGGTAAAACTCTCATAATTTTATCCCATTTTTTGTCTGCAGGCATATCTTTATCAATCTTTCCCTCAGAGTTTGTTCCAAAGGCAAAATCAGTGACTGGATCCTGTGTTTTGTAATAGAAATGTTTCAGTTGGATTTTCCATATATGTATATTGAAAAAAAAAATATATATATATACTGTGTTACTTGGAAATACTTTTCACTTCTTTATGTGAAATACTTTTCACTTTTTTTTAATGTTTCTGAGTTTGATAGGGAATAATTTACTGTGTCTTCAGGACCTTTATACAAGCCTCTTTGTGCCAACCATCCAAAATCAAATAACAGATATCCTGAGCATTTCTGCAAGATTAATATCACTAAATAACCTCAAGATTTTTTTCAAAGAGCTTAACTCTGAAGACATGTTTCTGCATTGGCCTACTTTAAATGTCATAATTATTTCAAGTCTGCCTAGGATTTCCATTGTTATCTTTGTTAAAGGGAAATGAACTTTTCCTCTGAAATGACAGCTGTTTGCTCCACAAAGAAATATCAAAATAATATTTTTTCCCAATTGAGGCCAGATGTTTCTGTAAGACACTTAAAAATAAATTTTTAATCCATAAAACAATTTGTCCATGCATATTTCATCCCATTCTAGCTCCAAATCTGCTCATTTTAATCAGTGTTCATCTGTATGATGTTAAGAACATTCAACAGACCCAATATGTGACTTGTATGTGGGACAGATCATTCTTAAAACATAGATGTGAGAGTCTCCAGTGAGTGGAGATCTGATAGGCAGAAAAACATGCAGCTAGCCCTAGGCACTGAAACCAGCTAGATACATGAAATATTTACTGTTTCTTTTTCTATGATGTCTTAATAAATAAAGTGCATTTTAATTGTTGCAAGGTTTTAATTTCGCGATTCTCTTTTGCGTCAGGAATCAGCTGCACTGGCAGCTCTGTGCCAGTGACTCACATTCCCACGTTTGGTGAACCAACTGGGATCAGGAGGAGCTGCCTTGATCCAGAGGTCTCAGGAAAGCAGGAAAACACAAGAGGGAAGCTGGGACACATAACCCACAGGGAGCTTGCAGCCTGTGGACACAGCTGTCCACCATGGGAATCCAAAAGGGCCAAAGGAGCAAGGAGCCAACAGCACTGGGAATATTGCAGAAGGAGTAACTCAGCCAAAAAATTGAGCAAATTTAGTAAGTGTTTCAGTGAGAAAAAAAAATAGCAGTTTACAAATTGTAATACCAAATGTATGGTGATAAAGTGATCTAACATCATGTAGAGATTTTTGTACCAAAAGGTAAGGAGGAATTGGAACATGGGATTCCTTTTAAGGCCTTTGAAGGAATACTATTTTCATTTTCCATAAATAAGGCAGTGCTACAAGTTCCTGCATGCAGAAGGGAGAGAAACCTTGAATTCTCATTCTGTCTGATACCATCCCATCAGAGACTGGTCCAAGCTCAAAGGAGATCCCTTGTGCTCTCCCTCATCCTATGAACATTTCTGAAAATCAAAGTGCAAATTAAACTCAAAGAACAAAGTAAACATAACAGCATTAATGTTAGAAGCCAATGTTTCCTCCATGTCAGGGGTAAACACAGTTCCAGCTTAACTGGTGGCTCTATGAAGGCAAAAAATTTCAAATGACACAGATGCTGATGTTACACCAGGAAGAACTGTTAATGTTTCTAGCAAATTCCTTCAAAGCCTTCTAATATTTTTGCAAACTGATGTAATGTGGATGGCCTGCCACAAGAAAACAGAATTGTCCTATTCAGTGATCTTAATGAGATGTCAAAGGGTTAATAAGAAAATTAATTTATCCTTTTAAGCACAAGAAGTAATTAAAGTCTAAGGGAAATCTGTATCATAATTGAAAATGAGTAAGGAGCAAGTGGGATGTGGAGGAAAAATGAGTTTGGTAATTAAGACAGGAAGTTCAGTATAACAAGAAGGAATAATATATTTGTCACCTATGGCACAATTATATCATGCTGATAAGAAGTGGGAAAGCTTAAGCTGAAGCAGAACAATGGAGTTGGTGAATGAGGAGGTATTAGACAGTGACACTGCATCCTCAGCTAAGGAAACTACTTCAGGGAACAAGAGTAGGTAGGCTCCTGATAGCATCAGGGCTTTCAAATTAATGGAACTAGAATGCATTAAAAGGGATTAAATAGTAATTGTATTAGAACTTATATTAAAGATCCTGAAGTTATTAGTTCTTTGAACTTTAAAAAAAAGGTTCCTGAACTACTCACCAGGAACACCTTGGCCTGATATTTTAATAGGATGGGCCAAAGTTGGCCCTGATATCTTTCCCTCAAAGTCAATAGAGACCCCAGTGGTGGATCTGGATTATTACTTCCTATGTTCCTTATCTGAATTTTTATTCTGAAAGTCTGAACACTTGAAAAGCATCATATCTCTAGAGGCATCCATGAGGTTATAGCCATTCAGAAGGTACTAAAACCTTTTGTATCCTTCCCTTTCCATGGAAATTGATGCCAATGACGCAATAAAGACATGAAAGATATTAATAGGACTGAATTCTAAAGGAAATTCTTGTGTTCAAACACCCAATATTTTTTACTTTGTTTCTTAGGAAGATATACTTAAGTCTTATATAACAAACCTAGAATTAGATCTGCAAGCACTCTTTTGCAGGCAAGGCATTGTTAAAAGAATAAAAATGCAGCAGCATACAATAAAGCCAAGAGGATGTTGCCAGCTATCAGTTTTCTTGCAAATATGAGAGCTGTTGTCCTTTTAGAAATGAGAACATGGTAAGTAGCACTGAAGACCAACACTGTGATAAAGTGTTTGTATATGTTCAAGTCCATTCTCCAAGCTTTTTATTTATATGCATACAATCTACAGATACAATGACCACACTTTTCAGAGGCTTTGGGAAAGTTTTGCATTAGGACTTGTAATCCAGATTTAGTTATTTATAAAGACAGAGAACTTTATTTAACCAGTTGATCACTTTGGAGCGTCTTCCCCTCTATGAAATGTACTGCTGCTGCTTTTGAAATCTGCAGATGCTCTGGGTACACACCTTGTGCCCTACACTGCTCTGCTCAAGGAACATGTAGTATTGCCTCCAAGTTTACTCATGACATGTATTTTGGCTGGGAAGATCAAACTTCATCTTTCCTAAGAGCTGAGGGGTGATTTAGTCTTCTTGACTCTTCTCTGCCCTTATTCTGAGAAAGGAAAGTGCCTCAGGAAAAAGATGCCCATTCTGCCTTTCAAAGATAAACAGGAATAACAAAATAAGAAATGGACTGCTGCTTCTCTGTTTGAGAGCTTGCAGGAGCATCTAAATTAAACACCTCACGTTTCTAAGGAAAACAAGGGCAGCCTTGCCATTCACACTGACACTCATCACCATCAGAGTCCTCTTTCACAAGCATGCACAGCAGGCCAGACTGAGCTGCTGCTGAAGAAAAAAGTGCAGGTACATGAGGAAGAAAGCCTTTGTGATGATATTGTATTTGGCAGAGTTTTTGCTGAGGATAAAACCTTGTTTTCTTCACAGCCTAATTGCATGAAAATTCTTTGTCAGGAATATGCAAAGAATTTCCTGTTCATTTCTCAATCAACTATCTGACTCTGGAACCAAGCACCAACATCCCTCAATTTTGTCTCTTGAATTATCCACCTGATACTACATTCTGTTGATTTTAATGAGAGTAATTTTGAGTTAGCAAAGGTAAATTTGATACAACAGAGAACATGTAGCATGGGTTACTGCCCCTTGTATTGTCACAGAGCAGCTCAAGCATTGGTGCTTGGCTTTATTATCCCTTTTCCTGGCTTTACATTTAAAGCAACTTCTTGCCAAAGGCACTCCAGTCACACGGAACTCTGTGGTGTTTAGAACACCCTATATCATGCTGAATGGAACTACACAAATTTAAAAAAAAAAAAAACAAAACAAAAAAAACCCCACCAAAATCCCCAAAGAGAAACTGAGTCGGTCCCCAAGGGGAATAAAAAGGAAAGACAAAGCAAAAAATGTTCTTGATCTCAGAAGGTAAAACTAAAAACCCAGCACATTATTGGGGAAATAAAGTCTTAAAGTAACCCAAATAATCATTTATTTGACTACAGGAAAGAAAAGGAAAAAAATATATGTGATTAATGCCTCTAGCACTGTCAGTGTGAAATTCATGGTTTGCTGACTACCTAAATTGCCTGGCACACTGCTAACCCTGATCTCAGCTTTATCTAGGCAAGCACTTGTCATTAAAGGGGCAATTAATCTACTATTCTAATTTCAAATGAGGCAATGACAGAAGGAAAAATGAGATGTGTCATTTAAGTGCTTTCACATTCTAAACCAAGCAAATGCCATGATTTCACAATAACAGTAACAGAAAAACTCATAGCAGGCAAATATTCATATTAAAATAGAGGGTCTGTCTTAAATGTGACACACAGACTAGACTGTAAAATAACAGACACCTACTCATTGCTTTAATCATTAAAATGGAGAAAATGGTCTTTGAACAGAAAATATCATCAGGTTTGGGCAGGAACACTGTTTTCCTAATGGCAAAATGTCTCTGGATGTAAAGCTTGCAGTAACTAACTCCAGTCTTACTGGGAAATCTTTATACTTCATTTATGACTGATTAAGATGGGGTGGGAATCTGCTATATAACAGAAAGAAAATTCTGGACAGTCTTTTCCAATTTCATAGAATTTTTGTAATACTATCAGGAAGCAATAATGTTCAAATACAGTCATGGCTTAGTAAAGATGAGGAAATCTGACTTCCATGTCTGGTCCTAAAGGCACTCAGCCAGAGCAAGGAAATGATTTATGATATGTCAATAATTTTTATTAGTTAAAGCAAAAATCAGATAGCAAAAGGTTACTCCTTTCAAAAAGTGTACTTTTTTGCTATAAGTACTATGAAATTTTAGTGGGTGGAAATTTGTGATATAATTCAATACTATTCCTAATAATGGAAATAAAGAATGTATGTTTAGTAAAAGAAAGAAGATTCTATTTTTTTTTTGTAATGGTAAATTTACAAGTGGTCTTTAGTGACAACAGCAGATTACACATTTAAAGCATTTTAGAAAGAGATCACTGTGATTATCTGAGTGTGTCAAAATGATCCAGCTTCTCCCTGACACCACTCTGAGTAGTCACAGAGCAACTTCTGCTGAGAAACCACCAGAAATCAACCTCAGTCCTCTCTTCCTCTCCTCAGGTCTGTGATTTTTTTTCCTGTTGCTCCTCAGTTTGTTCACAGAACTCTCAGCACAGCCATATGTGAACCATAGTGCTTCAACAAACTTAGACTGCAACTTGGTTATGTTTTCCTAATATGCCACTTAAAACTTTAGAAATTAAATTTAGGAGGCATGCTTTCAATAAAACAATTCTGTTCTTTGCGTTATCTTGAAATGCACACGGAAATGAGGAAAGTTAATTTAAATCTTTACGTACATCCATGAAGTTTTGAGATTGTGTCAGGACAGGAGGTGAGGGGATGGCTGCTTTTATCTGGACAAGGGTGGGCAGGATGAGATGTTATCCATGCAAGGTTGTAAGAGCAGAGATTTTATTCTGCCTAGAGGAAATTCTGAACATCCTGGAACAACCTCATTCTGAGCTCTAAAAACTGCTTCAACAAACCACAAAGTCTCTGTTTCAGACAGAAGACAGATCTTTTACCAAGAATCTCATTGACACAGAGGTTGTAACACCTGAGTCCTTAAAAAGACAAACCACAGCCAGGGCCATGCCCAGCTGTGCTCTGGGTTAGGGCTGGAGTTTGCTGCAGTGATGCAGACAGGATATTTGTGTGTGAGAGAAAGGCAGGAAGTCAGAGCATGGTGCTCTCATGCATTAACTGAAAGAACACAAAAAATTGTCTACAAGCTGGAAAAAAAAAACAACATTTGTATGGGAGAGAATTTGAAAAAGAGGACATAAGAGTTCTGTAGATTTGCCCTTAACCCCAATAAAATGGAATGGAAAATTCAATGGGACTTATGCCCTTTACCCTCATTGCTCTTTTAAATTTTCTATCATAGGAAAAAAGGGTACTGCCCAAGATACCCTAAGGAATAACAATTATAAGCACAAATATAGATTTAATTTCATATCTTAAAAGATGCCTAGCTAAAGCAAATCCTCATTTTTAAGTAGATAAACACATTGATTTCATGCTCTGCTTTAAAGGAAAGATAAACTAATCCTTCTGTAGGACATTATATTTGGCAAATCCTCACTTGATCTTTATTTTGTTTCCTGAACAAAATGAGTCATGTGTGTGTAAATGACTCTCAGTTTTAGTTGTTGTTTATCTAAAAGTAAGTCTCTGCAACTTGTTTTTGTTTAGTAAATGATCAATTTTAGTACCCAAGGAGTTCATGGCATCTGAAAAGTGGAACTGTGAGGAGTGATGTACAAATGCAGATGAAGAAACACTCAGGGACAGAAAGGTCTCATCACACTTTATTGCTACTCTGTCTGAATCATAGGATCTGCAAAATTATTTTTTGAACAGTTCTAATAAGTAGTTAGGATACAAAATTATAAGGAAATATTGATAATTATGATTTAATACTGAAACATAAGTAAATTTGGAAAAAATATTTTTAAAGGAGATGGAGCTATATCAGCAACATGCACAAATGCATACATATATGTGTGTCTGTACATGCATATGAACACATATGTGTGTGTATGCACATAAATCCATATCCATGTATGTATATATACAAACAGAGACACACACATTAAGTGGAAAATACGTATTATATGTAAATATACATTTCCTAATGGAAATCCTTTCCTACCATTACAGAATAGAAATTGATATTGCTTTAGCTGGAGTTTTCCGTGTAAGAAAATAATATATTGCATGCACTTTCTTTTATGTTATTCCAGGCTTCCTTCACTACCATCTCTCCTTTCTCTGTCTGAGAGGAAAAAATAATGGCTGTGAGGAAACCACAAATAACAAATGTACAACATGTATTTTCTTCTAGAAAATGGGCAAAAGTGACTGTAAATAAAAGAACAATGTACATACTTAGATATATAGCAGTACTTATTCCCACAATGTGATCTTCCCAAATTTATTATTTCTGCGAGAAAATATGACAGGAGGAAGCCAGCTAGAAATAGATAATGGACTATCTTCAAAGAGGATTCTTTTATTCCTCATAAAAGTAGGTGATAAATGCTTCCAATGTCATTGCTTACTATTTTTCTGCTTTTAGTTTTTCCTTCCAGCATATCTCAAATTAGAGACTAATAGCTCCCCAGGATAAGATACCTTGACACAGCTTCTTTCCATCTCCGGTGCCTGAAGCCATCAAACACCCATTGCCAATATGAAACGGGGAAGGATGTAGATATTTTGCTCCTTGAAAAGGATTGCAATTTTATTTTTAGATTATTAAAAAGAAGGTACTCTTATAATGATATTTTTCTCAGAAATATCTGTTTGTTGTGGTCTCTTGCTTACAAGAATATTTCCTTGCTGGCTCTGGAGCTGCTCTGCTGAACCTCAGAAAATGGAACAGGCAAAAAGTCTGTGTAGGTCTTGCTTGAGGACGAGGATCCACAGGGTTGTAGCAACCTAAGTTTTACTTCCAGAGATGCCAAGTGAACAACTCTCGTCCTGAATTTTCATTTGAAATTAGTAATTAACATGTCATTCTAGTGTTATCCTACATTTTGGAGAATTTTTAACCATGAGCAAAACCTCTTCACAGTGAACAGAGGGAAGGCACACCTGCTTGAAAGTCATTATTAAAGTTTGCACACTGTTCAAAGTCTGTGTTGTCTCTGATGATTCAGATAAATAGGGAAAATGTGCTGTTGAGAGTAAAACTGTATTTCATTGCAGAACTCAATTGCTATGAATCTGCAGGCAAATGTATCTGCAGGCAAATTTACTTGCAATTTTTTTCTCTGTTCCCTGAGTGTTAGATGGGAGCAGGGTTTCTTGCTTTGTAGTATTTTTGCACAGACAAAATTTGTGACTTTGATGTTCATGATGTCATATTTTAAGTCTGCATTTTTTAAGGGCATGAATACACAGAGCCAAAGTATGCAGCAATTATTTTTCCTAGTGATGCCTAAACATTTTTAGTTTATTCATACTTTTTTTTAGCTTTGTAGATTTTTAATAAATAATTGTACGTAGTTTCTAGTACTTTTCCTCACATTTTAGAATAACAACTCTTTCTAACAGGTTCTTGAAATTCTGTTCAGTCTTATTCTTAAGAAGAGAATTTCTGACTAGGACATCTTGTTTTCCAACAGAACTGAAGAGACTTTACAAAAAATAGGGCAAGGAAGCTCCTGGGCCAACTCCAAGGAACTGACCCAAGAGTGGGTTACTGGGGCAACTGATGTCCTATTTGATATACCTGTTAGATAAACTAATTTATTAACCTTATTAAAAATTGTAGCAATCCTGTATCGCACATGCACATCTACCCATATTTGTGCACCTGAATGCTTTCATTAAATAATTGCTTTTTACCTCATCACTCTTAAAATTGTTCAGAAAGTTTTGACTTTTGATTCCAGGCAACACAAGGATTAAATTTTAATACCAAATTCTATTAGAAAATTAAACAGGTGAATAATGTTATGTAAGTGAGCAGGGAACAAGAAGAGAATGAGTGAATGATTATATTTTGTTTCTCTGGGAACTACTGAGTGTTGATTGAAATTTTACTCAAAAGGAAGAGAATCAGGAAATACTGTAGTAAATCCAAAATCATACATCCTTAGACTTCAGGCTTTTTAGAAACAAATGATTCATTAGAAATCTATTTCCAAAGCTCCATGAAGATGCTGCTTTAGGTTACAGGTGGGACAGTTTTGGATTGGTAGGCGGCACCCTTTCCAAGAGCACTTTAAAAAAATGAACACAACCTTTCTTTAATCCAAAACCTTTCTTAAATCCTATAAACTCCAGGAACTTTCAATTGAATAATACATTACTTTTGATAGAAAAGGGTTGTTTTTCTATAGTTGAGACTACGTATGACAAGGGAACTGTGCTCAGATTCCTTGAAAATAAAGATCTGGACTCCAAGGAAGGGTCAACAAAAGCATTCACCTACCAATCACTGACAAGAACTTCAAGTAATAATTAACTATTTTTAAAAACTCCAAAACTGAGTCAAGTTGTGTTTACCATGCTGCCAGAGAGCAGTGTTTTCCTTCTTTGGATGGTTCATCACCATGGAAATCTGTAATTTTGCGCTGCACAATATTGATCACGGGTGACTGATGTCTTCTATACCAGGGCCAGCATGCACCATGATATGGCATCTGCTGCTTTTGATCTCAGAATAAAATATGAGGTTTTTTTTCATAACAGGCACTCTTGCCATCTGCAGTTCTATAGGGAGGTAGTCAGTCTGAATTTCTAGTTTAATTATACCCTTTTAAGAAGATATGATATTTTGAAGGGGAATAAAGAAATTATTCCCACAATCTTTATATTCTACTAGCAATTGGCTTTCTTGATACCTGCTTTCAAGTTATTTCTTCTCCAGGAAAATTTTGATTAATTTCTTTCTTATGACAAAATTTACCTCTCATTCCCTGAGCAGATTTTTAAAAATTCTCCCTGATCAGCTACAGAAAGTTTGTCAAAAGGTTCACAGCATGGTTTGTGTTGGAAGGGACTTTAAGGATCATCTACTTCCATCCACTTCCACTAGACCAAGCTACTGAAAGCCCCATCCAGCCTGACCTTAAACACTTCCAGGAATGAGAATTCACAAATTCTCTGGGCAACCTGTTCCAGCACCTGCCATGTAACTGTTGATTATGGTGACAACTTGAATGAAATCTGGCCTTTATGAAACACATAACTGGAAATAAACTTAAACCAGCCACATCTCTTATAAAAGTAGTCATCCCTCTTTAAACATAAGATCATCAGTAAAGGCAAACACACTTTATGCTTTGAGATGGGAGCCTTACTAAGGATGTAATTCTCTGTAACTTTGATGCCATGTGGCAGCTGGACTAGTGAATTATAAACTTCAAAGGGTTCAGTGTTGCATCCATGCCTAAGCTCCATACACACAGGTTGAAGTGTAATTCTAACATTTCTTTATACATCACTACAAACAATGCTACATGCAGGTAAATCAGGCCTATTCTATTCTGTAATTCACCTTTTAAAATACTTCCAGTCTATTATGTTTTAATGTAAAAAGCTCAAGTAAATTCTACAGATTCCAAAATTTTAAAATATATGTTTCATAAGTTATGGTGATAATGGGGAGATTTGTTTGTTTGTTTGCTTGCTTAGTATTTTTCTATTACAAAGAATGAGAATATCCTAAGATGATTTCTTTGCTTCTTTTTGTTATCTTTACAGAGCCACTTGAGAACAAAATATTTAATGGAACAGCAAGGAAATTTTGCTCTGGAGTAGTAAAAAAGACGTCTGTGACTGTCTTTTCTACTGGAGCATCAGCTTCTGTGTTTACACTTGCTCCCAGGATCTGCAGCTTGGTGATGTGTGCTGCTCAGAAACAGACACATTCTGTTGTTTTTATTGATAGCACTTGAATACTTTTCCACTTCCATATGGCCAAAACACATCACAGATTTCCAGATCCTGCTGAGTGCACTAGGTTGTAGACCTAGCTCTGATTTTGTTTTCCTCATGTCTAAAGCAGCCCAAGCACATTCTCCACATGAATCACGCTGTCCGGGTTGCCTGGCTGAGTTGGAGTGTGACACAGTGTATATATCAAATGCAATTTAGATTCTGTGCTTTGATATGTCATTGGCACTGCAGCTAAGAACAATAGAATTTCCATAACAGGACAGAGGCAATGGGCCATCCAGTCCAGCATCCTGCCTGAGGCAGTGGCTGCACGCTCCAGAGGAAAGCATGTGGCCTTGGCATGCACACAGAATTTAACCATGGGAGGAAATTGCTTTTTGATTCTGTCTGTTGCTCAACTAACGCTACAGAGCATGAGCATTACTTGTCCCTGTAATTGTTATCCTAGTCAGTGGAACTGTGCATGATAGTCTAATTTATAAATGTCTGATTTTTTTTTTTGGAAATGTGCCACACTAAGTTTTGAGGGTTATTGTGAACATGTATGCAGTGTTGCTGAAATGAAGATTAACATTTTGTTTCCATTTATTTATTTTTTAAATGATAAAATATCTATTAGCAGGTGGTGTTGTTGCAGAGACCTGTTTTAGTTCCATGCAACCCAACATATGGGCAATTAATTCTTTAAAGGATGGTTTACTGTCAGGTGCAATCAGTCCCTTTGGTTTAATGAAGCCAATACCAGAAGAGTTGACTCCCTTTCTTAATGATGCATAATTTATAGATTTTTATTTCTTAGTTTTAGCTGCTACTTTTGTTCAATTCCCATGAGTTATCAAGTGTTACTAGCAAAAATGTGAAGTTATGGATGTCATGTGGCAGTTATTTTTCTATGTCAAAGTGGGTGAATTGAAAATTTGTGTTCAACAGACTAATCAATATTTTGCTACACATAGGAATGAACAATAGAACTCTAAACAGAAAGGTTTATTCATCAACTTGTGCTTTCTGACCCATTCCTGTTCTGGAGAAATTAAAAACCATAGAATACTATTATCAGAGCTACAATAATCTTTAGGTTGTACCTATTTTCATCTGCCGTTCCTTTCCTCTGTGAGAGGCTGACTCCTCATCTTGCTGTGTTCTCCCTCTAAAGTCAACACAAGGAAACATCTTCTCTTCCCGCCCCAATTCACTTAGTGATCGAAAGTCACCAGTGGATTGATTTGAAATCAGCACTTGAATGAAAAATGTCATTCCCTTGTGCAGATACCACCATGTAACAACTTTGTGGACAGGTATGGGGCAGGTTGATACCTCCTGAACAGCAGAGCACCTGCAAGAGCACCATGTCGTCCTGGGGCTCACTTTTATTTCAAGAAAAACACTTGTTTGAATAGCAATCTGTTGCAATAGGATTAAAATCCAGCTGTTGGGCTACAACATAAAATATAAACCCAAAATATTTGCAATAAGTCCTCTTTGTATTTAAAAGAGCCATGGAGATGCCAAATTATTTTTCTGCATCAAGTTGAAAGATTGGCAAGAAAAAAAATTACTAATCAAAATGTATGCCAGCAGTTATATCGACACAGGTTAACAAAACAGAGACATGTAAAAAATTAGTGGTTTACTATCTGCCTTAATTCATGCAACTCACAACTGTGAAAATAATTATTATCAATTTCCCTGTGCATTTAGAATTTATAGTTTTCAAGATGATCTAGCATTTAGTAGCATCAATATTTAAATTAATAGAAGAATCAGAGTAATTAAGCTATGTGAAAAACTAAGTTTACAGAACTCATACAAAATATTTGAATTTCATAATCTGCAATAATGGATGTCAGATTGAGTTTATTCTTTCTTTTCTGTCAGTGTCTGGATCAATCTGAATGTCTACCAAATCTTCACAAGACACAGGTTCTCATCAAATGTTGATTTCATGTCATATTTAACAGATAATTTATCAGAATAGAACTGGTGGGGGAGACAAATGATTTGTAGATCTGGTTTGGCCAAGTGTAGGGTAGACATAACTTGGTATATCTAAAGGGATCTTGTTACATGGGAGACACACAAAACTTGTTAGATCTTCTTAAACTGATCACTTCACAAGAAAAAGATGTTTTGTACTACCTTCATAAACAGTAAGGTTTTTGTTAAATTTAGGCTAAATTCTTTGTATCTGTAATAACTTTCATTTAGTTTTTCCTTCTCCTCACTCCTCCCCACAAACTACACAAAGTAAGGTGTGTATCTCGCTTGATCCTTTAAACACACACATGTGTTCCACAAAAAACATATTCAGTTTCACTTACAGCCATTTTTAGGCATAACAAAACTTTATGGGAATATCACTTTTGGAGAAAAATGCACTCTTTCTAATCCTTTTTTAATTATTTATTTCCTTCACCTAATAAATATTAAAAATCTTAGATAATCACTTCAAATGTAGAGTCCCTCCCATGCAATGATGAATTTTCTAGAATCTTTACATTGTAGAGTGGATACACGTGTGATGACATTAGAATATTAGGAAAAGACCATTAAAGGAAGCCCCACATTTCATTTTTTGCTAATGTCATAAATGAGGAGTAGTTCAGAACATGTCAGTAATTTTTTTTATTACTGTTCTTCATAAGATCTCTGAATTTTTGATTACATATTTGCAGGAAAGGCAGAAGTTTATGTGAACAGATATGATGCTTTCAAAGAAAAAGGTATAATTTTTTGATTAATTTTATTCTCATGAAGGGTTATCACTGATCTGAATTACAGTTTAGTTTAAACTTCAGTCTTCTGATATTTACAGAGATGCAGATAATAGACAGTTATCCCCCAGGGTATCACTCTGATTAAATTGTACATTTTTTTATTAGCTTACCCAATGTCAGATTGCATTATAGCAAAACTCTTTGTATATCTGAAGTTAGGTGGTCCCCTGGCTTGAGGCAATTTTGATATTCCACACTTATGGTGCAGAAATAATTTAACCATCAGAGGTTTATTAAAATTTTGTTTTGACCCCATCCCCTTAAACCATATGGAATATCTGTTTTCACAGACAATATTTCAGAGCTGGCATTTTTTATTGCTGCTCTGTGGTATGAAATTTGACTTATGACTTAACATTGAGGGTTTAATGTGATATTTATGGAAGGATCAAACCGTCACATTACTGTTACAATGACCGATTCTGCTTTTTAACAGCTTTCAGACAGTGAAATGTGGCTTTTTTAGTGCAATGTTGACAAAGGGAGCTTCCAGTGAAGCTCATCTAATCTTTAGAGAAGCTCTGAAGTTGCCAGAATTCAAGTGCCATAACTACTTGGACGTTCCACTTCCCCTCTTAGCAGCCATGCTAAAGCTGACCCTCACCACTGACTTGCTCAACAGATAAAATATTTTATTGCCACAATTCATTTCAATATATGTTAGCAGTCATTGTCCACCTCCTTCATCTCCCTCATTCCTCCTTCAACATTCAGAAGGTAAAAATTCTGACCACTGATGGGATTGAGATTGTGTCTTGCCAAATCACCTTCCTCATCATCTCTTCTCTTTCCATTTGGAAGACTTTGAATTCATAACCAGTTTTCAAAAAGGAAAAAAGAAAAAGTAGAAAGGAAAGGATTCGTATGTTCCATGCAACAATGGCATGAGACAACTTTCAATGATCAAACTCTCTCCATGATATTCAGTGGCAATACCCAAGAATCACAATAATCATTAGTGATGTCTTTATTTCAGTGTGGCTAGATTTGTCCATACAATATTTTAAAGCATGGCAAGGAAAATTCTGGCTTCTATGGGTCAGAAAAATGATTTATTTAAATTTGTCTTATTAGCTTTCACAATCATGCTTTGCTCCTGGGTAACAGATTTATTTCATAAACATACTCTACTGTAACACAAACCCTGCCCACCCTGGACTGGTAAATCTCTGAATTTATACTCTCATCAAAGTTCCTTTATTGGTTTAAGGAAAAAAGATTCAGGTATTAAAAATAAAGAAAAATTGTTTTGCCTGTTTTTAAATGTAAGGTTCTGCCACATTTGAAACAGGAGCATCTAAGCATCTCACTGGTCCCCTTTGGTTTTTTTACTTTTATTGTATTCACCCACACTTCCACATGCAATCACAGGTGATCTCACTCTTATTTTTCTACGTTATTGAAAATGGAAAGTTGCTTTAATCTTCAAGTTTAAAACAAAATTATTTTTAGTATAAATTGTATGCACAAAATTCTTTGATCCTCCATGACATCTCTTCATGGAGCATTAACATAACAAAGAATAAAAGCAGCTGGAAGAGAACGGTTCAGAATTTCTTTGCTGGAGAATTTGAAATGAGGCAACTATAGATTCCCAAAGACATGAGAGTGTCATTTACTTTCACAGTTATTAAAATGTCTTTGGATAAGAAGAGAGAAGAGAGGAGAAGAGTATCAGTCTTTCCAGAGGTGGACAGAAGGCAGGTTCCGTGTGTTGTAATTCTGCAATGACATTTTATATTTGCTACCGTCTTACTCTTGACTACTTTAACATATATAGTGATGATTTTTTTTTATTTCTAAGTGGTCTACAGCAGAAAAATATCTCATGTTTTTGTTCTACGTGCAGAAAGTTTCTCAGGAGTCCTGTTCAGTTGCATAGTTTAAAAATGCTAATACAATCTCCTCAGCTTAGCAGCCTTAGTGGCAGAGATATGATGAATAAGGAATCAATAAACAAGTTTGATTTGGTTTCAGATCTTTAGAACAATATTTAGAAGACTTTTAGGACAATGTTTCTGTCTCAATTGTCAGGGTTTTTTCCATTTTTATTCATGGGGTATATCTCAGGTAAATTTATTTTAAAGTTCATCTACAATGAAAATGTGATTTTCCTGTCATTATGTGGTGTATTGAACATGTTGTAAAATGCCTCTATAGTGCAAAAGGTCCTAGTTTTATAATCAAGTGACCTTCAGGAGACCAATATACAAACAATGGATGTGTTGCAAGACAGGTATTTAAGATAGCCAATGAATATTATATTTGAGAAATGGTTATCATAGCAGAATGATAAACTGTACATTTGTATTGGTTTATTATGCATATAGAGCTATGATTATACTTTGGTGTATAGCAAGTCTTATAAATATGCTAAAATGAATATGCTATTTAAATGAATAAATACATTTTTTTGCAGTTGCAGGCTAACCTATTACTAGATACAGTTTATGAATACTGAGTATGTGAGTTTGGACTTAAGGGGAAAGTATGCTAAAGAGTCCAATAGAACATTGCTCTTTCCTGATTTCAGATGTCTAGTCTTTGCTGCCCATTTCATGTTTTACTGATCCCTTTTCTATAATGAGTGAACCTTAGGGTCATTTGGAGGTTAAAACTCACATCTCTAATATAATAAACAAATAAAATACTTTGCAATTTATTCTTCTGTCTCCTGTATGTCTGCATTGAAGCTCACCACACTGTGTTAAAGTGCAGGATTTTCACATCATCAGAGGTAAGGCAAGTAAACTTCATTAAATTTTTCAGTTGAATTTAATATTTGTATATTACAGAAATTCAGGAATATAACCAAGTCATTGCTGTACATCCAGGCAAGATACTTTTAAAACACAGTTTTCTGGGCAGTAAGTGGTATTAAAATAATACTTCTTTTTTTTTTGCTTGAAATAGCCAAATATTTACAAGGGAAGGAGAAAAGGACTTTTCTATGCTCTAGCACAAGCAAGAATCTCTTTGTAGCTAGAATTTCCTATTCTTCTATAAAATGTGTGCATGCAGTTAGTTTTAACACCTCAGTATCTCATTGGAAAACATCTGAGGGGGACAGATGATGATAAGAAAGCAGGTAGGGATGTTTCAGGGAGTTGGCAGGGAAATAGTGTAGTTTTGATGAACTCTGGCATTTCTGACAGTACAGAATTCTTGTGCCTGATGTCAGCCCTTTGCTCTCTGCCATGCAAAAATGCTCCAGGGTGCATGGTGCAGATAAGTTTACTTCTGTGCAGAGGGGAGAATGTTGAATGAATGTAAAGAAAATATGCTCCATGGAAGAGAGATTTCATGCTTTTCCCAATCAAGCTACTCAATAAAACCAATGTAGAAATGGTCAAATTAAATTTCATTTTTTTAAGAATTGAGTTCCAAGCTGTATAAAATAGGATCTTTGGTAGTTTGGACTTAAAGGAGCTTCGTCATCCTAGGACTCTGGGTTCCACACAACATATCCTGCTGTGTTAATGCAAACTGAAACCAATGGCATTTTAATTTAATGTGACAGAATGCAACTTATGATGGCTAAGGAATGGACAAACTGCCATTTGTGATGCTTCTGTGAGGGGATGGCTACCTCTGGCCTAAGTACAGAATGGACAGGTGAAAACAATTTCTGTCATTGCCTATCACAGGGAAATCCAAGAAGGACCATCAGTTTGAATATCTACAGTGAATAAATGTACTTGACCTAGACTACAGTGAACTTTCTTAGAATTTTGTTGAACCTAGCACATTTCATGAGAAAAGGAAAGCACACATCCCATAATGCCTCCTGTACTATTTTTTTCCTTTCACAGGCCATTAACTTAAGGTTTCAACCATGTGAAATTTCATATCAAGATTCTTTGTGAGAAAATACAAAAGAGATTACAGAGTGTAATGTGTTACTTGCAGAGAGAGTTACTGCTCCTACAAAGCACAGTTCAAAGTTCAAATCATCTTTTCTGCAGCTTTCAGGACTTGAGCAGAGAGAAAACCAGTGCCAGGTGGTTTAAATTTGCAATTAGCTGAGGCACCTGCATGTTTGAAATGAGAAAGACCCACATGAGCATGATTTAAATAAGCATAGGTGCCCATGTTTCCCTCTCCAATAAAACTTGCCTCCCTGATCCATAATATATTTTTATCTTTCCTCTGCATAATAGGAAACAGTGTTTCAGAGATTAACAAACTGAATCACTGCAGACAAGGAGTAAATATTTATTTGTACTTAACATTTACACAACCCCTCTCATCCACAATGCAAAAAGATTTTATTATGTTAGATAAGCATTACTACTCTGATGCTGTGAAAAAACAAAGTACCAGTTGTTCACAATAATAATCACAGTAAATAATGGAGCTCAGGTCGTCTGATTTCCCATCCAATCTATAAATACTGAAGGCTTCAGCTATTTCTATATGCTATTATTGCATCCTGAATCCACCAGAGCTTTGTGTCCCAGCTCTCTGGCCTGAGTAGAAACACATAAGAAGATTCCTTCCAAGGAGAGCTAACTGATCAAAAGAAAACACTGAGCTTCTGTAGTAGTTCTTGCTTCTGATTAAGCTTGCAGCAAGAAATCTAATATATTTTTAGTGATACATAGTACCCTTTACCAAGTTCTAAATTAAAAAAAAAAAAAAATTATGTGAATGCACTGGTGCAATAAAATCTCATGTATAGCAACATATTAGGAAATGTATTTTACCAGAGATTCCTGTGTAAAAATCACCTTGATTGTATGAGCTTGAATTACATTCCAAAATAGACGGTTTCCTCTGTTTTTGATGAAATGGAAACAATATATTTTATGCTTGTAAAGTATTTTACAATACACTCTGGTTTGTAAAAAGGCAGAGATGCATAAATGATGAGGTCACAAAACATGCTTAATATCAGAGGGAATATCTGTAAAGGTCTCAACCTGACTTAAAATGATGTAACTGAAAACATTTTAAAACTGAAGCTGTCACATTCATATTTGCAAATACTGCTGAAAGGTGCAAATTAAGTCATTCCACAATGAACAGCTTAATAGGCATACTAATATCAATTTTATACATAGCTATAAAATTTGTACATAGACAAGGCTAAAGTGATCAATATTTGATATGCTGACAAAAGATTTCAGGCAAGACTTTTAAAGGTGAAAATACCTCATTAAAGAGAATTGGGTCACTGATTTATGGTCTTGCTAACAGTGATAAACATCTAGGTTCCATCCTTCTTCAGTACTGGGAAACATATGGTCTATTTTATATTTTGTGTCATTTTTCCTTTGTTCTCTCTTCTGATGCCGAGTAATTACTTTTTTATTTTCAGCCTTTCTTACATCAAGTCCTGATATCCAAGCTACATGAGGCACTAACTATTCATGATTAATCAAAAATGTAGCAAAATTACATATTCAAATGTGGCAAATCACCAGGATCAGCATTTAACCAAACTCAAGGGTCAGATTCAGTTTTGATGACAGTGGATGTGCTGTCCCCAGATTTATGCTGTTACCATTCCCTTTTCTAAAGATATTTTTTAATGTGTCACAAACAAATAAACAGCAAACAAGTTATTTTACTATGAAATCATAGTAATCATTTCATAGGCTATTACCTAGCCTATGAAATCACTAACATCTGGAATAAAGAAACCAAAATATCCACAAATAAAAAAATGGAAAAAGGAAGCATGAAAATAAAAAATGCATTACATAAGCTAATATAATGTGTAAGTTGCATTTTAAGTGAAGCATAGATTTAAACTCCTAGGAAGACATAGGTCTCCTGGAAACTTGTAATGCCCTTCTGAGAAATAAGTGAACAAAAGCTGGAATATGGTGCCCCTCTGCCCAAACAGGAAAGTTTACCACAAGCCAAATACCCCTTCCATTTGTCTTTATAGCCTGCCTGCATTTTGACTTTTGATGCAGGCAAAAACCTCACAATTCCCACAATTATCAAACAAACTTTTTGTTTGCTTCTCCATCTATTTGTTTATGGTATGTCACAATGTTGATCTATAAGAGACTTCTTAGTCACTTCTTAGCTCACTGCTAAACCCAAATTTAAAGTGTGTCAAAAAGCAACAAGGCTGGAGAAAATAATTGTTGCTTAGCCCTGTTGTTCAGGGCTTAGAGGACTCTCTTCCAGTAGTGAAAGCAAAACACAGCAAAGATTAATGTTCACAATGTCTCTAAAATAACCCTGTGTTCTGAGATGTTGTTAAGAATGTGGCAGGTTTCATGTCCTATGAATATTTCTCATAACAGAGCTGGTGTTTTTGGCAATATTTGTCCACACTGGCATAAATGTGAAGCCCTATTGTAGCAAGCCTTGTGCTACTCAGGGCAAAGTTCCTGCAGGTCCATTGTGGTGTGTTCAAAACAAAAATCAGCCCTAGCAGGTGCTCCTAAACAAGGACCTGTGTGCTGAGGAAAAAACCAAAAACGAGGAGAGGAGAGGAGAGGAGAGGAGAGGAGAGGAGAGGAGAGGAGAGGAGAGGAGAGGAGAGGAGAGGAGAGGAGAGGAGAGGAGAGGAGAGGAGAGGAGAGGAGAGGAGAGGAGAGGAGAGGAGAGGAGAGGAGAGGAGAGGAGAGGAGAGGAGAGGAGAGGAGAGGAGAGGAGAGGAGAGGAGAGGAGAGGAGAGGAGAGGAGAGGAGAGGAGAGGAGAGGAGAGGAGAGGAGAGGAGAGGAGAGGAGAGGAGAGGAGAGGAGAGGAGAGGAGAGGAGAGGAGAGGAGAGGAGAGGAGAGGAGAGGAGAGGAGAGGAGAGGAGAGGAGAGGAGAGGAGAGGAGAGGAGAGGAGAGGAGAGGAGAGGAGAGGAGAGGAGAGGAGAGGAGAGGAGAGGAGAGGAATTCTGTATTTTAGTTTAACATTCCAGTTTTGTCACAAAATCACTGTGGTTTCTTCTCAAACATGTGCCATAGATCCTGGGCTTTCTACTACATGAATAAGTATTTCTATCTCTCTCAGCTAAGCCTCACAGATATAAATTTCTAAGCCTGAAAGGCATTCTCATTACACCAGTGTGATACCACTCCTGAGCTAATTACCTCTGCTTTTGGTAGGACCAGTTATTTTGACCAGTTATTAAGATCAATATACATATAATGTTTCTGTTTCTCAGACTAAAATTACTAGTTTCACAATATTTTCCCAAAGTAGACATGTCCTGGATGACTTTGAGCAGATCACAAAGCTAATACAGGAGGAATAAAAGGCCTAGAAAAAAAAACTAACAAGAGATAATCTTTGACATCTGTATGAATGACGCATTGGATGCAATGCAACCAAGTTAGTCTTTTCATTCCTTTCTATTTATCATCATATTAATCCCTTCTTACATGTGTGTGACAGCAATGTGCATAAAAGGAGTAAAATTGAGTCCATGCAACCTGTTTCCTCTGCATGTACAGGGGACACCATGATTTGTGCACTGGCATGGACCAATTATTAGGCAGATCCTGAACTGATGGAGCCAAAGTCTCTGCTCTTGAATGTCCTGCTCCACAATAAGGGCCTGCCAGGGCAGTAAATGTGCATTCTTACCCACCAAAATCATTGAATTTATATATGCAGGGAGAAGAATCTTCATTCACCCATGGTTTTCCTGGGGCCATATCAAGCATTTAGCTGAACACTTGAGTCCCTGTCATGGTGCTGAACCTGGAGTAGAGGAGAAGACAAGGCATCTGCTATCATATTTTTAAGACTGCCTGACATCTCTCCTTGTTGCAAGCCAAGAGTCACTACTTCCAGTGGAAATACCAGCAAATGAAAAAAAGACTTATGGAGAGCCTGCTGCAATGGGGGTGTTGTGGTTTTGTTGTGCTTGAAAGGTTGTAAAACAAGTCATAACCCCTTTGTCAAGGCCAGGATGGCATTTTCTATGTTTGTTCCTGATACCTCAGTGCCAGAGATAAACCCTCTTCAATGCGGACTTGTTAAAGCACTTGTAAGGCCTTAGGGCAACAATCAAGTCTGAGACAGATTGTCAAACACAATTTCTTTCCAAACACTTGTTGATGCCAGACAAACACCAAAGAATAGTCTAAAGTTCTTATTTCTCTTTAATGTCTGAGTACCAACATCTAAAAAACATTCCAAGTAAGCATTTAAGTAATCTTGTGTACCAAGGATGGGATCATCTGCAATTTTACTGGAATTTGTCTATCCTACACACTATGATTATTAGTGAAGTTTTTTCTGAATGTGTTTGACAGCAAAACAAAAAGCAAAATCAAATCTGTTCCGTTAGTTCATATCCTGCCACAAACTTTTTAAATTTACATGTGGGTGGTTGTGCCTATGAGGGTTTAAGGTCTTTCCCTTGGGTGGGGGGTTATATGTACTGTCTTACACATCCTACAGACTCTGTATACTTGTAAATGCAGAGTTTGAAAGCAATGCCTGCCCATCACTCATCAGAACCATTAGCCCTGTGTGACAAGCCCATAAATATACTTGTTTGAAGATAGATATACCCTTTTAGTTCCTAAAACATACTAATAAAAACTACCTCTAACACTGCAAGCCCGTGTTGACACAAAAAATGTGCTGAAAACACAGTGGAATCAAAATCCCAGTGAGAGTCTGAGAAACTTCCATTGACACTTTTACCTTTTATTGCTTTGACTTCATAATGGTAATAAATAGTTTCCAATGTTTTTCCTGAGTTTTGCAGTAGACTTCCAAATAAGGAAGAATAAATATGCCTAAAGACTCCTAAGAGAGCTCTTTAGAAAGGACAAGCCATTGATCCTGTTATGTTTTCATTATTTAGACATTGATCAGAAAAACAAGTGTTCTCACATTTAGATACAAACTGGTGCATAATTCCCACAAATTTATGTAGCGTTCTAGACAGCAAGGCAGAATAAATAAAGATGGTCAAAATGTAAAAGATGGGAAAAATGTAAAAGCTTTTGAATTTTAGATTCTAGATTGCTTTTTGTTACTACTTTAATAAAATTATCTTAATAAAATAATTATGCACATTATTTAGTCATTCTTATTTCTTCAAGAGATACTCACTGTAAAGTTCTTGAAGATTACTTGAAAGGATAGAAAGAATAGTTTTGTTAAAGTGGAAAAGAGAATTATTAGTTATTTTCATGACTTCCAGCTAAAATTAAAATTAATTTTTATAGCAAGAATTTAAATCCCCAGAAATATTTATATCTTTTAGCAGCAGTATGTGATACTTCAGAGATTCACCCAATGTCTTGTAGAAGACTGAGGTTTGATTTACAGAAGGGGTGTGGAGTTAAACTCCCCTTGATATCTGGGTCTCACTGATCAGTGAATGCCTGCATGACATGTTTGTTCTCAGGTGTGCTTATTGCATCATGAGTTCTGGTGAAGCAAAAAGGGCTGAATTCTTCCTCTTTACTGAGCAGACAAAGTGGAAGAAAGAAGAGTTTTGTCCCTGTCAGTTGTCTAAATGTAGAGGCAAATTGTAGATCATAAATGAGCTGTTGTGTTACAGGAAATGATAAGTTCCAATTTTGGTGGCTGGCAACTATGACATCTAATACTAAATTCTAAAAAGAGAAATCAATGTTATTTTAATCAATTGTATTTCCTTTCACATTATCTTATTAAACCACCAATTTTTCAAATAATTTAATTTTCAATTCAATAAAAAAAGTGATTTGTGTCACTAGCTCACGAAGTCATTGATATTAAGAAGAAAATTGTGAAATAGCTGCTATTAGTTAAGTACAGATTTGAAACCAGCTTGAAATTTCATAACATGTTTTGGAATGTTGTGAATATTACTTAATTTTTAACAAGTTGGAATAATGATTTTCTTTTCATCTAAATTGGATCTGCACTGTTTTAAAATCTTAATGGAGGAAAATGATGCAACTTACATTCACTGTTGTACTTATTGCAACACAAATTGTAACAATTGTAAAAATGGATCTAAATTGCAAAATTACAATACCTTCTAACCAATCAATCAGAGTAGGCTGATAAAGATAAATCCAAAATTAGTCAACACAGAAGATAGAAGAATGCTACACTCAGAGTACTGAAGAAATCTTTACTGGTTTTAAAATCTTTGAGAGGAGATATTCAATGACAGAGAGGTGGAGGAAAGTCCAGGTTGACTTCATAGCTGCATAAGCTCTGCCTTTCATATTTCCCATTTAAACTTTTTCCTGCCTTTAGAACAGGTCAAGCTCTGTTCCCTTTGATCTGATAGATACATGAGCACCTAAAGTAATGGTGACTATAACCTTCATTTATCATCACAATAGTTTGCACTTACTGTTATAAAGACATTTTAAAGATTAAGGTTTTTTTCATTTCTGTACATTTTTGTCCCTTATCTTTCATTCAAAAATTCCTATCAAACTTGCAGAAAGAAGTCCTAAAGTCCACCATAGACAAATTGGCAGAAAAAGATCAGAGATACAGACGGATTATTGATATAACCTGTAGAGTAGACACAACTGTATTTTCTGTTTCTAGAGGAAGAAAATTTATTTCATGTTCTTTTACTCAGAATGTTTTACTTCCTTTGTTCCAGGCTATGTAAACTTGTCCTAAGCAAAAAGCCATGGGTGGGTGGAGGTACTGAAACATTTGTTGGTTGGGCACGTTTCTTTTACTTTCTGAAACAGAGACACTTCATTTTGTCTTTGTCTCTGTGCTTTCCAACAACAAAAAAGGCTGATCCTGTCCCTTGTAATCACTGGTATTAATGAATGACCTTCTTTTCATCAGAAACATCTCCCTTCTTATTGAGCACACAGCTGTGAAAGCAAAACACTGACATTTAAAACATGTAAATGTAGGGTGGAGTGAAGCATGGTTTTATCCTAAACCACTTATGTTCAGTTCCAATCTGGTTTAGAGTATTGAAAGTGATTAAAACTGATTATAAATGAGAAGCTTCTACTTCATTCAATCCACCTAATGTAATAGCCTCTATTACACAGGATTTGTACTTTTCAACAATTCCTCATTTTAAATCACCTTGCACATGCTTTTTTGTACAAAGAAGAAAAGAAATGACAAGTCTCCATTTTGCAAAAGGACCTTAGGTTCAGAGATGTCACATGCTCATTTTGCATATAGCTCACATATAAATTTGTGTGACCTAATCTTCCCCATGTATTTACCCTTTGTCATAGGAGAAGATAAAAACCAAGGGTAAAAAGGATCAAACTGGCAGATATTTTTAGCAGTTTGTAAATGGTTTAGAATCAGGCTGTCCTTCTGAGCTCAGGGTCCTAGAAAAAAGGGTGGCACATCTGGTTGTGGCTCACTTGTTCCAAGGGCAGCCTTATGCAGAGCACTGACTACACTTTAGTGGACTATCAGAAAACAGAACAGAAGTCTAGCTTTAGTTTCCTTGTCATTTATTTTCTTCCATGGAATAAAATGACAATGCACTGAATCCTTCAGCTGCAGATCATCAGAAACTTCTTAACTTCAATAAAAGAATTCTCAAGTCACTAAGGCCTTTCATTTTCTCTTTAGTAAATAGCAGGTACAATCAATTTTGGTCCCCATCAAAAACATAATCTCCTAAAATAAAGTAGCTCAAAAATCAGAATCTCAAACCATTTTGTTAGAGATAGCATCATGTTTCCCTTGGGTTTACTGCCATGTCCACTTTCAGTAGTTGATCCCCTGACTTTATCCTCCATGTCATGGTAGTCACAGACTCTTAGATTTCTGCTGTCTCTTTCCAGCATTCCCAAAGCAAATCTAAGGCTTTAGCTCAGAATATATTTTACTATAGGTAATAGAATTTGTATGCTGCAATTCAATGTTTGTTCAGGCTTTTTTTCCAGAATTTTATCTCTTGACCAGAATCCAGATACTTCTGAAGTTTCTGGTGCTTCTTTGTTTCAGATTCAAAGCTGGTATATCTTTCACTGGTATCATCATACAGTCTTTGAATTTCAAAGGGTAAAGGGTCAGCAAATAAAAGAAATTATATGGAGTTTCAAATATGAAAATTAATGTCTGCATATGATCAGTACTAGTTTATATAACTAGTACTGATTATAGTACTAGTTACTATAAATATGTAAAAAAATAATGCATAAATAATTTATGTGTTTTGGAACACAGCAGGTAAATCAGACATGAGTTGGCAGGTGCCTGGAAGACATAGTTAAAAATATCTGCAATAATTGCTTTAGACCCCCAAAAGGGGCACTTTCCTTGTATGTGCTGCCCCTCAGAGAGATGCACATGCTCATACCTGCTGCAAGCTGCAGTCATCATCCACGGCTGAATAATTCACAGGTATAATAAATACGTGTACAATTTCCAGTCCCTGAGAAGCAGGTGCATCTCAAACAGATCTGTGGTGCATCTGTTTGGAGGCAGATGAATCAGTGAGACAGTGCCTCTTGGGCAGGTAACTGCTCTGACCTGCTTGGGAAGGAGGGCACTGCCCAGGGTGCCCGCAGGCAGGGTCTGTTCAGCCTCCAAAGCTGGTGGCGTGGCAGGTTTGTCTAAAATGAGCTACCAGGCATGCAACTGGACTCAGGACTGCAGGGTGCAAACTGGTTCAGGCAACCAGTCAAATCAGACCCTCTTAAAGGTCACAGAGGCTCTATAATAACAAATACCTCATTGCCAAACTGCATAATTCCTTTCCATTTTGCTCTCTTATTTATTTTGTCTGCTTTAGTCTTTCTTCTCACTGCTTCTTTTCCCAACAGTGAATCAAGGCCTGAGCTTAGATAACCTCAGATAGGTCCCCTGTTAGGAAGCCACAGTTTTTTATAGTTTAAACCTATTCTTTCTTCAGTGCCTGGTGCAGAACAGGTCCCAACCCAGGGCCACTGGGACAGGCTCTGAGCTGGTTGCTCGGTGCTGGGGGTCTCTGCCACTTGAGTCCATGGCAGAGAAAAAAAGCACTCCAGAACCCAGGGCATTTCCCTCTTGCCTCCACACATTCAATTGGTATGGCTGGGGACAGAGGGCTGGCACAGGGCTAAATAAATTGGCCTGTGGCTGAAGGGCTCCCCTACATCTGACTTGAAGCCTGTATTTTCTCAATGAATTGCCATAAGCAGAACAAAAGGATTAGCACAAGAGCCGTGTTACGATTTACTCATGACAGGGCCAAGCACAAGATATGACATGGGGTTCCTTGGTGGGTGGCAATCTGACATTAGACATTGCAGAATCAGCAACAAAATTGCATTAAATTTACTCTGCTGGTAAAAGAGTTACCATGTCTGCACCCAGTGAAATGCAAAGCAGCACCCACAATCAAACTTTTAGTGTAAAGTTCCATGTTTTGTTGCTGCATGTATATAGCCCAGTGCCTTTTATTCACTCCTTGTTAAAAGTCAGGAGTGGCTATCTCTCTGCAGCTGATTCCTCATGGTTTATAGACCAGACCAGGAGAAGACTTCATGGATTCCAACTGCATACTGGATCCACTGAGAAAAATTACAGTATGTTATAGTTATTTACATATATATGTGTTTATATATTAAAAAACATTATGTAATGAACCCTTAAAATTTCAAGTTTGACAAATTTAAAAGTTGGTAAATGTTCCTTATGACAAAAATGTTCTTAAAGTGGAAATTGTCAAAGAAAAAGATCAGGTTCACATAGTAACAAAGAAAAGCAAATTATAGAGTTACTGAGTTTCTGTTAGAATTCAGAGAACCATAGAATGGCTTCTAAACTATTTTCCAGCTATAATTTAATGTCTTTGAATTTAAAGAGAAAGCTCTAAGGAAATATTTCAAAATTATTTGTATTAAATATTTAAAATGCTTCAGTCTGAATTTTTGGGTTGAATGGCTCACTCATGGAAATTAAAGAAAAAATAGAATGGCAAAATTTGGATGGTGATCAAGGACAGAAAATCCACCAGGTTTAATTTTCCCAGATTTCTTCCATGAGTTGCCATAAGTACCACTCAGTGGAGGAAGTCACTTGAGAGGCAGGTGAGTGAGATATTTCTCTGTCTGTCCCTCTTGTACTTCTGCATCTGCTCTCCGGGTTTCAGGCCACCTTCAAGTTTTGCATCTGCTCCTGGTGTGGTGCCAGCTCACCTAGCTGGCAGGCCAAAGCTGGTTGTCTTGCGTAGTTTCTCCATGGCAGATTTATTTGGACAAACTGGTGCTTCACAAGTCAAACACATTTTGTTGCGAGGTGGTGGAACACAGAGCAGACTTCCCCTTGCGGAGGTGCAGGTACCAAAGCAAGCCCATCTGCTGTGCCACTGCTCCTGGCTGTGTGTGATTTCAGTCACTCTCCCTCCAAACACTGGCCTGAATACAAATTCATTTTTCACTTCCAGTGGGTTGCAAATGTTCAGAGACCAGTAACTCTAAATTTTTATGGCGTACTGACTTGAAAATGGTGAGGTACCACTGCCTGACAGGAAATTATTTGGGTTGCTTTCTTGTCATTTATGCTTTTATCATATTTTTTCCTTGCATAAACTAGGCATTTAGTTAAAAAAGTTTAGTCTTTCCATACAGAAGCAGCCCCCTCTGTATTTATTTTCACCTGTACCTGCCCCCAGAAGCTAGCAAGCAGAAGGAATATATTATACAGCCAACAGGAAAGGCTTCCAATCAGCTGACAATTTCCTAACACAAAAAGTCCCTCAAATAAAACTCTGATGCAATTTTAATTCAGAGATCCTATGATTTTATTCACACATATTGTGGCATATACCATGCCATGAGTCAGAAGCAGTGTGGCACTTCAAGAGCAGGCAGTAACATGTGCCACTTTTTGACCTCAGCTGCAAAACTTTGTATATAATTCCCCTACACACTTGTATTCTGCATGACAGAATTAATGAATACAAGAATAATAGGCCTCCAAGGTGATTTACATGCATTGATTAAATGTCAGCATTGAAATGCAGTAGTTCTATTGCTACAGATGCTGAGAACAAAGACAGGAGATTGTAACCATTGGTTAAACAAGCTGCTTATCAATTCCTTTTAGCATATAATTACATTTTCTTGCTTTACCAAAAGGAAACTAAAATAATGAAACATTTTGAAAGTAGTGCATAAAGTTATTTAGGTTTGAACTTGCAACACATTATTAATTATTTTACTGTATGCTAATATGTACAATACAGTAAAGGTGGGGAAAATACTCTTGCAACGTAAGAGACAATTCAAGATGTTCATGGGATAACAAGTGATGTATATTGGAGGAAATAAAATTAGAACCTTGCCTCAGTAAAACTGAATAGACAGACTGTAAAAGTGATTATGGCATGGAAAGATTGTGCAATTAAATCCCAGTGAAAAAAGTTAATTTTCTGTGATTATTAATACACATTAAATATCCATCCTAACTATAACAGCACCACATTTAATATTAAAATCTCCCATGAGACTTCACCACCCATGAGTGACAAAAATCCCTCCACAAAGAATTAAAGGGAAAAAAATAATCAATGACTCAAAATGTCAAAATTACTTCACTATGGTGCTACCTCCAAATTTCAGCCCAATGTGTGCACAGTGCATCATATCTTGAATTATCTACATGTGACAAGTTAAGTACAGGTTAAATAGTTCTGCACTATAATGGCCAGACCAACCAGCTTGATCAATGGTAGCAATGAAGTTCTGGGACACCATGGTGTTTATCTGAATCACTCAGGTGAATTCAAAATTATGATTGACACAAGTACATCTGAAAGGATGAAGCTTTGGAATATTCATAGATATACATACAAATGCACTATTCATGGTTTTCTCTAAGTGGTAACATTTAACATTTACAGAGTCAGCAACGTATTTTTTCCTCTATTCACTCTGACTAAATCAGACATTGAGGAGCTTTAATGGATTCTTCCTGTTGCTACAATTACCTTGTTTTGATCAAAGTCAAAATGACAGTATGTCACATCACAAGTCGCAATGACACGGAATACTGAATAGCTGAGACCTACAGGGAACTGAACAAGACAAGCAATGGGTAGAGATACCAAAGGTCTCTGAACCAGCAGAGAAACAGGTGTTAAAACTCTAAGTTTACTTGTAGCACAAAAAGAAGTATATTTGCTCTGGGGGAAAAAAAAAACTACTGGGATTTAAGACAGAGATAACAGATGTGCACATTTTAAAAAGGGAAGGTACACAACACCATTAAAAATGACTCTCTACATTGGTAAAGATTAAGACTCTCTATATTGGTAAAGATTTTCTCTCCAACCTAATACACAATTATTAAAGATCTCCAGCAAGTTATTATGTGATTGAATGTATGTACAACTGAAAATCATAACAGTATGACAGTACTCATGTGTAGAGGATGAAATGTATTCCCATGTATCAGTATTAGAGAAGTTATTCCTGAGTCACTTCAGAAATCGTTCTGTCCCCTGTGCTCCTTCAGATCCTAACATTTCTGAATGATTTTTCTGTTGTTCATCACACTGTGGTGATGAATGACAATGAGAACAAGGGACTGGGAGTTACATCTCCTGTAATATTCAGTAATTTCCTCCTTCAGGATCAAGAAGGGGCCCTGATCCCCAGTTATGAGCGCATTACCAAACCAGACATTTCTTTCTAGTGTCATCAAAACTGTTGGGGGGTTGAGAAGGTGATGGAAAAAGACAGCTTATAAAGACATCAAATAGTTAATTTCCAGTTCTTTGGAAAAAAGAGAGGCTCTCTGAGGCTTATACTGCAACTTCGTATTTATTGAACTTTAAGCTACAACCAACAGGCTGGTTAATAACAATTCATGCAGCTGTCAATCTTTTTGACCAATGTCATCAATATTTCATGCTGCCAAATAACAACAATTAAGAACCAGGGCTGGAAGAAGCGCTTAGGGCAAAAGTGTTTCTTACACTATAATGAAATCGACGTTGTAGGACAGACATTTCCTATGGGCATTCAGAGAAAGGCTTTTCTGTATTTTTCTTTTCAAAACAGCAAGAATCAATGTTCTTTATTACACACTCAAAGTAATCGTGCACTGGACAAATTTACTAATGCTAACTCATAAAACTCAAAGCAGAATATTTTTTTGAATGCATATTAGTTAAGAAAATGAGATTTTTTTAACCTGAAAGTAACGTCTATATTGTTATAAAAAAACTCTTTTTGCAAGAAATTGTACAAACTCTTTTTTCAATGTTCATATTTCATATTAAATGAATCATACCAAAATTTCTGCTTCCAATCATAAACATAATTTTGGAAAAATACCATGACTCCAAATATTCTCCCTTGCTCCTTCTCCCCCAGCTCTTATTGCTGAGCATGACACCACATGGTGTGGGACATCCCTTTCTTTCAAGTGGAGTTGGCTGTGTCCCTGCCCAGCTGTCCTGGCTGTGTCCCCTCCCAACCTCTTGTGTACCTGAACATCCTCACTGACACAGTGGAGTGAGAAGCACAAGAGGCCTTGATACGGTGTCAGAACTTTTCAGCAATAGCTAAAACATCAGTGCGTGTTATCAACACTGTTTTGTCACAAATCCAAAGCCCAGCACCCTAAAAATTGCCACAAAGAAAATCAACTCTATCCCAGTCCAAACCAGAACAGCAGAGACATGGTTCTTTTAATGAAAGTGTGGGTCATGACTGCTGAAAAATCTTCTCTCCCATCTTTCAAATTTGAACTATAAAAAAAGGAGCTATCTGTATTACTGTATGTGGACAGCACAACACTTCAAATATTGTGTTAAGCTTCCAGTTAATAAATACTTGCCAGGTGATTTTATCTCTGAGGAAAGTAAAACCAAAAAATAAAAGGGTATTAAGATCCCTAAGGTGTTCCTGGATAATGAATCCCTGTGTTTATGCTGAAATGAGTTAAGATGATTCGATGTGGCTGAAAACAACAATGTTCCAAATTGGTATCACTGCATATTGTATCTTCTACTAAAGAAAAAAAAAATATGGAGAAAGAACATGAACATTTGGTAGGCTAGCATATAGTTTAGACTGCAAAGCCAAGCTTTTTCACTAATGCTATGTACATTTTGATAAGTGTGCAATTTGTACTTCCTTTCTTTCTGCAGAAAATATCAACATTTCAGGATCATTCTTGGACTATTTTACATCAAGAAAACACACATTGCATGGTACATTAAACTGAAATGTTGGTGCATTGACTCAGCAAAATGCATGATTTGCTCTCTGGACTGGAAGAATAAAACATAAACTTACCAGCACTGTGTGGAACAAGTTTCATACAAAATATTTTGTTATTGGTTGTGGGGTAGAAGAGGGTTTCTCTGTATGTACAGAATTTCTTAGAACATTAAAGGTAATTTAATCTTCTAAGATTAAACACAGACTTGCAATTCAATAGAAATTACATCTTATCTTCTCATTGTGGAGGAGCCAGAGTTCGAGGAAGGGAATGCCAACAAAGCAGTTTTCTTATATAGCAGAATACAATGATCTCAGCACATTCAGAGAATATATATTAAGAATATTTTCTTAACATTCTTTAGATTTGAAAAGATTTGAAAAAGCTTTAGATTTGAAACCCCATTATTAAAAAATGTGCTGGGTCTGAAAAATATGTACATTTGTAAACAGAAAATCTGCCAAAATAAACCTACCAATTTGTAATTAGAAGTGGAACTGAGCGTTTTCAACTCCTGGGGTTTTTTTAAATAAAAGCAATCTCAAAAAGATTATTTTGTTGTTGCATGTAAAGTAGAGGCTGATTTGTGTTTGCTTAAATTGTTTTAAATTCATAAATTATGCCAAGAGCAAAGTCATCTGTAAAAGCTAAAATGACAGTTTCTGAAAGACTAAAAAAACCAAAAACATTAAGGATTCCCCCAGCCTGGGGAAATACATTCTGGCATATTTGAGATGAATTAAGATTAAGATTAAGATTAAGATTAAGATTAAGATTAAGAATTAAGATTTTAAATCCTTTTCTATTTTATCTCAGTCTCCCATAGATTTTTTTCTGATCAATATGTAATTTTAGTCTCCTTGAGAAGTTTAAAACATAGACACCAGTTATTCAGATTTTCAATATAATTAAGATCTGAAGTTGCCTACTACTTTGAGCATGTCAGGAATGTTGTCCTTTAGCTCAAATGTAATTTTTTATTACTTGTTTGTGGAAAATCTAGGAATTATTTAACTGACAGATCTTTCAGATACAGATGAGGCCCCATTCCTGTAGCAATGAAAAAGTGATCAAGGTAATTCATACAATTAAAAATAAAGGCACAGACTGGTTCTGGAATGTGCAGTTTGCAAAACAGTGTCTCCAGGTCACAGGACCATAGTGACAGAGGCAAGCTGTGCCATGTACTGCGCAGTGCAATGTCTCTAATTAAAAAAATAAAACACTCGAGGGTACAAGGTCAGGTACCGAAGAGCTCTTTGGATCTTCCCAGTCACAAGGTGAATCAGCTCTGAGCAATAAGCTCCACTCTGTCTCCTGCTAAGTTCAAACCTTAAGGAGGATCCTGATCTTCTGAAATTGTTGGCAGTGTCCCATTCACACCAACATGCCTGAGATTTTATTTGTGCATTATGAGTTGGTCTTGGTGTCTGTATGGTGTCCTCAGGAATGAGAAATTCTCTGCCCTCTGACAGTGTTTTAGCTCATTCAGAGCAATGCCATTACATGCATCAACCTGTGTGATTCAGGCTTCCTACAGAAATATTTATATTTTAAAGGAAGGGCTCTACAGCATGTGGGGGATCTTGTGATCCAGAATTTACTTGCATGGACAAGTAAGTTCCAAGATATCGTTACCAACTTTCTTTATATGTAAGACCTCAACTTGCTCTGACTAATGGTTGCTATTTTGAGAGAATTGTTGACTGACACAAATGTATTTACTATGCTCAGCGTTTTAGGTCTATCCCAAACTCCTAGGTAACAGCTTATGACCAAAGAATGTCAGTATGATAAAAGAATCCTTCAGCATTCAGGCTACCACAGTTTTCCTGTGCCTTTTCTCTTCACATGTGCTTTTCTATTTTCTCCCACACCTTCCTCATTCTTTTTCTGAGCACCAGCCTGGATCTGGACAGCCTATTAGAGCCAAAGAATAGACTTTGATAATATGTAGAAGTATTTTTACAGAAGTTACTTTTCATTCAGTTGATGTCAGTAATATCTTCTTTCGCCCATGTACCTAAAAAACGTAACACAAAATGCTTCTTTTCCTAGAAAGGACATGTTCATAATAAACCAATTCTTGTTAATTTATATTTTTGCAAAGGTGTCCCTTCTGGATGACCCTTTGGCTGCTGAATATTACAGTTAAGTTGGTACATGCTGTTAAAAATATTGCTCTATTTTGCCTTTAGCAGTCAAGCAGCAAAATATTTCTCAGCATGAAAACAAAATGATAAAGATAAGGCAGTTAATAATTGCAAGATATGCCACTGTATCTCCTGTTATTAAGATGAGTAACATGAGAAGATTTGGAATACATATCCTTAATTATTTTTGCCTGTCTAATGAGGAAAAGACAACCAATGTAAAAAAAATTCACAAACCCGCAAAGTCAGTTTTTATCTTATGGACTTTTTTTTTTTTTTTTTTTTAATTCAGGGCTTTTTCTTTTCACAAAATATCTATAATTCCTAATATTTTTAGTAATTTTATCAATTTTTTAGAAAAATTAACATATGCCAGTGCAGATATTGGGAAAGTTAATGTTATTATATCTGGATTTTTCTGAGGTAACCCCTAAAAAGGGCTTTTCCTAGACAAAAGCTTCATGTACTGTACCTTCAGTGTGACATCAGCACGGCTCTCTTACCCTGCCACAACTTCTGTTCCCATGATGCCTTGAGATAAGGGTGTAGAAAGGACACAAAGAAGAGGAAAAACGAAGTCCTTCAGAAAATGGATGCTTGATTTAAGAATAAGATAATTGCACCCACTTGTATAGTACAAGTAACTTAGCCCAGTGGTCCAGGTAGAACGAGGTGATGTAGCAAAGGTTTAAGGATAGAACTAAGAGTCTTTCTTCATTTCCCCATTTCATTATCAAACAACCACACAATGAATTTTATACAAAAATAATCTCATTTGCTGGACATGAAATAAAAGCTTTGTCTACTGAATGTGTATTGGAAGACTATTGCAGACCCTTTCTCTTTTAACATCTTCTTTTAGTTAGTTCAAAGGCAAAAAAGGATATAAACTGTCTGTAGATGTGTATAACCACAAAGATAATGAACTTTTCACAGGTAATGCTTGAAGGGAGTTGTCTGTCTTCTGTGATGTGTTTAATCAAAATTGTACTCATATTTGATGGAAGAGCCTTTTTGGCACTCTAAATCACCTGTTAGAAAGAATCAAGAAAGTGTGATGGCTGAATTGTTTCAGTTACAGTGTTCTTCAGATGGGATAAACCATTTTGTGAAGAGCAGAGCTCCTGGAAACCGGAGGCTTCCTTCTGCCAGAAGTCTGTCCTCCTGCAGTGCTCAGGCTGCTGCCTCACCTCAGGGCTCATGGGCTCGCAGCCTTTTTGGTGATGGCAGGAAATCCCAGACCCAGCAGAGATCCCTGCTACAGCTGCAGAAAGAACAAAACTAAGCAGGGTTCATCTGGATCTGGCTGCTGGATTACAGCTTTTTAACAATATCTTCCTTAACTGATAAACATTAGCAAATTAATCAGAATGCTCAGCTTCTGGGCTAAGTAACACATACTCCTTCTGCCCAAGACATATATTTGAAGGATATTTGTGGTACCACTACTATTCCAAATCCAGAAAATGTTTTTAAGTAGCAGTATTTTCAAGGAGACAGAATTTTTTTTTGCCTTCATTTTATTTAGAAAAAAAAACCCAACAGTGAATCAAGAATTGAAAGAGAACTTGATACTACATAGCATAAATAATGGAATCATAGAATCATAGAGTGGCTTGGGGTGGAGGGAGATCACTTAGTAATAAATAAATAAATAAAAATTATCTGCGAATCTTTATTTTTTCCTTCTTTGAGCCAAAAGCAGTTTGTTACATTTTGCTTTAAAAACATGGCTGCTGTTGCTAAATCACTAAATTGTATAAAATTGATGAGGTCCTATCAGTTTGCCGGGTGAAAAACATTACTGAGTCCTGATCTGACACTTTGAGTGATTCTGTGATCTCTGTCATCTCCATTGTCATGAGTAACTTGGAAAGAGTTATGCATTGTCCTGCTCTGTTTTCATGTTCTGAGGGCATCCAGATTTTAATCATAAACCTTTAAACAATATCAGACACATCAGAGTCTTTTTTTTTTAACATGAAAACCTAAAATTAATTAGAAAAAAAAAATCCTTGTCCTTACAGAAAACTAGATCCATTCCTCTGAAGATTTTACCAAACAGTAATAGGACATTGCAACTTTATGAGCTGTAAATACATTTCAGCCTGTATAACTCTCCTTGTTATCTATTATTTCCTAGCAGAGACATCAACAGCAGAGCCTATTGCTTAATTATGTTACCAAGTTTTAGTAGCTAATTTCTTTAGCTCACAACATAGATTGTATAGCAATATATTACTTTTATTGTTAGTGAGAGAAAAACCTGCTGTACTGGCCAAACCCTTTTAGCAAGCACCTTTTCATTTACTTTACACTGGTTTAGCATCCAGGATTAAAGTATAATTCAATGTAAAAGGGTCTTTGCTCCTCAGAGAATAGTAACTAGTTAGTCAGTAAATTCAGAGTATTAAAAAAGTTCTGCTGGAACAGACTTAAAAAGGCCATTTGTCTATCACCTTGTCATCAATTATTGTCAGATTCAAAAACCACTAAATTAGGGAGATAAAAAGTAAAGAAAAATTTCTCAAATATGTAAGCTCAGACTCTATTTTTTACCAAATATGACCTTTGCCACATGTATTTTAGGATGTTCATAATTTTCTTTCAGCCCCGTTTCTCAAATTTTTCAGCTGTTTCTAACAGGAAAAGGAATCAACCCCTCCTCAAGTCTCCATTGATCAGGAAGTGAGTAGACTTCTAGAATTGCTTGAGATTGTTTCATAGTCCAGTGTAAAGTAGAAACAGAAGAAATTATTAAATTAGGATTTCTCCTAAGTGAAGCTGGCATTAATTAATACCATTCCTTTTTCTCCCATCTGAAAGTCATCTTCCCCCTGAAATAAGGATCTGTAAATGGACCTGTAAATACACAGTGTGCTGTGTCTGCTTTCATTTTCAAATAAGAACACGAGTGCTACTGCCATAAGACTCAGTATCAGCTCAGTGTCATAAAACTCATTCCACCCTGGCCACAGGCTCAGTGTGTCTTCAGTGCCTTCACAAAGGCAGTCACCTGTACCTTCTTCCAGATGCTTCTATGATGGAATATTCTGAGTTGGAAGGGACCCACAAGGATCACTAAATCTGTATCGAATCGTTGACTGAAGGTAATAACTCAAAAAATTAGTAACCACTTACCTCCCTTTCTCTGAGTTCTCTTTGGACTTTACAATCCAGCCAGAACCCAGAAGAAGTTATTGCTTTTGTTTCCAGAACTGTGTGGGGTTTGTGGCTTGTTTGGGCTTTTCACAGTTAGAGGAAGTATTTCAACAACCTAAAAGTTTTGGAATAATTATCTTTCTTTTTCCTCATGGCAAAGATCTATATTGTAAGTAACCTAGCAAAATATCACTATCTGAAAAAAAAAATCTTAGAAAATTGATCTGGAAAGGAGTTGGGAAAGCGAATTAATTCTCGCTGCTGAGGAAGGATCTGCTGTTCCTGTGTGATTTCTGACAGACATTTCCAGTTTATTTTAGCAAGTATCCATGTTAGAAAGATCACAGCCACCTGAGCAAGCGTCTCCCATGTATAGGTTTGATGGTTTGTTCTCATTTTTAACCTAAATCCTCTTTTCTGCAGTTTAAGTCAGTTTAAATACAGTGAGCTGATACATTTTCCATTGGTGTGGAATTAGTGTCTTCTGTGTTGGGAAATCCCTCAGGCCTGTAGGCATGAGAGGGTTAAGGAGACTATAGACTCTTTTTGGCTGCCCAAATAAAAAAATCGAAAAAGAGGCTTCTTGCTCATTAATTAAGAGTTATATTTCTGTTAATGATGCTGATAATTTATATGCAGTTTTACTCTCCTTCCCTTAAAGCTGTGCAAAAACATGTGAAGGCTTTTTGTGGATGAGCAGGTTAATTAGTTTTCTGATGAACATTCTATAGCTGTCACCTATGGTCCTCACAAAGAACAAAAATGGAGTCATTCTAATAAACAGAATTGAGTTTTTAAAATGAAGTATTAGTAATAACAGTAGATGTATTTTTGCCAACATGTCCATATCAGAGTTTTTTGTTGGGTATGTGAAAACTTCCACTATCTGCAGTAGGCCTCTGCTCTTTGAATCTTCCTGGAATGTGCACTCAAGAAAGGGGGGATGCTAAAAAAATAATGGATGAACTGTTGGACAACCAGCCTGGTCATGCAAGTGGTGGATCAAGAAGTCCAACCCCAAATGGTGTCTTAGTAACAGACATCAAAGTTGCATCTGTGCCTTGGACAGAGCACAGCCCTGTGCCATTCCTCCTATTTTTCAGTGAGAGGAGGGAGCAAGGAGGATGGTTGCTGGATCCTTGGACCCAAATCACCCCCTAAATATGTCTGTTGGAATCTGACCCCATCCTTGGAGCACAAGTGAAGGGACTGGAGTTTAAAGGTGAATCTAAGCAGCTTCCACTTTTTATCTGAAAGGATAAAACATCTTTATTATCATGAGGGGGCAACTTAAGGAAGGAGGAATTTAAAAAGTAATTGGTCTCAGACAGAAGGTTTTGGAGCCCAAAGTTGCAGATCCACTCAGCTAGCAAAAACATCACATTTAGCAAAAGATTTTGTAAAAAAATGCAATTGAATCTCAAGAGGAAGAAAGCTGAAAATGTGGGTGATGATCAACAATAATCTCCTTCCCAAGAAGCCCAGGCCTGAAGGTTTTGGCTTTCTGACCCAGAGTTTGACCACGGTCCAGAGAGCAATTCCTAACTGAGGAATATTCTCAGCAGCACCAAGGAGATTCTTTAAGTAACAGCAATAAAAGCTCATATTTGAATTTTCACTTGTTTACCAAGCTTAGGTAGTTCCACTTAGTGTCAAGCCACCAAGGAACCATCAAAAATAAACAAAATGTAGAACACAAGCCCTGTTTAGTACTACCTAAATGAGAAGCAGGGAATATCTTCTCCCCTCACACCAGGCTGTCCTTAATTCTTTTTTGTCTATCCTTGAATTGTGGGAGAATTTGCTCTCCATTAGGAAAGGATCTGACGTAGTCTTGGATGTCTTCAGCAACACTGGCTCCAGTTCTTTAGAAATGAGATTTCCTGGCCATTGATGACTCAGAAAATTGGATCCCTGTGGGGTTAATGGAAAAATAATTCAATATGTTAAGAAACACACACAATAGAAACAATAATTAGTGTCAGTTTATCAAAATTTTTTCTACCTATCTCAGTGTCCCACTTAACCCAAAGTATGTCTGTCTGTTCAGTAGTAGTGTCTAAATTATTTACCAGTGGACAAAAAATAATATCATGCAGCACAGACCTCAATAAACATAATTTCTTCCAGTGATTTTGCATAGCCCTTTTAAAGGACAAACCAAGGTTAGGTAATAAAAATAATTTTTTTTTGTCAATTCCTTATCCTACATTTCCATGCTTTATTAATTGGGTTAAACTGTAGGCTCATCTAAGCCACATCCCCAAGAGTGGCCACAGGATGATGGGTGAGGTGAGCACTGCAGTATATTGGCAGATCCCAGAAAAAAACCACAAATACTACACCAAAAAACACCAAGGAGAGAGCATGAAGAACTCCTCTTAAGCCCTACAGTTTGTCAGCAAAAATATCTGTATGGTAAAGAAATTTCTGCTGACAACTTAGGATGGGATTTCCTTATTGTCTTACTATTATGTCCCAGTGATTATACATTTTTTTAGTTATCACCAGATCAGAATAGATGAGTGCTTCCCAATCCAGTTCAGGGCATTGATGTTATCCTAAATTTCATCTGCAGTTTGAGGTGAAATGTCTGAGTTTGCAGACTGGGAGCACAATGGGCTCTGCAGACCATTAATGGTATCTAGTTAATTTCTTAAATTACTCCATTTAGATCCACCAGGGTGATCAAGCTGAGCTGTCACTGCTGACCTTGCCAGACAAGGCCAGAAATTGGTGTCCAGAATAAGCCAGGCAGCCATTCTGCTGTCCATCCCCCTCAACATGCTTCTCTACTGTAGGATTGACATATTTCTCTTTATTGTTTTAGGGCCTGAAGGGCCTCCAAGTGCTTTTAAAATTTTAAAGTTTCAGAGCATTTCCATTAAAAGTTAACTATTTTCTTCCCAAATATTAGGTATGTTTCTATTAATTCAATTAATGTAAGTATCAATTGCTTTGAAAACTAATTTCAGATCCAGAACAAAAAGAAATCCACAGTTTTGAAGGATCCTGCACTACATTTCAATTTTGAATGTGTTTAAATTTTTTTATTTGTATAATCTTTGGATGACTTGCCTTTATTTTAAACGTTTCACATATACTTTCAGTATCTGTCATATATTGCTGATGACTTATTTTAAGTAAGAACATTGACAACAATATTCTGTCTCATTGCCTTGCTGTGGTATGATTTTTTTTCAAATCTGTATTTACCTTCTGTTATATTTGCATATACATATTTTGTGGTAAATGCTAATTGGAATTGTCAGAGTTCTCTTTCAGTTTAATTAGCACACAGAAAAGAGTGGAAATCTCTTTTAATTAAAATAACATTTATTAAGACTGCCCAGAATATCATTGCTTTTGGAGTTTTATAGGTAACCATGAGCATTTTGCCTGTCAAATTACAGAACAGGTTGACATATGAAAATTCCTGCAAAGTTAGAAGCCTGGAGTAGGGATGACTTTTGGCTCCTTGATTTATTCCATTTTTACCCATTCCACACAAAGCATGAAAACACCCATTTCTCTGAATGTTTTTTCTTTGATTGCTTCATGTGTCTTTTTTGCTGTGTGCTTTTTGGAGACAAAGACTCAGATTTGGGAAACGTGGTCCCTGTTCCACTATACCCACAGAGAAAGAGAACCAGACCCCTTATTGCTGGCAGCAGAGAGAATGGTGGAAGGATGTTGCTGCTGGGCAGTGAGATGGAGTGGGGATCCATTCTGAATTAGGTGAAGTGCCTGGAAGAGGTGAGAGGTCTGTAGGGCCAAAAGCTGAAGGAAAGGCCGCATTCCAGAGACAGCAAGGAGACAGAGAAAGAAAAACAGAAATTACCGCAAGGTCGATCTGCCCCAGACCTAGGAATTCCTCTGATAAAGAAGAACTGGTGCTAAATGTCACGCGGAATGAATATGTATGAACTTATTCTGAAACTGTATGCATATGCATTTGGGAGGGGGATAAAAGACGACCTGAGGTCTTCAGAGGTACGCATGCCTTGTTGGGGGACTTGCGTCCGGCGCGTGTCGTAAAATAAACATACCGGGCTTTACAACTTTTATAAAGTTGTGAGGTTTCTTCTTTTCTCCGCAAAACAGCAGATTTCTACTTCTTTGGAGCAGATCTGTCAGTGGAGTTTGTTCCTATCAAAAAGGCTGGCAAAGAAGGCAGCTGCTACAGGTATTTTCTGTCATGTGCACGAGTCAAGAATGGGTAAGTTGGTTTCCAGCAATGACATGTGAGGTAGGCTGTGAAACCTACAGACAGATCTTGGACGTGATCCTTTAATCAGTGACATGCATTCTGCAGACTCCCTAGGTGTCTCCCTTCATTTTAGGCAGGCCTTTTCTATTCTGCCAAATTCCCTCATCAGATAGAAATTCACAGGAATGCACAACAGTAAAGCCTTATTTGAGTTACCATGGAGAGGCCAAAAAACCCAATTTCCCAGATAGTACTTCCTATTAGCAATTCAGATCCACAATAAAATATCCCAAACCACAACTGAACTATCAGAAGCCAAACTATCTGCAATGTTTATGAAATCTGCAAAGGCAGTTAATATGACCAAAAAACCAGAAAATAAACATTCTAATGCTTCAAAACTTCTCAAAAGAAATTTTTTCACAGACTGTTAAACTAATCCTGGACAAAAGGTCACATAATCTCAACTGATGCCAAAGAGAATAAAATCCTTATATATGTGCAAAGCAGGGCATTCATCAGTGGAAACAGTCATAGGTAAGGTAGATTAAAATCATAGAAGTCTTAAATAAAAACAAGAACTCACTATTTTTTTAGAGTAAAAATGTCTTTGGAGAGACTTTAAGAGATAGAAACATATGAAGTTACAGGTGTTTCGTTTCATTTTTTAAAAATTTATTTCCGTATTTAAAGCTTTCCTAGAAATCGCCGGAGAACATTAAAATTGCTATCTAAATTATTTTTTTTCTCACTGTGAGAACAAATAAATCAAATATGGAAATAACTTTTCTATGTAAAACATGAAAAAGAAGTTTTTACTTGTTTAAAATAAAGGGTCGGGATAAACTCTCAGTATTTGTTTAAAGCAATTAATTTTTCAGCAATCAAAAACTCCTTTTAATAAAGAAAAAAAAAAGAAAAAAGAGAGATAACATCAGCTTAAACAAAAATAGTTCTGCTGTTTGGGTTGTTGAGTACAATCACAGGCCACAGTCAAAACTCCTAGAGCAATGTGTTATAATGTTATTCAGAGATGTCCTTCAGCCTAATACAGGAGACAAATTCACAGTTCATCTTTCCTCTCCTACTCCATTTGCAATATACTAATCTCCTTTAATAGTGCTTTTAGATAAGCTTATGGAAGCTGATATAATTTAATTCATTCTACCATAGGAATTGTAATAAAAATAATACCTCTTTAGAAAGACCTGGAAATTGTACACTCCAATATCTTATTAACATGTGTATCTACCACAAAATATTACAAATCATGCTCTGAAATTTCTAGTAAACTAACCTGTGCTTTGTACTAAATTGGGTCCTGTGTGGAACACCTATGTTAGATGGGTTGCATAACTGCCCTTGTTTTTTCCTAAAGCTGATGAATTCCTGACTTAAGTAGAAGTTAATTATAAAGTAATTGAATTTAGTTTTATTCAAATAACGCTTTGGAGTTTTACTGGGGCCTATTCCTCAACATCAGTGCTGAGGGTTTTGCTGAGCTCTGTGCTCAGTAATGTTTCCAGGAGCAATCCATGGCCTATGCAGACCCTCTGGGATGGCTTCCCTTTCCTCGCTGTTTGTAACTCAGTGGTGCAGCGGAGTATGTGAGTGCAAGAGAAATGGAACAGTGCTACAAGAATGTTTGAGCTTTAACATCTCTTTTAACAGGCATCTTAAGTAATTTGTAAAAAGCACTTTTATTAAAAAGTCCACACTGCCCAGTCTTTTCTCACAGTGTTACAATAATAGAGGGGAATTCCCTTCAGCAGAAATGTATTCAAAGGGAGGTTGATTTACAGCTCTTTCATTTGCTGCACTGCTAGAGGAGGGCAGAGTGAATGGTTGTTACGGTGTGACAAAGCTGGAAAAAAGAATCAAACCTTGCGCTAAGGTTGGGTTAGCAAGCTCTAGGGCCTTATTTCATTTCAGCAAAATCACTTGGGTTTCTGCTCTGTGGCTCTATGGCTGTCAGGATAAGCCTTTGGGCTGTTAGTGGGGCTGGGGCTCACTGCATGCTCCAGTCCTCCTTGTGCATCCATAAGGAATTTGTGGGCTGCACAAATCACTTACAAACCCTGCTGGGGTAGGGGCTGTCAGGATCAGATGGCCTTTCATGTAGCCAAGTGAAACAGACTTTGCAGGCTTGGAAAAAAGCTGTGGAAAATATGCAAGGCAGCATGGAAACTCTGAACACAGACTATGCTGCAGGAGAACTCAGGGACTGATGAGTTTGCAGAGGGGTTTTTTACCTTTTCAAACTCAGTATGAACTTTTCAGACAATGCCTGGCTAAGCATGGCACTAGCCCTCTTTCCCAAAATCTGATGGGAAAGATCAGTGATGCTGTCTGCTCATCAGGTTCAGAAATTATTCCTGTTTCTGTGTTCACAACTTTACTTTTCCCTGAGCAGAAGAAAATGCTAGTGATAAAATAAAATATTACTGGAAAGTGTGTGCCTGGGTTGAGGGAGTTGGTCTGAAAAGAGCAGGACTCTGCTCCACATGAGGAAGAGAGAAGCACTGTTGTCGCAGACATCTTTTCATAAAAATCCTTTCTTTAGGATTTTCCCTTCTGGGAAGTTGAGGTCCCAGAAAAAGAATGTAAATAATGGTTATCTGCTGCTGTGGAATGCAACAGGTGCACCTGTGACTGACCCATCTTGGATGTGTACAATTAATGGCCAATCAAGGACCGAGCTCTCTCGGACAGAGTCGGAGAGAGCTCCTTTGTTATTCATTCTTTTCTGAGCTTAGCTAGCCTTCTGAGAACTTTTCCTTCTATTTCTTTTTGGTATAGTTGTAGTGTAATATACATATCATAAAATAATAAATCAAGCCTTCTGATAATGGAATCAACATTCTTGTCTCTCTCTCATCCTGAAAACCCTTGTGACCACGGTCACACACTGTAGAATTGGGAACAGAAGTAATTTGCTTGGCTAATGTGGTGATGACTAGGGCAGAGGGAATGGGATCAGTCAGAATGGATAAACCAGTCAGAACGGATAAACACTTGCTCTGCGTGGGAGGTAGTCAGCTGATTTTTCAACATCCTCAATGCAATATATTCAGCAAAAAAAATAGTTGTCAACACATATTTATCATTGAATAGTCCTGGTGGGAAGGAACATCAAAATGTCTAGTCTAATCTTCTGCTCAAAACAGAGACATCTTTGACATCAAAAAAGAAGGGAAACAAAATGCAAACATTCGACAAAAGAAAAGGTCTAAATCTGAACTGTACTCAATTCTGTCATAAAAATCATAAACTTTGGAATTTGATGCAAATACCGAAATTTTTTCTCTAAATTATCTCTCCCTGTGTCATTTCCTCTAACTGTGTTGGAAATTATCTGAAATGTACTGTAGTGACTCCTCTCATTGAGGAAAAAACCTATTGTATAGGTTTACTATTGTATAGCTCCACTAATAGCTATGCTAAAGGATTTTCACAGCTACCACACCTCACATTTCCAAGTTCAGCTTAACAATGGGAATCTGTTTTCCAATTTCCTTCCTGTGCTGTAGCTACTGAGGCTGTGTTGTACTGCAAGAAGTGATACAAGGGAGAAGTTTTCTGCTCTACCCAGGCCTAGGAAGCATTTCAGAAGTGGATTGAATAACACGACATGGATGCAAGCATTAGTGGGGCTGTGGAACTTCTGTGCATTTCCTGATATTGTTGAAGCTTTAGTTCTCAGGACAGGGCTTTCTCTTCCAAAGGAGTCATGCAGAGCTAGACTTCACCAGAAAACAGAAACACTGACCAGAGACTTAGCGCATCCCAGCAGAGAGAAAATGCTGCTTGCACCAGTTTCCACCCCCATTGCCTCATTTCTAAGTGCAATGCTCCCTCATCCGCTTCCTCTCAGGCTGTTGTTTTCCAGCCACAGAGGAAGTTTCATTTGTTTCCAGATCGTTTGTCCTCAATGCTTCTGTAGGCACTTTCAGCTGCCAAGACAGAGCTCAGCTCTGATCCTCAAGTGAAAGGAAGGTGTTTGCACAAAAATTTTCACTTACAGCCCTTGAAGCTAAGAATTATGCAAGACTCTGTATATACCTGCAATCCAAAAAACATTAGTGGCCTTCCCCTTTGCCTAAACCATTCAGAAATTCAGTAAGAAGTGGGAGGGTAGTTCAGAAATATGTCAGCTAAGCAGGACCTTGTTTCAAATGACTAGAGAATGATCAAGGGTGTGGTTGGTGTGTTAGGTGAGGCTATGTCTTTCTGGATTATGACACTCAAAACTCTCAAAACACCTCTAATCTCATTCTTGGTGACTGTCATTTACACATGGAACAATAGAGAAGGGCAGTAAATTTCATTATTCTTTTGGCACTTATGAAGCAGACAAGAAAATAATCATATTCTGACACCTGTCATTTGTGCAAAAGTGCTGATGTACAGGTGTCCATAAAGTAGATGAAAAAACATAAAATATCCTTCCCTAGATGAACTTTAAGTACCCCCAAATTATATCAGTCAGTGACTTGACTTTTATTCTGCATCAGTTTTCATTTCTTAGAAATGAGTGTTTAATTTTTGGTTCTTTATTTTCATTGTCTTTTTATCAGGCCTCCATTTGAGAGCAAAAAAAAAGGTTTAATGGCATACATCAAAATTCTTTTTATCTTTATTTTCCATTTTCTTTTGCCCATTTCTGGGACAGACTCTACCTAAACAGATGCTACTGACTTGCTGAACTGTTCTGCTAAAAGCTCTGCAATTGTAGCTTACTGAAGGTAGGTCCAGTTACCTTTGTTATTGAGTCCCCTTAAAGTTCCATCCTGACTCTAGTTATGATTGAAGGAAAATTAAAGGTAAATATATTGAGTCATGCAATATATTTTGAGTAGTATTAACAAACTCCAGCTTCTCTAGCCCCTTCTCTGCTGGTTTGTGGTGTTGAAGGAGGCTGGAGTGAAGCTGTACCCTGGTACTGTTGTAGGAGGACAGTGGCAGATATATTTCAGGTAGCTGGCTGGTCACTCTGATTCTGGTTTGTGGGCTGTGGTTTTTTGTTTCTTGTTTGTCTCTAACCATCAGCTTCTTATTCTATAGATGAGAGAACTGCCATCTTGTCACTCTCATCTTTAAAACTTTGGTGGATTTGACTTTAAAGTTCTACTTTACAAGGAGAGGGAGATTTCCCAGGAGAGAAAGAAAAGGATCACAGTCTCTCAGCATCAGCCAAAATAAGAAGTGATATCTGTAACTAGGGTATAAGCATTCTCTGACAATTCAGGCTAATGAAGTTTTCTCTGTGAATTGCCACAGAGGCTTTTATGACAGAAAAGAGACCAGCAGTTCCATCACTGCAGTCCCTAAGTATAAAAATGTGCTTTCTCTAACAGTCTAAATTCAGACCTTATTTAAGTGATAAAACCGAGTCAGTGATCACAAGATCTGAACATCTCTTCCTAACTCACTAACACTAAGTGAAAATCACTTCCCAAAAGCCTTAAGATTTAGTGAATAAAAGATAAGTCATGTAGCTCTCTTCTCTCAGCACACACTTTGGTATTGAAACATAAGAACAGGCTGAAAAGTGGAGTTTGAACATGACTTTGCATCATGTATTGCCAAACTTTGAATGGTACCAATGCTCAAAAGTTATCACAAGCTAGGCTAGCACAATCCTTCAGTAATATGGCTTTTGGGGATTTCATCTTAACATCTCAATTTCATTATGAGGAAAAAAGCTTCTCATTTAAGTGAGAATCATGGATTCTTCATTTTCATGAATTTTTTCTTTAATTTAAATAAAAATATCACTGTAGAGGGATCGGGGGAAGGAAGGCAAAATGAACATGACAGCACAACATGGGAAGCAGGAAAGGACAACTCTGCCCTTCTTTGTTTCTAATTCTGAGCTCAGTTAAATCAGTGTAAGTTTGCAGTTCCTTAGAAGTCTCTGCAGATAGGCCACTTTTACAGTAGTCTGAGAGAACTAGGCACTACTTTGCCTAAAGAAGCATATCAGACTTCAGGACTTGAAAACTGAATATCATTAGTTTCCCCTCATTTATTTTACTGTTAGGCTTGAAGTTTGTGTTGAAGTAGCACACATGAAAATAAAACCAGTCAGTTTCTCTTCTGTCCTGTATTTTGACATTATTAGTGAAAAAATTAAGACATATATTACCATGGTAAAAGGTAGGATGTCATCTGCATTTTTCTAAAGAAGAGAAAAATGTGTTTTACCCATTTATTTCTGTGAATATATTTATTATAAGGTGAAAGCTGTAGCTGGCTTATGAAGAAAGAGAATGGGAATGGTGTTATGAGGCACTTTATCCATGGCTTTTAAATAGCAATTATCCCAACATTTCTAATGGATTTATGGAGCTCACCATCCTCCCATTTCTTTGGGCCATAGGCTAGATGTCATCTTTGACCTGTATTTCCTCTCATGAAGGTTTTCTCACTAAGATTTCCACAGACTTATTACCAGTATTCAGCTGATCTATAGAGAACCTTTAGAAAATAGTGGTTTACATTTTTCCAGTCTCTGCCAGTTTGTGTTGTCCCCATTATTTTTGTGTTTATCTCACACATTTCTTGACCTTACCTATGAACTGCTGCTGAGTGACTGGAATTGGGAACTTTGCTTATAGCACCAAGTTTGAATGTTGCCCAGAAGGAGCACTGGGTACCTTGGAGACAGATATATTCAATCACCAGGGAGCAAATCCTCCTCTCTTAGCAATAAGAAAAGCAAACAGCAGTTGTAGAGACTGCTGTAATGAATATCTCCAGAGGAATTTGAAATGCCTGGTCTAACAAAAGTGAATTGGGTTCTCCTCTGTCTTACATCTTTCCCTGTTGTACATATTCAGCAATAAAAGATGGTATTTTTCCTTTCACTGAATACCATGATAGGACAACATACATAGTGCAGTATTTTCCATCATATTAGTGGGAGGGTCTGATACAAAAGAGTGACAGATCCAGCCTGTGTGACATCACCTCAAAATCCTGGTGTAGCAGAAGCTGTGCCTAATGTTCCTTGAGGGAAATTCAGGGAGAAAAAAGAAATTATATGGGATAAAATTGGTAATTTTATATGTCAGTAAAGTGAATGTGATCACTGAAACAAATGTCTCTTTTTTTCTAGACTTTTGTGTAATTCTCATACTAAATTTATTCTATATTTATACAGCATTATATAATCCACATTCTTTTAACAAAGTTTAAGGTCAGATATTTTTAATCTTTATATACCACTATTCCTTATTCTTAAAATTGCATTTGAGCAATTAGCCTGTAGCTTTTATAGAATACAATTTCTATTAAATAGATAAGGATATTAATTTTAATTGTGCAAAAAATAATGTCCCAGCATTCTGATCCTCTCCAGAAAACACAAGTTTATGATTTGCCCTATGGAGCTCAAACAACCATCTCCCCATCTATACCAAATCTCAAAATGTCCTCAGACTAATATTGCTTTTGTAGAAGACCATTTCCTGCAATCAGTCACAGGACCTGTCATGAACCTCCTTTGCTATTTACCAAGCACTAAACAACAGTGATCTAAAGCAGGTAAGTGGCTGCTTCTGAGGCCAGTACAGATAATTCAAAGCAAGATAATAAACTAGCTTGCATCCTCTGATTATGTACATTATAATCACAAGAATATCTGTATGTTAAGTGAAAGGGTTGGTATAAAAATGCAGGGTTAATATGAAAAATAAATGCAAAGGTTAAAGAAGAAAATCTTGGCTGACTGTGCTACAAACATGTCATCAGTGACTATCAAGTTGTGTCCTTTTACTTCCTTTAAGAAGATGTTTCTAATTGGCTTTGGTCACCTTCTGTCTCATTTTGTCTTTTCTATTGCCACTGATAGAGCATTTGCAAAGACTAAAAGGCTGACTGACATTTCTGAAAAGCATGTAATTAGCTGCACATTAGTGAGCTTGCAGACATCAGCTGGAGCAGCTCTGCTTTTTATATATATATTCAAGAGAAGCCAGCCATTGTCATGAGTTTCAGCTTTCTTCCTTGTGGCTGTGGGCACTACAAAATTCTATTTAACTGCAAGTCTGACACATATTTGTGTTAATCTGCAAGTTTTAAATACACATCTATGGAGAGAATGTTCAGGTCAGAACAACTTAACATAAAAAGTTCTTGCTTATTTAAATATCAGCTACAGAAGAGAATTTAGCTGTGGTAACACCTTTCCCACAATGGAACATCGGAATGTCAGGGAATCTCTAGGAGTGGAGACACCAAATGAGAGTTATTAGGAAAAGGTTCTCCACTGAGAGCGTGGTTGGTACCTGAAACAGGCTCCCCAAGGAAGTGGTCACAACACCAAGCCTGCCAGAGATAAAGGAATGTCTGGACAAAACTCTTAGTCATCTCTTTTCAGGTAGTCCTACAGGGAGCAGTGAGTTGGACATGATGATCCCTATAAGTCCTTTCCAACCCAAGTTATTCTTTGAATCTGTTATTCTGTGTTAATAAAAGGATATTTTTTCCAAAGGTTGTTGCATATCATTTCTCTATTATCAATGGTAGCTGTAGTTATAATCACTTTTTTACTTTATTTTCTAATTTGTAACACAGCTGAACCATATGATTTCCATCACACCTAAATGGACATAAAGTCAGTAGAAATTTTCAGAGGAACTGCTTGAATTATTTATTTTTGCCAAGAATAGAGTCAAGCCAGACCTAGGAATTTTTAGTAGTGCTTTCAGGTAATAGAAGCAGATTGTCTCAAAAGACATGTACAAAATGGCCCTGTGTAAATCCTACTTTGCATTTTTCTTGAAAAATCAAATATTAGACTACTTTTTTCAATAATTTTGACATGGATGATGAATTTTTTGAGTAAAATGACCAATTTATGGGTCAGAATTAGAGTAATTTTGTAGACTAGTGGCATTTGGCAGTTCAACAGTACTTTGGGGTATGGAAACTCAAAGTGAAATAATGGGTAATAAACCTTTGAAAGCTCTAACTTGAGAAAGAAATATTTTTACAATTATGTTTTTTTTATACATTAACAGTGGGTTGTTTTTACTAAGTGAGACTCTTCCAAATTTTCAATAAAAAATGAGCAGTGAACAGTGCGTTTAATGAGAGAGCCATGGGATCCATTGAAGAAGAATATATTTGCTTGGTAAAATGAGTGTCATATGCCACCCCAAGCTTTAAACCCTACTACTACAACCACAAACATTTTCTAATTGTGCCCATAAAGAAGGATTGTACAATGGTTCACAATGCCCAACAATATTTTGAGTACAGACTTTGGAAAACACTTGTTTAACAGGTCCATAAATGGAACAAAAAGAAAAAAATTATTTCCCTTTGTCAGCTTTTTGTGTGTCACATCCCTAAATAATTCACAGAATACACCTGGCAGTATGGTATAAGCCATCCACCCTCAGCTTTCCATAAACAATTTCTGGCAGACATTTCTCTAACCTGTTTGAATATTTCCCCAATGGGAGACCTTACACAATTATGCACACAATGAATTCCAGCACCCATCTGTCCCTGCAGCTAGAAATTATTTCCCAATGTCTAACCTAAATCCAATATCTCATCTACTTCACTCATGCGCTTGAGATCTCTCATTTGCTATTTCTCAGAGTGCTGCAATCCCAAAGCATTTTGGGTGGCCTGCAACATTTGCAATAAATCTTGTCACTGGGACACTGAGTGAAGGATTACTGTTCTTTATGTGCTGAAATGAAAATGCAAAGCTTGACATTTATGTCTGTTTCTGCTGTTATCTGCTGTTTCTGCATGGCTTCTAGCACTGTTTCCCAGTCACAGTTATCAGTCTAAAATGTGGCTGTGACTACAATGAGGCTCCTTATGCCTCCATGCAGTCACATAACTTGGAAGACCAGAACTTCTGTTATTTCTGGCATAGAGAATTCTGCTCAGGAAAAGGAAGAGAAGGTATGTCATACAGAAACCTCCAGTATTTCTTACACCAGTTTCTTCAATGTTTGTGTAATTTCTGCCCATGTATTGTATTTGGGTTTTCCCCAGACGAGGGAATGATGAATCTAACTCCGTGTTATCAGAAGGCTAATTTATTATTTTATGATACTATATTAAATTAAAGAATGCTATGCTAAACTACACTAAAGAATACAGAAAGGATACTTACAGAAGTCTAAAAACATAATTATGAAAACTCATTCACTCTCTCCAGAGTCTCAACACACCTTGGTCCCAATTGGCCATTGAGTCAAAGCAACTCACACCAGAATCCAATGAAACAATCACCTGTGAGTAAACAATCTCCAAACGCATTCCAAAGGAGCAAAACACAGGAGAAACAAATCAAATAGTTATTGTTTTCCTTTTTCTCTGGGGCTTCTCAATTTCCCAGGAGAAAAATCCTGGGTGAAGGGATTTTTCAGAAAATATGAATGTGACACCTGTGTAATCTCTACTATTAAGTTTTGTTTGAGGCTTGCCTCACAAGTTATGTGAAGTTGCAAATGTCCTATTATCTGTTACTAGCAGAAGCAAGCCACATTTTATGGTGGTTCTTAGATACAATATCAGTGCATATAATAGCAATTGTATCTGGAAAATCATGTCCCTAAACACGTTTTGTGTGCTTACTATAAAATTTGCAGTGTTTATCTTATTTTGCATATTTCTATAGAAGAAACACTATAGTTAGGCAATTTTTCCATTTGGAAGTGTTAGAGAATGATTTTAATACAAAGCTTTGTATTGTGTATCCATAGGAATTCCAGTTGCCATTAACCTGTTAATGTTATGTCTATCAGCACCTACACTGCACACACCATGGCGTGTGGAGTGATCAGGTGCTTAGGAAATTCATAGATCCTGAGCTGATGACTCTCTGAATCCACTGATCTGCAAAAGCCACACAAAGGACAGTTTAACAGAGTCAAAAATAACATTCAGATTAATTTTTATTTGTTCAATAAAGTGTTGTCATTTTAATGAAATATTACAATTCAAAACTATTTTAAACTTTCAAAACCTAAATTTTTGCATTTTTGCATTCATGAAATATGAAATGGTGTCACAAAAAAGGGCCTATTAGTATATTCATGCTCATCAATTAATTTTCAAGCAGTCTAGGCCTCTTGCAGTCCTAAGCATTGTCACAAGGAAGAAATTCTGTGCAATGCAAATAAAAAGAAAACAGAAAATGTGTTGAGATAGTCTTTGTGCTTCAAGAGCATGGCATTCCAGCTGACATACTCATGATATTAAAACACTCATGCCTCAAGAAGTGCCCTGACTCTCATCAAGTATCTCATTACCACAATTAAGCAGACTTTGCCTTACAGTAGTTAGAGTAATTCTGAGAGTTAACTTCATTCACTAGTCTATTTTAGCAAATTTGTGTTTTATGTGCAAGGAAAATAACTTTCAGCTGGTAAATCTGTGCTCATAGCTGCTAAGTAGCCTATAAACAAACGCACATTCTAAGATGAGACTCTAATAACTGAGTTTAATTTGTCTTAAGTCCCTGAAGTCCTGCAGTACATGTCACATGCCCAGTGGGTGATTCACAGCTTGCTGACTAAAATGAAAAAGAACCCCTGGATTACTGGCGCTAATAAATAACATGACATATTTCTGCCATTAAAAGCTGCTGAAGTGCTGTGGGTAAGAAGGACAAAATCAACCTTTTTATTCTTTAGTACTAATGCACAGGTGTAATGATTTAGCACTGACACCTCTCACACAAGAAGACACCTTTCATTCCTGAGGACCCTTGTGGCTGACTGATGTGATTTTACCATAGGTCTGTCACTAACCAGCCCTGGGCTGAGTGGCATCACTGCTTTAAGAATAAAAAAGGACTTCAGTGCAAAAACGAAAAATAAGGGGTTTTTCCCAGGTGATTATATAGGGGCAGGGAGGGGAGAGGGGACAGAACTTGCTAAATAGTACATAGAAATTTTGAGGTAAGGCCTCAATTTTTCCAAAAAATATGTTTGATAGGAATATTGTAAAAGAGTAAATGAATACCCCAGAGAACTTCAGGTATAGCAAAGTATGAAATGAAATCAGAAAGGGACCAACAGCAGCATTAGACATCCACATTCTTCATCCTTTATACACAATTATTTCTTATCATAGAAAATAAAGCAGTACTTTGTAAAAGGCATAAAAGCCATTTGTTATTTAGCACATTCTGAGGAAGAACAATCATTTCTAGAAATCTTTCTAATGCTAACAAATATGCAAAACTATATTTGTTAGACTGTCTGAAAATATGCATTTTTAAATTTTTTTCAAATATGTAAACAAACCTGACTACCCTTTCTTCCTTTATTGCATAGAAGAAAATCAGCCCAATTATTTCAAGGCTGTATCTTCTCATTAATGTTGCTTCTGAATGTTTGGGTGGTTTTTTGCCTTTTTTTTTTTAATGAAGATAGAGATGAGAATTGTTCTGCTACATATATCAAGGTACTTATAGGATTAGATTGTAGATTGTAGTCTTGCAACTTGTTTCTTTTAACTGCTATAATTTTTATATCATCTTAGAGAAACACTCCATGTATGTATATGTGGTGTATTCATTTTACTAATCTTTTGTTGAGATTTAGAATGGTAGCTGCTACTGCATCTCACATCCAGTATCAGAATTCTCATGTGATTTATTGTAATAAAAAATACTGTACACCACAAGAAATTTTCCTAGTTACAGGAAATGAAAGTTTTACACTAGATGCGCTCCTTGTGAAGGAATCCAAGAAGAGACAACTGTAGCAGTCTAAAAATTGTCTTTGTATTAGATAGAAGTGCAAAAGCCCAGATATTTTTCCACATGAGAGTTCAATTTCCTACCAGCACATTCCTAAGGGAAGGAGTTTCATCCTTGACATCTTAGACTATAGGCTGTCATTAGGATCCCTCTAGGCTTTAAAATGATACAACAGTGAAATGAGAACTGTTTCATGTTGGGCCAACTTTTATGATGAAAAGTTAATAGCAAAGAGCTCATTTCTTCCCATAGAGGGCAGAGTTATTCTCCAAGATCTCATCAGCAGCCCCTCCACTTGTCAGAGGGATGGGAGCTCTGTTATTGCTGTTGCTATAATCATGTTGTTTACAGACTGTTTATAGAGGAGGCAGCCTTGTGGCTGTGTTTCCTCCTTCAACTGGCAGTAGAAGGCACTAACTAAATATACCTAGCTGGATTGGGGTGTGATTGAACCACGTGAACTCACTGGCTCACCTGAATTTGATAAAGTGAGAGCTGCAGCATGGAGAATCCAGATGAGCAGGAGGATAACGTGCAGCTTTGAAATGCCAGTCAGTCCATGTGTTTCCCTGAGAGATGGCTGGCACAGGGCATGGCTGCTTTGCCCCCTCCATCACAGCCTTTCTCCACAGTGCTTCCTCCATCTCCCACTCTGTTCAGCCACCCATGAGCTTCCCTGCCTCACTAGAGGCATTGCTAACTACTACTAGAAAACAGGAGCCTCTCTGCCATGATTCCTTGCTCTTTTGCAGTCCCAAACTTGTCTAAGCTAAGCAGTCCTGTCACACCACAGATCCAATCCTGCTTTCCAAGTGCATTCTCGCCACGCTTGGCTGCTCCTCAGCTGCTTCTGCTCCTCTTTCCTTATTTCAAGAGCCAACAAAAGAGCTGGTTCAGAGCTCCTGGGCTGATTAACATGGAAACCACAAATGTTCCAAGCTTAGGTACAGATTGACATGGGCTGTCCCCACCTGAGGTCAGAGATAAGATGATCCTCCGGGGGTGTCTGCCACTGAAGCAATTTCTTGTCAATGGGAAAGGCAAGCTCAGTATCTTGCTTCCCGAAAAGTTGCAAATGTCACCAAACAGGAGAAATCAGCCTGCTGCACTGCTAATTTCTACTATTACCCCTTCAAAACTTGCAAGACTAGAGCTTATGTTATGTCAAATCAATACTTTTCTTGTGAACACAGAACAAATGCTCTAAATCATTAGTGATTTAAAAAATAAGCTTAATTCCATTTATTATATCAGTTCTTGTATCTTGCATTACTGACAGTATCACAAGACAATTCACTAGACCAGAATGTTGGCTGAGAAAGAAAAGGATTTTATCTTACAGTGCTACTGACAAGGGACTTAGAACAGCTGCAAATATTTTGACAGTGTCCTGCTTCCCAGGAAAGCTTAAAAGAGTATCATTTAACTAAGGGATACTTGCCTGTGATACAGTGCAGTTATATTTGACTTTCAGGGCTTAATCCATCAGTGCAAATTCTGAGACAATTTTTCAGGAGCTGTGGATAAAACCTTTCTCTAAATAATGTTCAAGTAAATATGAAATAGTTCCTCTGTTGTCACAGTTGGAAGTGTAACAGTAGCCACAAGAACAGAACCATTTTTCTTTTCTGTGGTGTAAACATTGGAAAAAGTAATGGCAACTGTGGAATTAGGTATTTCTAAATGCTTGGTGGGTATATGTGTGAAATATTTTTCACTATGGTATCATGAAGAGACACTACTAAAGGCACACATGGCTGGGAGTTTCCTAATTCCCATTAAGGTGTCAGGGAATTACCTTATTTTTGTTTGAAAATATAGACCTTTGTGGAAGGTGACATACCAGTAGAGCTGAGATCTGGTAAGTCACAGCTCTCAGCTCTACTGCTGACCACGGCTAAAGAGAAGGTGATAAAGAGATCTGGGTGTGGAAGCTGGGAGAACACTGAGGAGAAAGGCACCTTTCATGTTCTGAAAGATGGCATGAGCAGAAAGGGAGGACTTTGCTCCACCAGGCAGAGGCCCATGCAAGCCATGCAGAAAGCAACCAACCCCTTAACTCCTGCCCACAACCCTACTGCAGACCTGAAAAGAAGCAGATGGACTTTTAATCTAAACTAATTCCAACTTCCAAAGGTCTCCTCTGTCTGAGTGCAGCACTGAGCAATTTATTCTGCTGAGGGGGGAGGGTGGAGGTTGGGGAAAGGAGGTTTTTAGAAAAGGAAATCCAAGACAATGTATGAAGGCTGGACATTTTTTCCAAAGAAATTATGGCAGAGTCTATTTCCCTATTTTATGATTAATAAAAATTTTTATCTCACATCTAGTAAATTTTTCCTTACACAGAATTTGGCAGAAATATTAATTTATTGAGAAAATATTTGGTGTCCAGAAAGTGAAATAAAATAGACTTTATAACTTCTTTATATCAATTTACTTACAATTGATATGAAGAACTAAGATTTTTGTAATCTGGCTGGCTGTCTAGATAGCATACTTTTGCGTTTTATTTTCTTTGGAATAATGGCAATATTAAATCAATTTCCCACAATGGTTAAAATTCTCTGAAGTCTTTAAAGGACTATTATTATTATTATTATTATTATTATCATCATCATCATCATCATTATTTTCATTATCTGTGCCTTTTTCAAAGCTTTTTAACTTAGTTCCACTTATTACTGAATGTGGCAAGGCAAATAAAGACATCCTTCCCATCTTGGTAAATTTCAAGCTATTTTCCTTACTCCTATGCAATTCCAAAATTCAGAATTGCTGCAAACCAGAGCTTCCAAGGCTCCTAGCTTTCTAATATTATTCAGCAGTACCTAAACAATGTGCATTGTTTTAACACACCACTGAAGAAAGATTTAAGGACCTGGAAAAGATTTTGTTCAAGTTTTAATTTTATTTTTTTTAGGAACAAGTTAGTTTAACTATTAATTGCATTAAGAAACAATAGCAGATTCAGTTTTTCACTTGTTCATTTCCAGTATTGTAGCTTTTGCTTTTTTTTATTACTGTGATCTCTCCTTTCAAGTACAAATTATTGTGTAAGGTGTGAAGGTGTGAAGTTGTGCTGAAGGCTTAGCCTTGCTTCTACCTCATTTGGAAGAAGACACATTTTGCAGTTTTCCTGTCATAATCCCTTCATCCCAGGCCAGGTATCTCCAGTTCTCCTCCTCAGGTAAAGCAATGACTAAAGGGAATGACTAATGCCATAACAAGTCAAGTCAGCAGAATAACAGAGGTCAGCTACTTGCTGGTTTTTGTTTGCTTCAAATAATGTGCAACAATCTCTCCTTTTTAATACAAGATACAAGGATATATTTGCTACCATTACTGATGATGTCAAGTGGAAATCTGGATGCTGAAAGTCAGCCATCTGAATAAATTGGCTTCGTCTGGTATACGTGCATATAAATATTTTCTTTATGTACTGAACAGTCTTAGCAAGCTGTACTGACAGCAAGACACTGGGAAAATGCACACTTTGTTGCCTTTTAGGAAAGCTGGCATAGCCCTTTTTTTCTTTTTTTTTTTTTTTTAGTTTCAAGTAGCTGTACTATTGAGACTTATCTCAGAAAATGCTAGGCAAGAAGATGACAAAGACCTTAAAAAAAAAAAAAAGAGAAAACTAAATTCATGACAAGACATAATAATATGACCAAACCTCCTATGCATATGGAACAGCATTTCACATTTATAGACCTTTAGGAGATTTTAACACAGGTGCTCTGATTTCACAACCCAGGGTACAAAAAAAGAGGTGGCATGTGGGGGAAAAGAATAGAGTAATGAAGTGAAAGAACAATCTCATTCTTACAGCTCTGAGTGATTGCTCTTAGTCAATCTTTGGAGAAGTAAGTATAGAAAGATTCAGAGAGGATTAAATCTGCAGCAGCTGAGGGTGTCTAAAGTGGTTATGACATGAACAAAAAATTTAATTAATTCAATAGATGAAGAACTGCTTAATAGCATAATTACTTGAATTTATTGCAGATATTTCATAATATGTGTGAAATGAACACTTTAACCCTGAAAATACTGAGATTCATTATTCACTTCTTGCTACTGAATAGATGGTTCACTTAATTATTAACAATCTTATATTCTATTATTATTATATTCTATTATCATTATTCTTTAATTTTTAAATATATGTGCCACAATTTACCAAGTCTCTTCATTTCTAAAAAAAAAAGAGATAAAAACTATTTACTTTCTAGAAATGCACATAATGCCTGGGTGATGCTGCGTGGGAGAGTATTATTTCAACTCTAATTTATCCCTCTACACTTATGCAGGAATGGGAATAATGATATGATCATGACATCTTTTGCTGTGAGGTAGCAAAATTTAATTACCATAGACAAATAAAAAAATAATATTTTCCTTGTTCAACAACAACAAAAAAAGTGGCATAACTGGGTTCCCATGAGCTGTGTTTTACTGTAAATACAGAAACATACATGCAGATTTAAATCTCATGTTCCATTTCATTTCTGGTTGCTTTTAAATACTGAACATAGTCAAAAAATTACTGACTCACAGACTTTTAAGGTATAATATTCTATTTTTTCTTCCTCTTAAATGGGTCAGGAGAATGTCAGAGTTACCGCTGCTACTTCATTTCTGTTTCATATCCTTGTTTCAGTATTATCGGTAGATCCCTTGTTCAGATCAGGTTTTCTCATTGTGGTTGAGGTTGACAAAATACCAAAAGATATTTTTCTTTTTCCTGATGATCTTTCATAATCAATAAATTAATCATGCCATCAGAAGGAAGTTTGTTTTTGAACAGCATGTTGTGAACTCAACAAAAATGTATTTTAGAGTTTGCCTTGGGGTTTTTGCACACTCAAAATACTACTAGTTTATGATGCTGTCTCTTCCTCTCAAATTAGATGCAAAGTCTAAACTGAGCTTTGAAGATCTGCATCATTGGATGATTTGGTATATTTTAAGAGAAGCAGCATTCTGAAGGATCAAGGAACTAAAATAAATTAAAGGACACCTGATGTGATAAGTCGGATTTTACTCTGGCTAATTCATCTGTATTAATCAATAAACCTATTACCTGCTTTCCAAAAGCTTTGGGGGCAGATAAAAGAGATATTTACCTGTTGCTGCACTTTCAAAAGCACCCAAATGCCCAGAAACTTTAAAAATTGATTCAAATACTTGGGTTAAACTGGAGAAACGTATACATTCCATCGATTGAGTGGCAAGGCACGTTAACGTGTTGAAGTGTCCAAACTGAGTAGAAAAATATGTGTGTCATCAAAAAGAAAAGTTTTTAGGTAATTGCAAGGAAGCTTTTGTCTTCCTTTATTTAGAGAACTTGTCCATCTGGTAAAGGGTGTAGCTCTGCCTCCAGATTTAACTCCAGGAGCTTCTTGGTTTGTGGGAAATGGGAGTGTCCCCATTTACTTTATTGATTACAAACCTAAATGTTGTTGGATAGCAACCTACATTTTTTTGTTGGTGATGTCAGTATTAGCATTACTATTTTTGTAGCTGATGTCAGTATAATGTCAAACTATTATAATAATTCATCAGCATGGATTTGTACATTAAAGAGTGTTTTGACCTTGCCATTCCATCTTATGGCCAATGTTCAGAAATCATCCAGCAGATGGACAATGGATTTTTGCCATTGAAAGTGAAAAGCCCAGGCCACAATGTGACAGAATAGAACCACTCAGATGCCTGTGGGTTAAAGCCATTAATAAGATAATAATGTATTTATTTCAGTATTATTTCTATGCAGTAGAAACACACACACTTTAAAAATGTAATGCATAATAATGACATCTAATGAAGTTGCCGACAGAGATACATTTTAATGTGTCATGAATTGAGCTACCAATACAATAGTGTGGATTTCCCACTGATAATTGTGAGCTTTGGATCAGGCCTTGCTAACTTCCTATCTGAGAAACTCTAATTTTTGAAAAGATAGCTAAAAGGGCCCGAATGATCTCAAACTACAAATGTAGTTTAACACAGAAACAGATACACTGTGTGGATCAAATTTCTTAGGCACTTGAGTGAGAGAAAGCTCCTTTCTCCCTTCTTGCAGAGCAGTCATGATTCAGGTGAAAATGCTCAAAAGGCAACTCAGTTTCATACGATTCCTGCTTGCACAGGTTCAGGAAGAAAGAGCAGCAAGAGAAATCCCTTACTCTTTGGTGGTGACAGATGCACAGGGACACCAAAAATGCAGCAGCTGTAATGAAAATTCCTCCCAGAAAATTCCTCTGCATCAGGGAAGTGGTGGTGCATCTCTTTCCTGTTTGGCACAGAGCTCTAATGCAGCAGGAACCACATCCAATTAAATAGCACTGCTTCTTAGCCCTAAACAAGGAAGATAGGTTTCAGCACAGAAACATATGTTTCAGAACATATGACCTTCAAACTTAAAATATTCAATATTTACTGGAGGAAAAAAAAGTCTCAGTCATCTACTCCATGTTTTTTAATAGCAACAGCTGATAAATACTCACCTCCTACAAATAGTATAATTGCCAAAAAAGTCAAGGATGTTTAAAAAGATATGACAAAACTTCTTGAATAAAAGACTTCATATATTCAAGTTTTTAAAACCAGTTCTCAATCCATTATCATCAAGATTAATCAACTAATACTCAGATATGAGGAAATACTGAAGAGTCATAATTACACAATGTTAATCAAAGACAGGAAGAGTGATGAGAAAATAAAATAAAGGGAGTAGAGTTTTGTCAGATTTTTTGCCAGACATTTGTGCATACCAGTTTTCATTTGCCTATGTGACCTGACTAAGCATGCAAAAAATGCTTTCAAGTTATAAGTCAACAATAATAACATCAAAGATTTATCAATTACTTAAAATAAATCTCAAAAATTTGCTTTTGAATTACTTTTCCACAAAAAAAAAAAAAAAATGGACAAACATGCTTTCTCAACTCAGGTTAGAGTAAGTAGAGTAAGTCTCTGATTTTCATATTTCAGATCAATGAATATGTTTATATGTTTTTGTTTCTGCAAGAGGAAATCAGTTTTTGTATTGAGGAGTTGGCAAAGATTTAATTTTTTTTAAAGCATCTTCATTTTTTTCCTATACATTTGGAAATATTATTGTCATCCCACATGGATTTTGAGTTAAAAGATGAACTATGGAGGCACCTGCCAAAACAGAGCATCTGAGAAAATATGCTAGATGCTGTCCTTGAAGCCTTGATCCAGAAAAGCTAGAGTCAATGACAGCAGACTGAATAAATAAGCCAAGTGTGACAGCAATTATTCAACATTTCTTAAATAAATCCAAATATTGAAAAAAGTACAACTCTCAAATATATTAATCTTCTGGGAAAAAAAAAAATATATGTCATAACAAAAGGAATTCCACTGCTTCCAGCTGTTAATACATTTTGCTCATCTAATTCCAGTACCATTTTTCATCTTTTTTAATATATATTTCACCATGGCTTCCTTGCAGGGAGCATTCTTGTGTCAGCTGTTTTTATGAAGTATTCTGTTTCACTGACACCTACTCTCCCATCTCAGATCAATTGAGAGTATGAGTAACTTAAAATATTGACAATAAACAAAGATATTAGGATGTACTATCAATATTTTTCTTATAGCTGGTTTCAGTAATTTTCCTCAGAAGAATGTAAATAATCTAACTGAACATAAAATTTCACCTGGCAGACATTTTCAAGTTCAGAGGAAAATAAATGTTCCTCTATTTAACAACAAAGTATGAAGTCTAAGGTGTATTTTCTAGTACATCACTTTCTGGGAAAATAACTAGAGCCACATTAGGCCAAGCTGGGGATTCCCACCTTAACTAATTGTGAATATACTTTGAGCTTGTAAATATGTTCTATGAGAAACAGGTTGACTGGGCAGTCTCTGAGCTTTGAATCTTATTAAATTATCTTGGTTACAGATAAATTCTGGTGTTTTACAAGACCTGGTCACCTAGATGATCAGATCAGAGACACAGTAAGGATGTTCCACAGCTTCCTGTCAGACCACCAGCCCACGTTTTCCTCTGAGAGAAACCATCAGCAGTGATGGTGATGTGTGATTGAGTCTTATTCTGTCAGGGAGTTAGGGCAAGGCCACAGCACAAACTTCAGTATTTGAGAAAATTGGGCATACCTATTGTTCTTGCATGGAATTTTTTGCATGCTTAAAGGCAGGTGTTCCAGTATTTTGTTGATCTGGCAACTGCAGATAATCATTTTCTGGAATTATCTTCCAAGTTTCATGAATGACAACCAGTAGAGAATTCTTTTTGTCACTGGTTTTGCTAGTGAAGGTTTCCTTTTTTCTTTGTCACAGCTCTCTGCTGAACATATTGTGAAAATAATGCCTAGTTTCTAAATGTCCATACTTTATTCCATTCATTACAGACATTCCAAAATAAAATTCTGGAACTGAAATGCACTGTTTCGTGGTTTCTATTTCCAAGTTTTTGAGCTGTTCTGTAGCATATTCTTTTGTATGTTCAAAACTAGCCTATCAAAATATAATGCCAATTTAAGCCACAACCATTATTTATATTAGTAGTGAAGGAGGGAAAACGTAGTGGTAAATTAATCTTTGTGCAGCAAAGAACTCCTTAAAAAGGTTTCCAGCATGCATAGTAATGAACTATTGCTATCTCTCTGCAACAGACATCTTTAAATAACTATGTCCAAAGTTGTTTAAAATCCTTTTCCTAGAATTTCAGTTTCAGTAATGCAGGGAAGGCTGATTCCTCACTTATAACGCTGATCAACACAAGCCTCCTTTTTTATCTTCTGCTTAATATAGGGAACTCATGAATCAGCTATGACTTTTACATGCCTTCCCTCTGACCTTCCCACAGATAATCATAATAACACTGGGCTGCTGAGAATCAATCAGTTTTCATAAAGGCAGCAGCCTTCAGATTAATCTCATATTATTAATTCTGCAAGTTAAAAAGACAAGCAGAAAGACAAGATGGCTCTCAGCGCTATTTACTCCCCTAAAAATATTTCCTGTGGATAATAAACAAACAAATTTCCAATCTGGTGAAGCTGTAAATTTGCAGCCTTCATGAAAATTAATTTAAATGGATGTGACTGTGAGGTTGGGATTGTAAAGATTAGGGAGACTCCTGTAGTTATAATTGCCTGTTCAGTTCATCTGCTGCTCTGTCACTCAAGAGTGGCACAGCTGCATTAACAACTCTAATCATAATCTAATTCTCAGATCAAATTCCCATCTTCAATATATCCTTTAATAAAGCTTCCATACCCCATCTTTTAGCCCTAATTATTGCTTCCTGTCTCCCCTGACAACCAAATTAAAAGGTACATGCAGCAGTTCTACAATAAAAAAATTGCACAGATACAACAACTGTACTGCAAATTCACACTAACCTTGTGAAGGTTGGATGGCTTGTGATAATAACTAGATTTTTTACTGATAGTGCAAGCACTAGAAGATAAGAAATACAAATTTATAATCATGTATTGATTTTTCTTTTTTTCCTGCTAATATGGAAAATTACCTGGGCCAGTTTTTAGATTAGCAAAGCGAGAAAAGACAATTTTATAGGAAAACTGTCTCGATCCCAACATGTAAACTGTTTCACTTCTTAGACTTGGAGCTCTTGACATGCCAGTTGTTGACAGTAGACACTGTACTAGTTAAAGATAAATCCCTTTCACAAACTGAGTGCCAAGTCAGCAAGATACTTAGTCACACAATCCTTTTGGCATATTATTAATGTCAAGACAATAAAACTGTTAACATTTTTTAAAATAGTAAATATCAAAGTCTTTTTTGATCTGGAGCCTCTGAGTGATTCAGGGCCTCATCCATGCAGGATTCTGTTTTGTCTGTGGTACTCTGCAAATAAAGATTTCAATAAGAGGGTTAAACTCTCATCTATGCAAATGTAACAATATGGCACATCCACATTTCTGACCTAGAAATGTATTCCCCTGAAACTTTAATAATGGAGTCATGCAATCATGGTTAAATAGGGAAAATTATTAAAAATTTAACATGGCTGGACATCTATGGGCAACACAAGAGGAGACAACTGCCAGCATCAGTAATGGAGAAAAATATTAATCAATTATCAAAATATTTCAGCTAAGGTAGGCAGGTTTTAAATAAATGAGCTCACTATGATGTTGAGATGGTTTAAAAATGTAGCCCTGGATTTCAAGGGCAGAAAGCAAAGTCTTCAGGAAATGGTTTCATAGATAAGAGAGACCTGCAAGAATGCCAAACCTTAAACATGGTGGATTTTAATTATCCTGATACTGGTATTGATTTCTATAAGAACTGTTCCAGGGCTAAAAAGACAAATGTGCTTGAGAAAGTTGCAAAGGATTTCTTTTCCAAGCAATGTGCTGACCAGTTTTATTGCCTTGGGGCTATCTTAGGAGTGAATGGATTTTGACTAAACCAGGACATTGAGGACAATTTAGTGAAGGCAATGAATCTGAAACAGAAAGTTCAGAAGAATGAAAAGGGTTTATCACTTAAATGGATACAGACTAAAGAACTCTGACCCAGAAAGGAATGTGTTTAGTCATTCTCAGGATACCTAAAAGTGGGAAATGAAAAGTTATAATATTTTAGGTCAGTTCTGAAAATGAAGAGAGTTTTTTCTTCACCTAGATTTCTGTTGTCACATTACAAAGTCAAAAAAATTATGTGAGACACTCCAATATTTAAAATTCCTTTTGCACTGGATCAAACATTTCTGGTGGTCATGAAGACTCTCAGTTTTTGCAGCTGGTGAAATTTTGACTTCTCACTGATTAACAAAAAAAAATTCTCTTTTTCCTTTGTCTGCATTTTTTAAGACTTGAAGGATGATGCTACTGAAGTACACAGTTCACTTAAAGAAGAAAACACACAAGCAGTTGTAGATACATTATTTTTTAAGCATCAAACTGAAGTCAATAGCTCTAATTTCTTTTGTATTTGGTGGTTTTATGATCACCAAGGTCTTTCCAGATGCCAAGCTGTCGTGCTGTCCCAGGGCCAGTATTTGTCAAAGATTATTCAAAAATCTTTGTAAAATCCTAAGCCCTCTCTTTCCATAACATTTATTTGTTGGCAGTAATTATCAGGGAGTTCTTCCATCTTTTTAACATATTTACCTTTACAAGGCTTTGTGGGTGCAGGACTGGGTTACTATTCCCACCTAGTGTTTTGAAAATGGAAACAAAAAAGGAAATGTGATTCATCTCCACTTGTCAAGCAGAAGCATAGTTTTAGAGGAGTCTATAAACTCTCTTAATGATCAATGAGGAGAGAGCAGTTACCTTCAGAGGGCAACTCCATTTATCACAAATAGCACTTGAGCTGAATCATTGGGGAGAGCTCTAGAGCCCCTGGTGTGGGAACTTCAGATTTCCAGTGTTGGATCCTGTGACAAAAGTTCAGTTCCAGAGCCAAGCAACTGCAACCTGAGCAGCCCACTGTGGTGCCATCAGTAAGTGCCACATCAGTAGTGTCATCCCAGGAGTAAGAGCTGCACTGACCATTTTCACTGCTTAGAAACCTAAGTAATATGGGATGGGGAAGGGGAAGAGGGGCTTTTCTGAACACTGAAGAATTGCACCTTATAATTTTTCCTGTAAAAGCAAATCACAATAATTTCATCCCTAAGGGGGTTCAGCTGGGACTCTTTGTATACATATAAAGAAAGAATTAGCTGAAGACTAAAGTCAGAACAGCATGGAAACTTTCTATGGGCTCAGTATCAGATTTTTCCCCTAGCCAGTCAGAGCTTGAATTTAAAGAAAATTCCCAGTCCTGGAGATTGATATCCTTATGACAAAATATTGGCTATTCTGACATGAAAGGCTAAACATAATTTTTCTTTTTTCAGATAAATTCTTTGGCTCAGAGAAATACTTAGAGCTGAAACTTTCTTTGAAATCAGCTTTACATTTTGCTGAAACAGCATTTTAAAAGAAAAATAGAAGTGTCAGAATAACTCCTTAAAATCTCTGCTCTATAAATTTGATATTAAAGCTACACTTATAACTACAGGAACTATTGGATGCTGCAAAAGATTTGGGCAAAGTGGTATGGTTCAGTATCAAGAATGCAAAAGGCTTATCTGTGCCACCTACATTTCTCGTGTTAGCAAAATCAGAGTACAAATTCTGTGAGAAAAGACTTTTATCATGGTTTCTGACACTTATTGTTCTGTTGTTTTTCTTTCTTGCTCTTTTTCCTTGGGATTTTTACTTGGGAATGGTACCACAGCAGATTTATTCATAAATGTGTAAGCCTCACCAACTATGAAAAGTTCCTTCCTACCCTATGGAAGCATAAAAGCATGTCTATACTATTTTTATACCTATTAGGACAAATGGACATCATTCCTGGCTTCAGTTCCTTCCTCATCTTTCTCAGCCTCCAGTTAAAATCACAAAAAACATTTCTTTCCCTGTTACTCATGGCAGGTGAAGTCACACCAGGTAGGACAAGTTTTCAACTATACAAATATAGACATTGAGGTAAGCACTATGCAAAATTTCAAATGCAAATAATCAATGAATTTATATATTATCAGTCACTCCCAAAGGTTATTGATCTAAAAAAAGAGGGAAAGCATGTATTTATTTTGAGCAACCCTCACTACCTACGTCTGCCCATAAATGCATACAAATAAGGAAAAAAAAAGTGTTTTCTATTGTGTATTCTTTAAGAAGACTTTGGGATTAACAACTAAAAGGTAGCTATAGAGGGCTTTGGCACTTGTGAACATATCCACATCAACACCTTTGTAGGCCTAGAACATCTTACTGATAGGAACTATCTGAGCACAAATCTGGCATCCAGGCAGGGCATGAGGCAATCAAAAGCCCTTCAGCCTAAATTCAGCATAGGCTGCACTCCTCCCCAGATCCAGTGCCTCCTCTGTGTCTGGAAGACTTCATATTCTAAAAGCTGCTTGTATATTGCTGAGCCTGTAACTCCCTGCCTTACTTTGAACTTAACATTTCCTTATTAGCAATGATCCCTCTGAGTACCCTATTAACATTATACTTCACAGAGGAACAAGTGTTAACAAAGATAAAGAAACTTGCTAAGAGGTTTAAGAAAAGAAGTTATACCACTTCGGCTTTGATTTTACTATTTATTTTCTCTGCTTCCATTAAGCAAAATCTATACATTTCTTTCTTATTACCCTACTTTTTGCATTTTTATGTTAATTATAAAATGAAGCAGAGTTCAGAGCCACACATTAGAGACAGGTTTGGCTTCTTTGTGCTGCCTTCTGGTTGCACATTTGCCCTGTTTCAGGTGGGGGTAGGGCAGATGTTCCTGCACAAACTTCTGTTTTAGGTACTTTACAGTTTAGCCAATCTCCTGAGTGTTCGTAGATACCAACCAAGTGTTGAGATTGAAAAGATGTGTGTGAAGTTCAAAGTCATGTAAAGTATTACCCAGTTATCAGTAAACCAATTTGTTTGCAGAGAGAACCCCTCCTCTAAGTTGTTTCTGTGTATCCAAGGATGTGGATTCTTGATAAACTCCTGCTGGGAATTGCCATCCTCCTGGCCAAGCTGGACCCTTGTAACAGGAGCAGGAGCCCAGGGAAGGTGGTGTCCAGGGGCTGGTCAGTGACCGGCCGCTGAATGCCACAGCAAAAACACCTGCAGCCTGCCTGAGCTGGGGAACCAGGCACCGACCCTGAGCCCAAGTGTTTAAACAAGGCAAGTGACTTCATCCACTCAATGGACAGATTCAAACTAGGAATTTGACAATGCCTTTAGAAAATAGTCACGTTTAAAAAAACCAAAAATAGCAACATTCATGGTGTGAGACCAAGGATTCATGATCTGTAGGATTTGAAGCATCTCAGAAGCCAGTTTTAAATGACAGAAGTAACGCTAAGTTCCCAGATTCTCATATAGCTATTTTTCTTTGCTTATTTTATTTTTAACATATTTCATGCTTTCTTTGTTTTGTTTGTGATTTACAATTTTTTACGACTTTTTTTTTGGGGGGGAGGGGGTTGTTTTGTTTTGTTTTCAGATTCTTGATTATTCCTATAGTCTCTTCTTGATCTCTTCTACCTCTCATAGTCTTTCTGCAATGAGTTGTCCCCATTGATGCATCCACAGCTAATTGCATATTGGTTTTTATTCAATTAGAGTTAATTCTTGTCTGTGAAGAAGGCTTTTTTCTAGCATGCACTGCATGCAAAACAAAACAAGTTCCTTTTTTTCATGTGTTATTAGTATAGAATGTATGTTTTCCACTGTGACAAGCTTTATTTACCCTGATACATTGAATATCCTGATGATTGTTCAATAAAAGGACGTCCTCCTGCACCTGATTGTTTCTGTTTTGATGACAATGACTATATTTTACTTCTCTGCACTTGGAAAAGCATTGTTTGCATTCATGTTCTTACAGGTATATTAAACAGCTGCCTGGTAGTTCCATAGGCCTATGTTAAAATATGATACCCTTTCTTTTTGAACTTAAAAACCTTGTCCTCTTTATTCTGTCATTTTCAATAAACCACCAATAGTCTGCCTTGTTTGCCAGTGAATAAAACTGTGTGGTTCAATTACAGGAGCTGATGCTCTGAAGGTTAAATCACTTCACTGTATCTCTTGTACTCTGTGTAAGGAAAAGACTTTGATTAACCAAGTCTTTCACATTAGCAATGACATTCTATGTTGAGTATAACATCTTAGGGTGAAAAAGAGCATTTGGATTGCCCTATTTAATATTTGTAGCATTATAATGTTAAGGTTTCATAATTTTTTTCAAACACATTCATAGCCACAATTATTACTTAGGAAAATACTCTCATGGCTACAGCCTTGATTCCCTGAGTTTACAAATGAGTGTTATGCTTAAAATGGTTTTCATGTTGAGGTGTGAAGGGTGGCATTTTCTTATAATAGTATTTACTATTCTCACTACTAGTTTCTGAATGTGAATGAATATTATCCCTTTGCATAATTCTTTCCAGAGCTCTTTTTTCCCCCCTATATTTCATATCAGAAAATTTGGCAAAGGAAGTTCATTCAGGATTTAATAGGTCTACAAATAGCAACCTTATTGCAAAATTTAAGGAATTTGGCTTGTTTTTCCCCTTGAAAAAAAAAAGAAATTTGAGATTAATAGAAAACAATTTTGGATCTATCAGAAGGATTGATAAAACCGCTATCACTTCTTTATGAATACTTACAAGGGATTCAAATAAAAATTGGAAGACACAATCTACTAATTTCAAGATTTTTCATATATAGAGTAAATACTTCCATGGCACATGAAATAAAATTACCTGACAGAAAGATCATCAAAGTCTATAATGCTTCTTTTTCCCCTGACTTCTGTGTAGTTTCCAATCAAGTCCTTAGCTGCCAGGAAGGCAATATCTTTGAAGAGCAGCAGGAAATTATAAAGACACTTCTCACCTTATTCCAAGTATGCCATGTACTTACATTTCTCATTTTAAGATCATGTTGCAATCTTTTCTGTACCACTAGTGTAAGAACATATAAAATGGATCAGAAATGGACTGACAGCTCCTTAGATTTTGTATATATGTGGAGTGATTTCAGAATGACTTCAGCTCTGAATTAGCACATGATCTGGAAGATATCTGAAGGCATGAAACTTCAGAATACTAAATTCTTAGGGAAATTATAGAATGGATTCTAAATTTTTTTACATTCATTTAGTGTTTCATCTCATAATTAGACTGACTGCAGAGGTATTATTTAAATCAATAAAACTGTCTATAGCAAGAGGAATAACAACAGTACCATTCAAAACAAGACCATGCTGATATTCAAATACCCATTACCTTCACAAGAAAAAAATAAAAATACTTTATAGTAAAAAAACCAAACTTATATCTCATTTTTTCTAATAAATGAAGGGTACTCTGAAGGTTGCTAACCTCCAAGCACAATCTTTCTTCCCTTTATTTAAACATTCTAAATTCAGATGTTTCTTTGAAATAAATTTCCCTAATTTTGTCCCTCTTCTGCTTATTTTTTCTCTTCCTAGGAAGAATGGAAGAACTGTTATTGCCCAGGTTTCATGAAAATCTACCAAATTCACCTAGAAATAAGACAAAAAGTATATACAAAATTCTACTCTCAACTTTCTAAGATATACACTAAAAATAAAAAGAAGAAAAAATTATTTGGGGTAAAGGAAAATGCTTCAGCAGTATCCTTTTTATCCTTTTCTCAAAGCAGACACTTTGAGTGCACAGTGGACACTGAAAAAGTGTCCTTCCTGTATCACAGTATCAAAGTTTGAAGTACTACCTCATTGGCCAGTGCAAGATCTAGAGTTTCCCTTCACGACATAAACCATGTTTGCTACCATATGAAAAAGTGAACTTAAAGAAGTGTGGTTTTATTTCTTTGCCTTACAATTATTTCCCAAATCTACAACCATAGTCCTTGTCTGTGGTTTGATGAGATCCAGAGCTTCTCTTGCCTCATAAGGAAGAATAGCTTGAAGGGGAATTAAAGGCTCAGGGCATCAAACACCGCCAGGAAGCCAGCATCACTGGCTTTAAGAGGAAAATGTTCCTGACAAGTAATGAAAGTAGTTAGCAGCTGATGTCTTGGAGGAAAATGGGGCTCCTGAGGGTTGGTGAGCTGTCTGACCTGCTAGGCAAGCTTTTTCTGAGCAGAGCCTTGTATACCTTGGCTGCAGGACTGATGTCCTGATGTCTGGGGCTGTGTTCAGGGGAGCGTGATGAATTGGAAAGGAGTCAAAGCCCCCCACCCTGCCCATCTGCAAGCCAAACCACTGTCCTTGAGATCACAGTCAAGAGTTCTGTCAGCTTAAGAAATGATGCGACTGTTTAATACTCTACTACTTTACTTTAAATTTTGGACAAGGTATTTCTTGTTTTATTTTCTTTTTCCCTTGGGCAGGGGGGTTTTGCTGTTTTTGATGTTGATGCTTTTTATTTTCTGCAAGCAGAATTTTTTTTTTTTTTTTTTTGTAGACTGGAAGATTTTTCTTCTCCTGGAGAAAGCTAAACATAAATGGCTTCAAGGCAATGCTGCTGACATTTGTGGATATCCTGCAGCTCCTAGAATATTACCCATTGTGTTTATAATGTCACTTGTGCAAACATACCACCCATATGAGTGCATTTTCAGTCGTGTAAATCAATTTAGAAACTCACTGTGCATTTTTGTAAAGCCTAGTTCTTATAGGAGGAACTGTAAGCACTTGTCTCAGTTCCATCACATGACAATGGCTTTGTTCCCTGGGATGCTCATTTTCCTTAGGCCTTCCACATAAAACTGAACAAGTGAAAATCCTGTCAGTATGTGGTTGCCTTGCCCTTTCCTGGAACTGTGGGATTTGTACTTCAGTAGCAGTCAACAGGGTGTTATTGTTTCCGAGAAAAAGAAAATTCAGATCTCTTTCACACTGAAAGATATGACCCACTCCTTTTATTAGCATTTTTTGCAGACTAGAATCTGAAATGATAGCAAATACTCAAGAGGTACACTTTGTCTATTATTTCATTGCAAATACAAATAAAAATCAGTTTTCATGCTATATGAACATTAACTAAGAAATTTTGCTTGTATAGTGTTGGAGAAATTTGTTAACTAATGTGATCACTTTAACTTGCACTCCAATTGGAAGCAAAAAAATTATCTTTCTGAAATCTATAAACTTAAATGGAATAAAAAGAATAGTTTTTATTCTTTTTTATTCCATTTATCCATTCATAAGATACATAGATCTTATCAAGATACATCTAAACCACTATTTTTTGTGGTTTAGATGTATTTTGATAAGATCTACATAAGATCTTGTATGTAGGTCTTATCAAGATACATCTAAACCACAAAAATATTCATAATTCAGGGAATTCTAAACAGCTTTCAAAATCCTCTGGGTTTTTTTGCATTAACAAAGTTAGGCTTAACGTAACCATGAGAGCAGGGATGATATCAGTAGGATATCATATATATCTACATGATATGTAGGATATCAATAGATACCATGTTATCATCTCTCTGCTCTCCTGAAGACATCAAATATTAGCCATTAATTACATATCCCATAATAACACAAATTTGAGAAGTTTTCATCCTGTTTGCTGGTGGTCTTCTGTTAAATGCTCAGCTGAAATGGTCCAGGTTTTGCCCTTAAACAGACTCCTGAATCCATATTCAGCTGCAGCTTCTCAGTTATTTCCTCAAATGCTGTGAGAGTCTGGGGACAGGTATCCCAGCAGAGCTGGTGAAGAGGTTATTCTGACTTTCTTGTGTTTGTGTTCAATTTAAGATAAAGTAGTAAACCTTGTCAGGATGCCATTCAATGTTCTAATTCTGCCTATTGAAAAATACTTCTTCAGACAGGAAACTATTTGCCAAAAAAATAAAAATTAAGAAAAGTGTAATGATTCAGATCTTGTGATGATACAGCCTTTAGTGTATGAGGAAACTAATTGCACCACCCTGATCATGTTTTTCTTGCAGGCAGGTGGGGAATATTTCCAATGTTCTCCAATGTAAAATATGGTTTTTGTCCTGGAATGGGGTATGGTGTTGTGACATGCTGCCAAATATTGACAATCCAAAGAAAGGGAAAAATTCTTGCCTGGTAGATATTGTGTCCCACTGAGGTAGCATCAGTTAAATACACAAATTAATTATATATATTTTAATGATGGGTTTAATATTTGGTCACCCCGGCATTTTCTGAGAAAAGATGGTTTTAGTCTTCAAAAGGAGGTTGCTGTTCTTATTACCTCTAAAGATTTGTATAAATGCCATTATTCAGAGCAATAGATACCTGTAACTGTTTATTTTGCCCATGCCACTGTATTTTTATACATTTTGCATTATTGTTTAAAAGAAGCCCCTTTGAGATCATTCACATCTTTCACATTCATAGTAACTGATTCTAAAGTTCTCTTTTCCTTATGGTGAGTGATATTTTAGCACTAACTACAAAATCTAAATTTTTTTTTCACCATTTTGAAGCTAGAGATGGCTTAAAAACTACAGTCTGTAGTTTTATTCTTTTTGATTTTGTAAAATGTCCTCTGGAACTGAGAAAAAATTCATAATGGCCACAATGTTTTACGAGACAAAAAATCTCCAAAAGTCAAAATCAAGACATACATACCTGATTTTAAAACGTATGAAAAGATAATTGCAGCAAGTCTGTGTGCCCATAATTCCTAACAGATCTTCCAACAAGGATGGAAATTCACTGCATCTTAGCAGGTTTTTAGCAGTAAAATTATGCAGGAAAGTTTTTCCTTTGCTATTTAGTGACAATTGGATTTTGCCTTAACATATCACAAAAGTATTTTCGAGAAGGAATAAAAAGCTAAGATTACAAGTATTTGAATTTATTTGAATAATCAGGAATAATTTTTAAGAACTTGTTTTTCTACTTACCAACTGTAGGAGAGTTAGAGTCACTGCAATTTCCTTGTAAAATAGCTAATATTCTGAGATTTTTTTTTAATGTATTTAACTTTGAAAAGAACAATTAAGTTTTTTTTTCAGTTAGCCATAATTATGACTGTTGAGTAAAATTACCCATGCTCCCTATCTCACTGGCCAGAGGAATCCAAAATACATTTTAGAGGTATTTATTTGCAAAATTCTAGTTTCTGCAGTGCCTGAACCAGGTATTTGCTGTAAACTAACACAACTCTAGTGAAGCTGTGTATGTTTTCTGTCAACTGTTGACCCACACTATGTTTATTTTAATCTATTTTAAGCCAGCTCTTGGAGCAAAACTATAAATATTGCAAACTGAGCAAGCAGTACCACATTCTGCATAAACATACACACACACACACGAACTTCATGCATTAAACTTTTATGCCTCCAAAAATCAGTCTCTCATCAGGCTTTCTGGATGTTTCCACCACCAAATTAACGCAGTGGCTGCGGCTGGCACTGTCCCACAGTGTCACCCTGTGTCACTGCCCATGCAGCAGAGCATGCTGAATGCTCCTCCAGTAAGCTGGAGGATGAACTGGAAATGCCATTTCAGATAAGCATCCAGAAGTTCCAGATGCAGGCTTAGCCTGGGAACAGCTGATTATTCCAGTGCAAGCCTGGAGCAGGCACAGGTGACAGTGGGTAAAGGTGAGTGTCAGGGAGCTTGGAGATGTGGCCCCTGAGGAAAAGAGCCTCACCCCAGCTGACCACAGCCCTGTTCCACAAGATGCGAGGAAAGCAGGCATGGGAGCACCCCTGGAGCAGTGTTTAGAATTGTCTTGTCCTGCTGCTCCTTCTTCACCAGCACAGTCACAGCTGAGCATCTTGGTAGGGTGCTAATTCTCACAGCTAAGGAACGGTCATATGGAGAAGCTGGACAGTCCTGTAAAAACCCACACTGGTCAGACCTGATAAAAGGAATCAGGGAGTTGTTGTGGGTGTTATGCAACAAGAGTCAGGCTGGTTATTAGGCTCCTTGCAAAGCCAGTGGTCTTGGTAGCCACATAAATGGACATCCTGCCACTGTTCTGTGCAGAAACACCCACGAGGACAGAGGCCTGAGTACCTTCCTCACTCCTTGGAAAATGAATGGTCACGGAGGCATCATTAAAGCAGCAGAGTCTGAGAGTTTCCACTGAAAACAGATTATTTATAAATGAAGGGCATAAGGGGCTCAAAGGAAGATAAAACTTACCCTCAGAAGCAGAAGGCACAGAGGCTAATTGTTCTGTTCTGCTTAGCCACTGAAACATTTTGCCTGATTTTGGGAAGAACACTTTATTAAAAACTATAGAAAAATTTTCAAAATCCAGGACTGGGGAGAAAAAAATGTTAAGAAAAGAATTTTTTATTGCTAAAAATAGAGAATAAGGGAAGACAAGGGAGATTTAAAAATGATTCTGAGATGCTGGAATTATAATCTCTTGTTATGTGCAATATTTGTCTAGAAATTTTTGTGGATTCTGTTGAATTCCACCCATAGACAGTATTAGACAGTAAAAATCAAATAAGAGGCATCTTTAGCATGTATTTTCATATTAAATTCCATAAAATCTAAGATTTTTAGATATAAGGCTTGGTCTTTCATAGAGCTTGATTCTACATTTACAGAATTTATGGAGATTGCAAATTAAAATCACTTAAAATTTTTCACTTTATTTTAAATCTTATTAGTCTACCTTTTCTCTTTTTTCTTTATCTTCTTCTTCTTCCTGATTTGTATGTGGGGTTTTTGCGGGGATTAGTGGAAGGGGGGACAGGGGGACTGTTTTAGCCAAATCAACTCAGTTTAGAATTTATCCATTTTCTTGGAAGAGCAAGCTTGCTTCATTGACTGTGTAAATAAAAAAATACCAAAATGAGCAGTTTTATAAAATACTAGAAATAATTTAAAATTGATTGTCCGATCTTTTAAATCAAAATTAAGGAAACCTTAGTTTAAACTGCAGAGAATCAATAACATCTGTAAACCCCCAGCAATTTATAACATCTGTTCCCTACAATGCCTGAAGTTTACTTCACAGATTTACTGATAAAACCAGCCAAATCAGGCTGTTTTGCTCAATTCCTAATATAAGTGATCTTGCAAAAACTGTATATTTAAGCTGCTTTTAATTTTGAGGACTAATTTGTGCTGCCATATGCATAATTTCTAAATATGTCATTTAAATACTTTTACATAAAACAGAAGTTTCACCAGGCTATCTGATCTTAAGGGAAAATGCAGGTCCCTGGATGTATTTAGAGCCATTTAACAAGAGCTCAGGTCCTGAGAACTCATCAAGTTCTGCTGCGCATGCTATTGTACTGTACTATAGAAGGATTGCAGCTGGCATTGCTCCTTTTTGAGGAGGTGCAGCAGCAGGAAAACCCTGAATGCAAATTCCCAACTGGCTTGTAGCAGACCCAGCACAGAGGGAATCAGCTGAGGGTTTAAATGCCAAAGTCTTACAAGCCCAGCTTGCAATTGTCTGGACTGACCATTTTATAGGACACAGCTTTGGAGAAGGCATCACTAATACAAAAATATTACAGGTTTTTCATTTTTTCTAGGCCTTTATTTTTGCAGTTTATGGAAGTATAAAAAAACAAGTTTTCAGCAGCTCATTGTGAAGAATTTCTAAATCATTCTCTACATCTCCTGACAAGGCGCTCCAAGTACTTCCACCCTGAAGCAAGCACACAAAAATGCAGTCCAGATTTTCTGTTTGCAAAGCAATTGGAAGACAGTAACAATCAATTGCACAGTCTTAACTTCAGGCATTGCTACCAGTCCCCCTAATTAACAAGAGTCCTCACTCCTGACCTGCTGCCACACGAAAATTCAGAATACAGTACAAAATCCCCAATAAACTGTTTCTATGAGTGGAATAAATAAAGAAGGGGGAGCAGAGCTGAGCTGGGAAGAATCATTAATTCTATATTGAGAGTTAAAGATCATTTTATTTGCTGCAAGGTGTGTAACATCTTTACACTCCTTTTGTTGACTGGTCTTTTAACCACAAAAAAATGCCACTGCCTTCTCTCTACCATGCTGCAAGGCTCAGGAATGCTGTCACATGAGAATCTCGTGTTTGCAGTTTCCCTTTCTGGCAGTTGTTAAAAGAAATTTATAGATCACACATCTTTGGCCAAAATAGATTTTAATAGTAGGTGATGTATTTCTTTCCTATTACATGAGTTTTCATGCTGAAAGCCATTGTTTATTACTGAAAATAGGTTTTTTCTCCTGAGTTCTGAATTATAATCTCACAACCTACTTTTTTTTTTCCAGAATAAGAGAAATTATTAAATTATAATAATTTACATTACCATAATTTACAGTGAAATAATATGTGGTCTACATTTAGCTCTCCAAAAGAATTTACATAAGGAAAAGGAAGTACTGGTAAGGTATCTTATTAGAGCACCTGGATGTCCTGTGTACAACCAGGACCCATTGGAGTCAGCAGCACACACCCACATATTGCAGAAGGTGATTTTCAAATAACAGAGCTTACATTATTCATTAACAGGACCAGCCAAGTTAAAAAAAATCATGGCTCTGCACTGAGGTCATACTGAAATCCCTGTGCAACAGATTTTGATTTTACATATAGAGAAACCACACCAGAATTACATTTTGTTTGGCCTCAAAAAAAAAAATCTGATCTTGCCTGTTGTCTTCCTTAAATAGGCAACTGAAAAGACAAGAGAATTCAATAACAATAAGAGGAAAATAAATGAAACTTCCATGGATTACAATGCCAACACATGTTCTCATTTTTCAGCTGTCCATTCTGCACTGCTCTTCGCTTTGGAGAAAATTGCATTAAAATGAAAGAACTGCTGGTTCCACTAACAGCATCTTGATATATTGCAGTAAAAAAATACTATTACTTTTCTACTTAGCAGGAGCAGCCATCAGAACATTATAGGTGATCTTCTTGGCCAAATATGATCTTAACATGATATACTTAGCGTCTTGCAGAGGGAAGAAATACGTGCAACTCACTGATCTGTCAGCAGCTGCTTTTCACAGGATATAGGTGTATCCTGTTCCCCAGAGCACATCTGTCTCCAGAGTTCTTTGTAAGTTAACATTTTTTCCTTTCTGATCCAAAATATCAGTTGTCACTAAATTAAGACAACACACAGTCTCCCTCAAAATATTAAGGTTTTGAGCATCAAGTGCAAAAAATTTTAATATTAAATATGTGGTCTTTTCAGGGTCCTCCGTGGCAGGAAGGAAATGATGAATCTGACTCCACATTCTTAGAAGGTTAATTTATTATGATATGATATGATAATATATTATATTTATGCTATACTAAAACTACACTAAAGAATAGAGAAAGAATACTTACAGAAGGCTTTACAAGATACTCTTGAAAATCCTGTGACTCTCTAGAGTCCCGACACACCTGACAGTGATTGGTTATTAAGTAAAAACAATTCATAAGTTGGATAAACAGTCTCCAACTACATTCCAAAGCAACAAAACAGGGAAAAGCAAACGAGGTAATATTCCTTTCATTTTTCTCTGAGGCTTCTCAACTTCCCTGGAGAAGAAATCCTAGCAAAAGGATTTTTCAGAAAATATGACAGTAACAAAAATAGAACATTTACACCTTGAAACACTTCTGTTACAGTATTTTGCCTTATTAAATAATCTTGGACTTTGATGGGAGAATCTCTGATGGTGGCAAGCCAGGCACCCAAAGATTCTATGCCTGTGTGCATATCTCAATTCTATCAAAGCATTTTTTAAAATACCTGGTCTCAAGAGCCAAGTCATCTTTGGAAACAGTGAGCCCTCCCACATTATTACACAGCGTGGGGCACTGGAAAGGTGACAGGAGTTAGTCAAAGAAAACCTAGGAAAACTTGTCTAGCAGGCAAGTAAAATTGTACCTGTAAAATGATGACCAGGTAGTACACATGGTTCCTATTACCTGGAATGTTCTTGGATTTCCAGGTAAAAAGATTTAAACAACTATGAAATCAAGGGAATAAATAAACTGATTGTCAGATTAGGGATTGCAGCCCTAAATTGCATTGCAAATTTAAAAACACAGTGACCATATAGTTACAGTGAGATCAGTGAGAAGAATAGTTGGGGTAAAGTGATTTACTCAGAAGTGATTAGCCATGCTGATTACTGATTACTCTACTTCCATAGAATAATGGAATCTTTTTAGGTTGGAAAAGACCTCTAACACCCAAGCTGTCAACCCAGCACTGCCAAGCCCACCACTAAGCCATGTTCCTAAGAGCCACATCCTCAGGTCTTTCAAATACCTCCAGGGACGACAACTCAACCACTTCCCTGGGCAGCCTGTTCAAGTGCATAACAACCCTTTTGGCAAAAGTATTTTTCCTAAAATACAACTGAAACCTCCCTTGAGACCTATACGAATGACAACAAAATGTAACATTTTCTGTGTTGGGTCTTTGTAAATTATTTTCTGAAGCTCATAACTCATCTAAATACAGAATTGTCATTAAAAAAAACTCACAGATATTTCCTCTGGTTTTTTGTATCCATCTACTCAGGCAAATCACTGAGCATTTCTGTCACCCATTCTCGAAGTGATTGTACTATTTTTGCTAAAATTAATGCATTTTTTTCAGAAAAAACCTGAAGATATTTAGCACTGAAGTATTCTGAATAAAAGCATTAAAGTGTAATAATTACAAGCACCTAAAACAGGGCCTAATAAGGGCAATTTTGGGCCTTTATATTTGACATCTTCAATATATAATAATTCTAGGTAGGGTAAAAAAGCTTAAGTGATTTTAAGAAGAAAAGGAATTACTAAAGAAAAAAAAACTGAAGAACGTTTTGAAATTTGAATTAAAACATTTTTAATGACAGTTCCTATCCTTTATCAACTGATTCCTCTAGTCTTAAAGTAAGTGTTTTTATTCACTCCTAAATTAAAAAAAAAAAATAAAAGTAAAAAAAAAAATAAAAAATAAAAAAAAAACACTAAAAAAGCAACCAAACAAAAAATCAACCTCAAGGCTATTATTCTTCCTCAATATAACAAACAGTGCAAAACTCCATAAATAAATTAAAGTATTTGAATTCTGGACACAAAACAACTCAGAAGAAAATACCATGAAAGCTGCATTTTAATTTGTCCCTTCCTTGTCTAGGGAGAACCTTTCAAGGTCGTTTGCAATTAGAAAAGCTTTGAACTCTTTTGTTGAGGGAGAGGAAAAAAAAGAAAATAATTACCTCAGCAGCATTTTGAAAAGACTGTGCAATACATCTGAGTTGAAGAAGGACTTATCTTGAACCATCACTCCAGATCCACATCTTTGGGTCTAGTCACCATTTAAGAGACAAAGAATTAATCGACTTGCCATCATAGCATGAGAAAAGGCTGGTTCTGCTTTCAAATGCTTTTAATCTGATCCTGAGGAAGGTATTTAGGGGGAGCATCTAAATGTGATTTAGGTGTCTCAGCACCTTTGAGGGCAAAAGGACCAGATATTGAAAGGTGCATGGATTACTACTGAAGCAGAAGTTGCTTTCTAGGAGTTAAAGATGAAAAGCTGTCCTGAAAAACAGAAACCTCACAAGGTTCCTCTCAGCATTGTTTGATATCAACACATAATTATAAAATTTCATGCTAATAGCAAAAGGGAATAAAGTGCCCAAATTGCACAAGGATTTGGAAAACAAATATATTGCTACTCTTTTTTCAAAGAGCAATATATTGCTACTATTTTTTCAAAGTCTCTGACTGTGTAAAAAATTATGAACAGATGCAAGGGGAGAATTGAAAATTATACATAAAATTAGGCACATACTTAATTATCAGGGGCCTATATTGGCCCAGGCTACAGCAATTACTTAAGCCCCTGATGATGACCTGTCCCCAGCCCTGTGGTGTTTCATGGAGCAGCAGACACAGCTCTGCTCCTCAGAAGCCTCAAACACACAGAGCCAGAGCCACATCCTTGGAGCCAGCAGAGCCTGGTGACAGCTCTGCCCAGCCTGTGCCAGCCTGGCCTGGGCCAACCCTGCCCACCCATCCCAGGCAAGGCAAAACTCAAGGGTGCCAGCGAAGGAGTGGGCTGAGAGGAGCCTTCTGCATTGAGAATGAAGATGCATATCACAGTCTGAAAATGCTGGAGAGGTTCAATATAATCCCTCGGGCTTTGCTTTTTCCTCTCTTTCAGAGGTGCTTTTTATAGGGTTGGTCTATTTTGTAGGAGTGAAATACAGCAAGCCTGATTTGCATAGGGCTATTTATCACTACAGATCCTCTGCAGAAACTTAGAGAAACCTTGAAAAGCCCTAGGGATGCCTGTTGCCAGCCACAGCAAGCCCCTAAATGCTGTACAGAAGTCCATAACTTGCAGAAATATCAGATGTATTTTACCAGAGTGTTGAGTTAAATGGAGCTGCACACAAGGTGCCCACCAAAGCCACCTGTACCCTTCTCAGCTTGATAGGGAATAGAGAATGTAGTGAAAGGCTCATGGGTGGAGATAAGAGATCACCTACTAGTTTCACCATCATGGGTGAAACAGCCTTGACTTGGGGAAAATTAAGCTATTACCATCAATTCAAAATAGGGTAAGAAGAAACAAACCTAAAACTTTAAGGACCTTCTCCCTACTCCTTCCTTCTTCTCTGGCTTAACTTCAGTCCTCAATTCTGTCCCTCCTGCCCACCAGCAGCACTGGGGGACAGGGAGTGGGATCCCTTCCATGACAGAAAGTTCTCCATTAACTTCTCCAACTTCTCCAACATGAGTCTTTCCCACAGGCTGCAGTTCTTCATTAATGGCTGCAGTGTGGGTCCCCTCCATGCAGGGCAGTCCTTCAGGAGCAGCCCCTGCTCCAGTACGACTCCCTTCATGGGGGCCACCAGTTCCACCAGCCCACCTGGTCTTGCTGTGGGGTCACAGATTCCTTTGGGCATCCTTCTGCTTTGACATGGGATCCTCCACTGGCTTCAGGTGGATCTCCCTATAAATATTAGTGAAAAACCACTGGCATGTGTCATTTTGTGTGCTAAGACATATCACTGTGCAATAGACCTAGCTTAAACCTTCTTAAAATATTTTTTGGCAAAACATAAAATTTCACAGTGTCGAGTTTCTCTTTTCTGTTTTTCAATTGAAAAATAAATTAATATTGATATATTTTAACATAGGCATTAACAGGAGGTTCTGCAGAAAGACAGATTTTGTGATAAGTTAGGCTCAGAGCTAAGAAAGTGGTTAAAATCAGAACCATAGAAGAACAATCAGGATGACATTCCCTTGTCTGCAGTGTGCACTTGAAGTTTTTTCCAGACTGCTCTGCTCTTTCTCTCCAGTATATGCATTCAGAAAAGGAATCCACCTACAACAATGAGTTTGGGAGATTTTCAGTCTTTCATGTGGGGTCTGGTGACTCCTGCTAGACTAATATGAGAAAAACTCCAACATTTAAACAATCAGTTGCACTGTGATACTTATGTAATCAAATTTAAAAAATCACTTTTCTTTGAGAGAGGTAATACAAATAAATAGTTTACAAAGTGAATGCTTTGAATCAACTCACGAGAGTTTAGGTGTGCACCATTGAAATCCCTACTTTCAACGTCTATATCCTTCCCAGGCTTCTAAAAGGCCATTTATTGAATCAAATGGCTGTGGAAGAACAAGTATCTTCTAAATAATGCAAAACACCAAACACTTATTCACAATGGTGAATAATTCTCTTCATAAGAAGCAAGATTGATTTTGCCTTTGATTATCTGTGCCACACAGAAATACTTTTTCCAATTAAGGTTAAAAAGTTAATGCTACAGAGTCAACAACTTGACAAAATAGCACATTAATCAGGAAGTATAAACTCATTGGAATTCCACATATTATGCTTAAGGAGCTATTTCTGGAATGCCAGACAAGTATTGAGATACAGAGACATGTTCTGGAGCACTGATCAGCCAGCCCTTTTAAACCATAACATGTGGATTGCACCAACAGCATGTTGTTAACCAAGGTACTCAAATATTCAGTTTGCCACCTCTTACTTTGTTCAGAAGCAATTAGGAGCCTAAACAGTTGAAATGATTTTCAGAAAAATATTACATTCCACAAAGTATTTTCTTCAAAGTCACATGAATGTATCTATGGTAACAATAGTACCACAATCAGCTCTTCACTGTAGTGATGTGCTTCCTCTCCTGGCACCCAGTGCTGCAGGGACCTTGCTGCACTCCCTGCTGGGATCATTGTCACCACTTTGTCCTGCTGGGACTATTATTGCCAGGTAGGCAAAGTTAATGAAGCTACTTGGATCCTGCTGTGACTGGATCTGGGTTACCTTGGGCACTTAGCTTGGCCAAAAGAAGCATAGGAGCTTAGAGCAGCTTCCCTTTCCTGAAAGGAACAGGAAGGAAGGAAGCAAATAAGAGGATGGGAGGAAGGGATGGCATCTGTTCTTGGGGGTTTTGTGCTTGGTTTAGTGATGAATTCCCAACAAAACCCGCCAGTGCTCTATTCCTCTGAAAATCAGACCACAGACAGCTTGAAGTACTTGTAAATGTTTATAATTGGAATGGTCCCATAGTTGTGGTTTTTATTCAGCAAGTAGGTGAATAAGAGAATGGGAGGAGGGATGGCATCTCTTCTTGGGGATTTTGTGCTTGGTTTACTGATGAATTCCCAGCAGAACCTGCCAGTGCTCTATTCCTCTGAAAATCAGACAGTTTAGAGTACTTCTAAATGTTTATAGTTGGAATGGTCCCATAGTTGTGGTTCTTATGTTCCAGACTGAAGGCAAGTTACAGTTTTCTAGACAGCAAAGCTGTAAAACAGATGAGTTATTGCAAAAGTGACCTGCCAAAAAGATTCATTTCATTTGAGATTCAATTGTTGGCTCCCATCAAAGTGATGGACATTTTCAAAGGACTGTGATAACTTCAGGGTGTTATGTCTTCTCATTCCTACGCATCAAACTCAAAATAAGATGCTGGAGTAATGTTTGAATAACATGTTGTCAGATGAGTGAGACATGAATATATATACAGACAGTTAATATTGGCTGTAATGAAGAAGGATATCAAAAATAAATATTAAGAAATAACCGTTTAATAAAAATGAAGCAATTCATAATTTCGTTGATGGACTAGGAATACAACATACTCTTGGCTTTATACTGATCACAGTGAAGCAAATTAAAGAAATAGTAGACATAATAAAATAATGATAAAACTTACTTTTCAGGTAAAATAATAACTTGGAACACTATCAAGAATATGGTTGTCATTACTTTTCTAATTTTTTTACCTTGCAAAAAGGATATGTATTTTCTTACTGTATAACCAGATATAAGAAGATATAATGAAAAGAAAAATTATGGTCATTAATTTCACTTTGGAAACCTTTTTCCTTTATCCTAGAGTGTAGCTACACAAGGACAATTCATAATTTGGCCTCTGGCAGAGAAATATTCAAAATTAATAAATAGAAATATCTTGTGACACCTGCAGTAGTAATAATCTTGCTAAGAATGTCTCAGAGGATGACAAAGAGGAGATCACAACTCCATTTGTGACAGTATGTCAGTATTTGAAGTGCTGTCTACACCCTATCAGTCATATTTCAGATTTCAGTACATATGGTATTCCAGTATCAGCTCCTCTAAATACTGAAGTAAACTCTGCTCACTGCTACCTAAGGAGTCCTTTTAAAATCAGTGGGATTTTATAGGTTTTACTAAAATAATTTGATTAGTACACCAAAGATAAAAACGACCCTTTTTGCATCATATTAATCAGGACCCTGCCTGTCAAATGGAACTAGAATGTGGTAGCCTGAGACTAAACTAAAGAGAGTTTAGCTGAGATATGAAGTTGCTCATGGAGGATAAGTGTTAAAAAGTGATGGAAAACTCCACAATACTGTCCACTGGGGGTTATTGAAAAGAAAGTACCATCAACTTCCTGAGTCACAGCAGTTGTGTACTAGAAAATCATCTTGAAAAAAAGATGGTTTGTCATCCACTTCAGAACTTCCAAATCATCTAGCAAAATACCAGGCTAAAATATCTTTGACTGAATGTTGTTCAATAAAATCTGACAAGATATGTAACAGTTTTTTCTAAGTATGTTGGTTAAATGCCTCAATATACTTAATGTAAACAATTCACATGCAATGAAATGAGAAATTTGTGTCAAAACCACTTACTGACTTATTAATATTTATAATGTTATTTCATGTTATAGTATCCTGTTATTTAGCTTGGGACTTCCAACTAAGCCATACATTTACTATTTAATGTAATTGTTCATTAATTCATTAGTGAGAAGAGCTTTCTTCTTCCTAATGTGTTTAATCCTTATTTGCTCTTATGACATCCCAACCCTCTTCTACAGAAAAAGACAAAACATTTAGCTAGCTGTCTCAAATGAATAACTGTCTCTGTTTCTCTTGTTGTAGAAAGCTTTGGTATGATTTTTTTCTTTTTGAAATCTTCCTCATATTTTTTATTGAAAAGCAGGTTCCAATCTAGGCATTAATAACCAAACCTAGATTAGCTGACTCATTTCTAGTCCTGGATAGATTTTGTGAAAGTTTGAGATCTCAAAACAAGTAAAATGAAGCAAATCTAGATTTATACTTTATGTACCCCTTCTATGTACTGAAATTAACAATCATGCTGCTGTTAGCCTGTTCTCAGGCAGTCAGACATGATTGCTTCTTTTGTGCAATGTTAAAAAATTAGTTGATGCAGAATACAGATAATCTCTGCAGAGTGACCTAGCCCTCCACACCACTGTGAGTTGCAGCACTCAGCTGTGGCTGGGGTCCTCTCTGTGCTCAAGGGTCAGTGTAGGCAGATCCAGAATAATTTCTCTGTGTGCTTCATACTATCCAGCTCTAGGAGAGGGTGCCCTTGCTCTTGGCAGGCAGGTTAGAACAAGATGATTTGAAGGCCCCTTCCAACCCAAACCTTTCTCTGATTCTGTGTTAGAGCCAGAACCAAACACAAGCAGCCCTGGCTTCCAGATACCATTAGATCACAGCTCTTAAGTGATTAAACTGTGCATGCTAACACATTTCAGCTCAGTTGCTTCAATTTCAATGCTCTGATTTTTCAATTAAAAAAAAAAATAAAAAAAACTAATCCAGGAGTTTCTCCATGTATTCATTTAGACTTGCAAATAGTGAAGAAAATGTAAAAGCTGAAGATTCTCCACTTTGCCGCAATTGACAACTGTGAGAAGGACAAACTGTGCAGGAAGAAGGAAAAAAAAAAAAAGAAAAACCTAAAACAATAGTTGAAGCAATTATGTCTTCCAATAACCCTCTCAACTACTGTCACACCTGCTTTCCATTTATTCTTATTAACAAGTCTAATAGAAAAGATTAAAAGCTAGACACTTGCAGAATCCAAACACTCATTACCAGCTGTTTTGTGCAGATGTCAAAAATTAGGAATTTCAGGTGGGTTGCCTGAACCAGAAACGACCTGATAAATCTTGGGTTAGGTTTTAATCTCCTCATATAAAACACATTGTAAAGAAAAGACCTGCTTTTTTGCAACAAAAATACCATTTTAAGAACCTGCAGTATGATTAATATGGACAAAGGGAGGAAAGAGACAAAAAAAAAAAAAAAAAAGAGGGCCTCAGCAGGAAAGTGCATATCTTCAAGATAGATAAAAACTTTCTGTTTCAAAGGTTTGTATTCCAATGCCATTCCAAGTAAAGCCATTATGTTGTGGTCCATGCTGTGCATTTTCAAATTTAGCAAACAGGTGTTAAATCTGGTATTTGACAGCTATAGCAATGACAAGCATTGTCTTCACAGCTGTGGTATCTGGCAGCCATTGTTACCATAAGAAGTGCTGGCAATTGAAAGAACAATTTGCATTATTTTGCAATTGCATAGAAATTACTATTGTGCAGTCACTGCAGCCATCAGTCAACCCTTTGGGCAGAGTATTCAATATCTTTTGTATCAGTGGAGACAGTAGTCCATTTATCTTGTAAACTGGCACTTTGCATCAACTTGTTACTTAGTGGATTAGGTAAATGTGTGAACATAATCTCTGCAGCTTGGTGAGTTATGAGCTCTCCAGGCTGTTATAGTTAATGATGGAATGAGACTGGAACATCCACTGTGACCTTCCTGTCCAACCTTGGGAGAGCACACTCTCCTGATTGCTGCTTTTTGGTGTAAGGTTCAAAGATGAATGTTCACGTGGAACTGAGAATTTCCGTATCTCCACCCTGAGATTTGTTAGGTCCTGAAAATCAGATCCACAGTTGTGAAGTAAAGGGGTTGCAATACCAATGCCAAGGCAAACTTTTCCTGTTTAGAGAGTTATAGTCAATTCTGGGATGGATTAGGACCTGGCAGAGATTAGGAACTCCCTTGAATACTTTCTGCTTTCCCATTCATTTTTTCATTAGTGGCTTCCTGTGCATTTCAAAAGGACCCCAGTATCACCTCCTTTCTTTCAAAGATCTCTCACAATATTTTTATGCACATTTTCTAACCTAGACCTCCGTTCTAGGCATAAATAAAAATATTTTACACCCAAAACTAGAAGAACTGGAAGTACTGAAGATATTTCTGTTCCATTGTTCTTAGAAATATAAATACTGTTTTTTGAGTATGACTTTTTAAAATCCACGGGGCCACAGAAGTTGTAGTCTCAGCCTTTGTTTTTTACTGAAGTGGAAGACTAAAGAGCACATTTCTAATGATTTGTTCATCAGAAACTGTTCCAATAGAGCTATAATAAAAAAATAAGTATTTTAAAAAGAAAATTTGTAAATCAAACTGTTTGCTTAACTTAATGTTTAAATATATCCTAATAAGCAATGTATTTCCACAGTGAATATTCCATAAATCACTTTCTGGAATTATTTATATTTTTGGAATACACAGCCCCAATACATAAATATTATGTTTAGATTGATTTATTTTAGTATTTATACACAGTCTGTTCTTCAAGCTTCTGGGCTTTTAATTAATCTGGATTTGGGGCATAAATTCTTTATGCTTTGATTAATACCAAGCAGGTTTTATTTAATTAAAGAGACAGACTGGTGAGAGACATTTTAATCAAAAATTTCATATGCATACAGTACATCTGTATTTTTTAATACAAGCTCAGGCACATTAAAACAAGATTTATTCTTTCTCAGCTGTTTTCCTTTTTGAATTATGGCATATTTCTGGTTCATGTGAGGAGTTACCTTCATGCACTCATTTGATCCCCTGCCTCCTCTCTCCTCAGAACAGCAGAGTGAGGAAATAAGATGGAGTGACAGGAATAAACAGGAAAAAAAGGTACAAAAGTAAACTAATCACATGCTGAAAAGAAACTTGTTAGAGATCCCTGAATTTTCTAAAAGCAAAATTGAATGTTATAAAAACCTCTTTTTGAGGAGCAAAGTAATTCTACAAAAATACATGAAATTTCTTATGAATGAAAATTAGAATATTTCGCAAAATTATATCATATAGTCATATCATCATTATCTTTTCAGCCACAGCTAAGAGGTTAATTTTAAAATTGTATACATTAGTTTTTCTATGGAAAACAACTATTTCAGAGTAATAAACATTTGGCTCAAGATTTGTGTCTGCCCACCTTACATATGGTCATTAGTGTAATATCATCTTAACAACTTTTAAGCACAATGTATTTCAGCACATTTATTTACTGCTCAACTCTGTAATATGACAAAACTTTTAGCTTTCAACATCTGTAATATGACAAAACAGTATTTTTAAAGATAGAAAGTGTGGTCTTCACAATTCATAGCATTGTTGTAGTCTTTTCATTTTCCACAGAGCTAGACTCCCAATTAAGAATTAACAGGACTGTATTTAGAGAAGACTGCAGTATTTTTGGAAGGATAAGATCAGTTCAAATGAATATTTGATAAGATCTGTCTTTTCTCCTGGAAGAATTAAAAAAAATCCAGATGCAGCATTTGAAGACATGGATTAATGGCAAACATGATTGTAGTGCTACTAAGTTCATGTTGGACCTGACCTTAGGGGTCTTTTTCACCTTAAGAATGCTATAAATCTGTGATTCTGTGATTCTGTCTTCAATGCCAGTGTTTAGAACTTAACTTACAGAAAGGGAGCAGACAGTGGTTGCAGAAATGTTTATGTCTTCATAAACATTTCTGTTATTTTTCATTATAGATGCAAACATTTGATCAGAGGCAACAAGGAAGAGATCCAGAATGAAGCCCCCTCCAGAGGTTCCAGGAAAACTTGAGGAGAGGTGAGGGCGATGTGCAGTGCAGGACAGCCCTGAGACATAACCATGGGGATCGTCTGTCTCTCCCTACTCTTAATTTCTTGCTTGCTTTCTGAATGTCTGCTGCAATGTTCAACATCTCACATTTTAATAAGGTTTAGCAGTTTGTCATCTTTCAAAGTGTACATTTTGAAGAGGGAAGAGCAAGTTTTTTCAAAGAACTGGTTATTTTAACTTCTACTGAAAGATGCTGTTATAATTATTAGAAGTGTTGAACAGAGTTTTCCCCAGAGAAAAAGATTTAACTTTTTCAAATTCAACCAAGAACAAAAGCTGAAACTTATTGACAGTTTGTTTGCACACCAATTTCTACCTTAGTAAATGCCCAACTTAATTTTTGAGTTTTCTGAAACGTTTTCCCCCTGAACTCACTGATTTGGGAGCAGAAAATATCATAGATGAGGATTCATTAAATGTAGACATGATATTTACACCTAAATTAATTCATTCTATATCCCCTTATAAATAATAAAAGAAAAAATTCTGAAAGCACTGTCTTGCTACTCATCTGTAAAGCGTATTAAAACTAGGTAAGATGTATCTCCAGTGTTCTAATGCAAAAGCTGGTGGATCCCATCCCATGACTGCAGGAGGAAGAACAGAAACCCCTGTTCAAAAAACAATTTGTGCTGTTGCCTTGCCAGGAGACATTTAAAAATGACTTGGTCATAGGAGCAGGTAACTATAGGTATATAACTGAGAGCAGGTAGCAGGATGCACTGTGGGCAGCAACTCACATTTTTACGATTACAGTTTTTGAACAGAACTGCATTTCTTCAAATAAACACCAGGACTTCAAAAATGAGTACATATTAAGATATCTAGTTTCTGAAATTCTGTGCCTATTTCCACCAGCAGCTACTTGTCTCCAAAATAAACATTCTGGAAACAGAGGGAAAATCTCTGTCAGTGTCAGTATATGAACTTTAAAAGCCTTGGAGTTAATATAAATTAACTTTTTAAAATAAAAAAGGCCACAAGTCTTTTTTCTTGTTTTTATTTGTTCTGAAAAGGAGATTCCTCCACACTAAATAATTAAAAGAAGTAAAATATGACCTGGGGAATCCAGCCTGCTTCCTGGGCATTCCTGGAGGTTGCCAGTGCACTTCTAAGAGCTGCACAAAAGCTGACTGAGAAAAGCAGTTCACAATATATGATATTGCAAACAAAAAGAAAAGGAAGGTCACAAATAGAAAAAATTAAAATTGAAAACCTCTGACCTGGATTCCCAAGGTAACAAATAATACCACCTACAAACTAAAATTCCTCTTTTTAATAACAATCAACCATCATTAGTTAAATTAAAAATAAATGCAGGATTAACATATCATACATTATAACATCATTCAAACACAGTTCACATGGGGTCTGCAGATAAAATTGATTAGACCAGCAGTTAAAAAAAAAGGAGAATTAAAAATTACTTTCATTTTTCATTGAATCTGAGAGCAGATGTAGGAAGTTTTGTCTGCCTTCATGAATCACAGTCACCACACTTTCCAGTTTAATGTCCCTAAAATACATTTGTTCCAAGACATTTCTGTGTTCAAGTTGTGCAGTGACTTGTTTTAGAGAAAACAGCCACAGAGCTGCTCTGCATGCCTGTCTCTGACACGCTCTCAAACACTGATTTATTGTGTTTCCTCAGCTGCCTCAAGAATTTCTTCTCACGTTTTGCATCAGTTTATACATGAGCAGCACTCCTAAAATATCATGATGCTCTGGAATCGTCACCAGTGAGATGAGCCACCAGAGCCTCTCAGAATTACAAACAGAGGAGACTCTGTGGCTGTCACTGCTGTTCTGTGCTGGCTGTCACTGCTGCTGTGCTGCTCATTGCTCTCCATGTGTAAGTCTTGGTTTATCTCTACAGCCACCTCCACAACATCTGTACCAATATTTGGTTGTAGGAAAGACTTCATGAACATGGCTACCTACAAGGCAAAGTTTGACTCCAGACAAGATATGAATTATTTATACATTTATATGTCATCTAATACATAATTTCCATCTCATTGTCATCGAGAAGAGCTCTGGGCTACATCTGCATCCTCTGTTTTCAGTAGAGGCTAAAAGTAGAGTGGCTGAACATCTCTCCGCAAGAAAATTATTGTTGAAGTGAGTGATGCACAAATATTGTTGTGTGTTTATTGCATCTCCAGTTTGGGCTTAACCTAGAATTAGAAATATCTTATTGCCTTCTTAGGAATGTTTCTTATCAAATATTGTCAGAAATTATATGATGTGTTTGTGACTTTTCAGAAAGATATGATCCTTGATTTTGAAAAAATTCCTAACCAAGATGGTTGGCAATGGAATCTGAATGTATACTTTTCAATGTAACTTCACTAAAGCTTTTTTAAGTAATGTGTTTTGCATAAATATCTTTAGAAAAATACTATAAACAGTTGAAGGAGAAACTATTCTTTACAGTGAGGGTGGTGAGGCACTGGAACAGGCTGCCCAGAGAAGTTGTGGCTGCCCCACCCCTGGAGTTTTGCAAGGCCAGGTTGGATGGGGCTCTGAGCCACCTGGTCTACGGGAGGTGTCCCTGCCCATGGCAGGGAGATTGCAACAATCCCCTTTAAGGTCTCTTCTAACCCAAACCATTCTATGGTTGTGTGATTCTGTTCTGATGGTTCATGATGAACTGAAAAGCTCAAATAAAGAGTCAGTAAATAATTTGTGTTTCCCAAATGTGATGAGAATCTGCCAAAAGGAAAAATTTTTTACAAGTGTCACGTGGCTGTGTTCCTCAATTTTCCTCATAATTTTCCATGTTGGAAAAAATTCTCTGTGAATGATTAAAAATTTATTTAATAAATATTTCAGTGGAGATTGATTTGTTTTATAAGTACAACTCATATCATATACTGTGATTCATTTGAGAGGGATTAGTTGCCAAATATTTTATAAACAACAAACAGTTGTGCTCTAGTACTTTGTTGAGTACTAGAAACTGCATTTTTTTTTGCTTTTAAAATAATGTGCTATGCATTCTGCAAAGGGAAAACATTAAAAAACTCATGAGGAACTTTCCAGAAAGTTTTCCTAATTTCCACTGAACTTAATGGAATTCTCCATGGAATTAGACCCAAAATTTTTTATAAATTTCATGTACTCAAAAAATTTTAAAAATTTTTTACTATACTCACTTTAAACCACACTCCTCTTAATTGAGACTGTCATCACTAGAAAATCAACTGAGGCTGTTGTGGCACTTCATGTTTAGGTCAGGTTGAGCCATGAAGATCCTGTTAGTTTTACTTTCAGATTCATGCCAAAACCATGATCCATAATTTACCCAAAGTGTACAGCTCTCAGGCATTGCACTTTCTTCACAACTTATGTCTCTGTGATTTCAAAGACTTTGAAGACCATTACATACCAGTATGAGGAATAAGAAAACAGAAGGGTTTTGTTTAGCTGAGAAAAAAAATTTGATTTTTTATCAATCATTAGGGAGCAGTGTTTTATTCTCAGGTGAATGTTTATCGATGGGAACATATTTTGAATATTTTTTAAATATAAAACAGCAAAGTAATGTAACTGTTCTGAGAAGAACAGCACCACAGAACAATTCTGTCTTTATGTATATATGGTTTTTCCACCTTTTTTAGTAGATTAACACTGGAATTTATTGATTGCATTCACAGAGAAGAGGGTTGCAATGTTCCAAACAGCAGTCAGACTTCCTGTCTAGAATGAAATTTTGAATTTCATTAATTACTTTATTACCACAAATTGTTGGAAGAAACATGTGTTCTTGGATGTTAATTAATAGCTCATTATTATTATACAAATTAGCTTGGCAGCACTATGTGCCGGATATTTGTGGAATAATGAATTACATTAAAGGGAAGCCAAGATGGCAAACACTGAAGTGCATGCATCTATTATCTGCTTCTTATAAATGCATAAACCTTTCCTAGGGCATGAAACAGAAATCCTAATGAGAGGCATACTGGAGTTAAAAGGGGGAAAAGAAGAAGAGAAGGGAAAAGGATAAAGAGCAATGCACATCTAGCTTGATGTTCTGAGCATCACACTGAGAAGCAACAGCTCCCACAGGTTTTGCTCTAAATGGGTTGTTATAAAAGATGGGAAAGCTGACAATGTAATGCACAGTGGTGTGAGTCTTGTGTCTGATCTCTGAAATTCACAGTAGCAAAAGTCTCATCTCAACAGCTCTGAGCCTTCCCTTCCCTTCCCTTCCCTTCCCTTCCCTTCCCTTCCCTTCCCTTCCCTTCCCTTCCCTTCCCTTCCCTTCCCTTCCCTTCCCTTCCCTTCCCTTCCCTTCCCTTCCCTTCCCTTCCCTTCCCTTCCCTTCCCTTCCCTTCCCTTCCCTTCCCTTCCCTTCCCTTCCCTTCCCCTCTCCTTTCCCTGTTAATATAAAGAAAATCAGGCTGAATTCATGTATATCAAAAGAAATAAGAGTTATTCACTTGGAGAAGAATAATCATTGTGTTCATTAAGTAAATACACTCTCCAACAGCTCCTTTTTTTTCCCAGTTGAACTAGAAGTCAAAAAGATCTAGCAACTTGGACTTCCCATTCACCCATTCAGATCTTTCCACCAGTCATGTTCTTTTTGTTGATTGTTTTTTTGTTTGTTTTGTTTGTTTTATTTTTTTGTACCAAAGTATCAAAATCTAGAACCCACAGTGTTCAGGCTCCCCAGTTAAAGTGTACAAAATTCCATACATTTGACCTCCAATTCAAACACATTTATATTCCTTTGTGTGTACTCATTCCCAACTGTTTGCCCTGATTTCATTATTTACTTAAAATTAAATGAAAGATTTGTTTGGAGACACTACTTAGATGCCTATTTTTGTGCTATTTTATCTCTGTATTTATATATGGTTCTAACTTTTTATAATTCAAAATTATTATAATTTGGCATTTCTAATGTAATTTCTCTAAGCTTTATGTATCCAGAGTATTTTATTCCCTGCGCTTCTGTTCTTTGTTGTACCTACTTTACAGATTCTCTGCCTTCTCCCAGTAGCAAGAGATTCTGTACAGCCATGTAGATATTATTATCAAATTAATCTGGCCTGAAAGGTATTCCTTATAAGTGTTTCCACCTTCTGTGTGAGGTCAGCTCTCACTAGCTTCATTTAATATTTAATTCAAGAAAGCATTCTGACCCATTGGCTTCCCTAATGGTTTCCCTGACCTTCTCATATTCTACCTTTTGTAAAGCTGTAGTTGCTGGTTTTGTTTTTCTCTTGTTTAGCTTTTTATTTCATTGTTGTTAAATCTCCATTATCTTCTGCTCCAGGGTTGTTTTTTATTTAGGCTTTTCTCTTATCTCTCTAATACTTATGAGAACAAAATTTAAACCCTTTTTCATTTGATTGGTAGAGAAGTCTAGAAGCTTTTATATCAGTATCAGTAATGATATTGCAAATTTTATCTGTAAAATGTTCAAGTATATCATAATAATACAATTTCTAGGATTGTTTATTTCTCTAAATATGCCATGTTCACAAGCAAACCAAACATTCACTATCTATTGCAAATTCCTAACATTGTCTGAAGAACTCCTTGTACTCTCATTAGGAACCAAGTAATTTCTTTTTATCTGTACTGCTTCTTAAGAAAAAATCATGTAAAATGTTACAAAAATCTGTGCACATTCCTATAGCTATAAAAATTTATTCTAAGTATTAAAAATGGGATATTACTTTCAGTTTGGTCAGATGCCTGAGATCACATCAGGTGCAACTGTGCATCCAGGAATAATAGTTTTATTCAAAGTTTGCATTTTATAGTGAGCAGTTCAGCTTATGCTTAAGAGCAGTCTGAAGTAAGGAAAAGAAATGCCACAGCTTTCCCAAAGTATATTTTACAGAATAATCATCTTAGAAAGTTCTCAAAACACCAGCTGTATAGATAGACACGTCAGTGGCATCTCCCTTTGAAAACCAAAAATGTTAGATTTTGTCTAGTTGTATGTTACATTTTCTCTTATTTACTGAGTAACAAACTGAATTGTCAGTGTATCAAATCAGCAGGGCAATAAGAAAATGTCTTTTTATCATTATTTCAGCACCAAACAGTATTCTTCAAAATTTCTTTCTCTCACATTTAGATAGCAAAGGGAGTTAGGATAAAATGTGCCTTAGAGAGATGAAAGGTACAAAAAGTCAACCTGAATGCAGCCTAGGGAATGTGAAGCCTCTGAAATTATCTGATAACTCCAAAGGCTGTAACTAAAGAAATCCTGATATTATCAATAAAAGGGTTGATAACAGTTTCACCTGTCAAAAATGGAGACACTTTCTTTGATGTCACCTTAACATGGACCTTTCATTTAAGTTTTTATTTGCTTGAGGTAAAACTATCTAGGCAATTTCTATCACTTTTTTACTTTGCATTTTTAATTTTCTGTCATTCTAGTTAAATTAACCTAAATGACTGAATCATTATTTTATGAAGTTCAAAGAAGAATAGTTTAACAGAAATATTGGTCTGTGGGGAAGAGATAACCTATAAGTGATAGCCTGAATTTTAAAATTAAAAGAAAAAAAACCAAACCAAAACAAAAACCTCCAAACAAAATGAAATTTAAAAAAAAAAAAAACAAAAAAAAAAAAAAAAAAAAAAAAAAAAAAAAACAAAAAAAAAAAAAAAAAAAAAAAAACAAAAAGAGTGAACCCAGTTCTCTTTGAGTTAGATTTATACAATGGGGAAAAAGCACTGGAATCACTAATCCATCTCAACAGGACAAGGGGAGGAAAATAAGACAAAAAGCTACTTGTGGGTCAAGATAAGGACTGGGAGATCACTTATGAATTACCATCAGGGCAAAACAGGCCTGATTTGGGGAAATTAACTAAATTTATTGTCAATTAAACAGAGTAGGTTAATAAGAAATAAGAACAGATCTAATACCACTCTCCATCATTCCACCCTTTGTGGTTTAACCCCAGCCATGATCTCAACCCTACACAGCCATTCACTTACTATTCCCACTTCCCTGAGTGGGATTGGGAAAAGAATTGGAAGACTAAGATGGAGAAAATTCATGGGTTCAGAAAAAGACAGATTAATAAGTAAAACAAAAGTCATGCACACAAACAAGGCAAAAAAGGAATTCATTCACTGCTTTTATGTTGCAGCAGCTGTCCCCAGGAAAGCAGGGCTCCATCAGTGTAACACTGGTGATGGAAGGTAAATGGCATCCCACTGAACGTTCCTCCCTCTCCCACGTTTATCCACTGAGCAGGACACACATGGTGTGGGACACCCTTTGGGTCTGCTGCTGTCCCCACTGTGTCACCTTCCTTGTGCACCCCCAGGCTCCTCACCCGTGGGGCAGAGTAGGAGGCAGAAATACCTTAATGCTCATACCAGTAAAACACTGGTCTATTGTCAAAATACAGCACCACAAGAGCTTCTATGAGGAAAACAGCCTCAATCCCAAACAAACCCAGCCCATCTCTCTTCTCAGGCTCAACTTCACTCCCAATTCTCCCTCCTCCCCCAAGGGAAGCACAGGGGCATGGAGAATGGGGATTGCAGCATTGTTCATGATGTTCCTTCCTCCTTACCTGTTCAGTGTGGGGTGCTGCTACCCACAGGAGATGGCCCTTCCTGAACTCCTTCAGTGTGGACCTTCCCACATCAAATATGCCACCAAAATGCATTAAAATGCATGAACAGTATATTTCCCAAACTGCTGGTGGTCATCAAAAGATGCAGAAAGTACTTTGAGATATTTTTGTTTGTCTACAACCTCTACTTGTCTGTAACTGCAATGCAAGCTGCTGGATTATGATAAATTTAGTGCTCAAAAATTCAGTCCAGTATAATATATATTCCTTATTTTTTCATGTGTAATAGAAAAAAATTCAGATAAATATTTCCTATTTTAAAGCCGCAAGCAGGGAATGTGTGCTGAAAGCTATCTTTGAAAACTCAGTTGATGTCAGAAGCAAAAGACAGAGCCAGAGACCTGGTTGCTGAAGTTCCAGTCCTGCCTTGTTTCCCTGAAATGGAGAGGCATAAATTCACACTCCATTTGTATTTTAGTTTACATTTAAAAATCTGAGTAAACAGATAAAAACACTAAGAGTATAGTAAACATCAGAATCCCTTATTGAGCACTGCTTAAAACTTGTAAGGTAGCCACCATTAAGTAACTATAGCTTAAAAATTATTCCCTAGTGTTTTTGAACAGGAATTTTCTCATCATTTCCAGCTTGCAACAACATTATACAATTTCTTTGTACAAGTCTCTATGTCAACAATTTTTCTACCAGAAGAGAGTATTATACATTTTTTGAACAGCTTCTAGATCTCAGTATAAAATATCACCTGAACAGATAGTCTTGAGTAGGGTTTAGATGAAAAACAAATTTTCTAAGGGGCTTCCTGATTATGAAAATTCTTTTCAGTAAGAAAGCTGACTTGTCATGTAATTGCCATGTCTTTTAGTATATTTTTACACTGCCAGGTGTTTTCAGGGAATGGATACCAGCAGGTCCTGATTTCTGAGTAATTTAAGTAGTCAGTGATTACAGTCTCCATATGAATAATTATTTAAAATATATTTAATTTCTTACAAAGAAAAGGGGAACTATATTAGTGAAACCAGGAGCTCATTCATAATTTTGGAGGTTATAACAATTAGTATTTAGGCTTTTAGGCAGAATGCACTGCTAGAACATTTTGTAGGCAAGAGTTGAGTTTTGTTTCAGAAAAATTGCAGATTTTGCTGCTTCAGAGCCTGGTTAAATTAAGCCAGATTCAAATCATACAGGTAAAACCAAAGCATGTCTTAGGCTGATTCTTATTATTTACAAAATTCCAGATACCACATTTATTTTATAAGAGAACTTTCTACAGGGGGCTAATACCTTTGATGTTATCACTCCAATATAAAAGTACTTTCATTTTCTGTATTCCTGTATCTGCTGGCATTTGTGAGTCTACAGACAAAAAATAAAATCTTCAAAAAGCATCTTACAGTCACTAAACTTCCTTTCCTTTTTCCAAAAAGCCAAGGGTAAATTCTGCTATTATCTTTTGAGTTCTACTCATGAGTGGACATTTGAAAATCCCAATATAATCATATAACCTGTCTGGACTGAGCTGCATCAGCCAGCCCCATGGGGCCCTCTGCAAAATTGCCTTTCAGGATGCTTTGAACATCTTAGTGCCTGTTGAAATTTCCTTTAAGTGAAAACACAGGAGGTTACTGAGGACCCATCAACTCCATAACCCTGCAGGAGGTGCTGCTGAATTTCTGACTTTACCAAGGAATTTACAAATTTCCTTTCCAAAGTGTTTTTCAGTGCTGATCTTTGAGAGTCCATATGTGTGTGTTTCAATATTTTGAGGAAAAAATTCCAGTTTTTGCTATCTGTAGAAAATATTTTGCTTTTCACTGAATGTAGAATATGGCTTCGTGTTCAGGAATGTTGTTATAGCATTTTGTGGGAAGTTTATTTCAGTTTTCCTATTCTATTGAGGTCTGGGTCTCCAGCTGAAGATAGCTCACCTTCTCACTCCCTGAGTTATTACAACAGCCCTTCTCAGAACTTTTTGGGTTTTTTTAACCCCCTGCCCCTCACAACTTTAGGTTCTTATTTCAATTTAACAGAGAAACTGCTTGCATAATAAGAAATACTGTTAAAAATAAAAACAAAACAATCAGACAACAACAAAACAAAACCAAAGAAAACAAAGACAAAAACAAAGATGACGATATTCTCTAAAACTTCAAAGAGAGATACAAATGTCTTAATTATTTATACTTACAAAATGGGATATGATATATAGAGAAGAATGCAGTTTATGAAGGCAATAGAGTACAGCATTTATGAAGTGTGTTTCTGGAAATTTAATTAAGTGAAAGGAAACCCCAGGTTGATGGGTAGGAGGTGGCATGTAAATCACTTTATGTGTGAAACTGCTAAGATAATTACGATGTCTTATTTCAGGTCCAAAGCTGTAAAATGTTAAATCCTCATGACTCACACTAAAATTAAGAATCTGATTTTACTATCTGCTGAAATTCTTTAGTTGTTGCAATTTGTATAAAGTTTGAATAGAATAAGATTGGTATAATTAGGGTGACACATTTTAAGGCACTGTCTTTTGTTTCATGAGTAAAGGCACACTGGTCCTCTGAATCCACTGAGAAGAAATTAAGCATAGTTACCATTAATCAAAGCCTGTTTAAAGCCTATAACTCTGCCTGAAGAACTCTAGTATTTTAATAAAAATCGCAAAGCTCAAATTGTAATTTGCAAGCTGAAATTTATATATTAGATTTGCCTGTGCAAATACATTGTTTCAACCTGGAAAATGCCATGTGAGGAAGAACACTTACAGAAAAAGAAAGGCATTGATGAAAGAGTAAATACATCACAGAATCATAGAAAGGACCCACAAGAATCACTGAGTGCAACCTTGGGCCTTCATAGGAAAACTCAAAAAACCCATATCAAATGCCCAAGACCATTGTCCAAATGCTTCTTGAACCCTGTTAGGCACTGTGACCACTGTAGGGAGATAGAACATAAGTAAATAAAGGTAGTATAGAAAGTAATCTTGCCCCCTAAAGAGTGCAGATGGGTTAATTATTAAAGATTAGGAACAGGCCTGATTTTAACAGGCCACAGCTGTAGCCAGTAAGAAGAGTGTTATAAAAGAGTGGATGGGTTGGTTGAGGGAACTGGAGTCAGTTGGCTGCTGTGGGGATAAGGAAGAGTCAGTGCCTGGAGGAGATGCCTATGAGAAACATCAAGGAGGTACAAAACTCTTGCAATAACGAGACAACAGTATGAAGCCTTTGCGATATAATGACAACACCCAATCACCCTCTGGGTGAAGAGTCTTTTTTTTCTTTAAATTCAACCTAAGCCTCCCCTGACACAACTTCAGGCCATTCCCCCCTGATTCTGTCACTGTCACCACAGAGCAGAGATCAGTGCCTGCCCCTCACAGGGATGTATGACTGCAGTGAGGGCTCCCCTCAGTCCCCTCTTCTCCAGGCTGAGCAGAACAAGCAACCTCAGCTGCTCCTCACACAGCTTCTCCTCAAGGCCCTACACCATCTTTGTTGCCCTCCTTTTGGATATTCTATCATAGTTTAATGTCTTTTTTACACTGTGGAGCCCAAACCTGCACTCAATATCCAAGGTGAGGCCTTCTCCAGAGCAGAGTGGGACAATCCCTCCCTTGCCTGGCTGTGCCTGATGCCCCCGGGATAGGGTTGGCCCTCTTAGCTGCCAAGGCACTGCAGGCTCATATTTAACTTTCTACCAACCAGGACCCACAGGTCCCCTTCCACAACATTGCTCTCCAGTTTCTCATATATATCCAAACTATTTCTGCCACAAAGTATAGTATTTTCCAGTTTTAAGAAGTAGAAAAGCATTCATATTTAAGCACCAATAGTTCCCCATATTTGTCTTTAAATAAAATATCTTTCTATTTCCAACCAAGAGAGATGCTCGCTCTATGTCTAATGCAAATATGAAATGTTTTATATTTACCATATGCTATAGTGTTACAACAGAAATGCAGTTATTCTGTTTCACTCTCTCCTTTTGTCCATATATTTTCAAACAGATTTTCACTTGCTATAGAACAAGTAGACAGAGCAACCAATCTCTGACAGCAATGTTGCACTGTACATGACTCAGCCATTATCTGAAATGACAGCAAAAGTTAAGTAACTAACTTGTTAATTTTAAGAATCACTGGAAAAGTCAAAACAACATCTGCTTGGTCTGCCTTACCCTGACAGAATATACTGATGCATTCCTGTTGTCTGTTTCCCTAAGAATCTTTTATGAATATGAATCTTCATTGTATGAAACTCTGTCACCTTAGATTTCAAAAGATATTCTGTTGCCTTGACAGAATAGTTACACAGTCCAGAGATTTTTATGTGCCATTTCTAACATATTTCTCTTATTATAATAGAATTCAACCAACCAGCTTAGATGCTATATACTGGACATAATTTTATAGAATAAGTTATTGGCACTTCTAGCTATAAGGGAATGTATCTTTTCTTCACTTAATCCATTAGTTCCTGAAAATTATCAAAATAATTACTCATAACTGCTCTCTTGGTGCAAGAATTTGTTTTTTACTCGTGTAAAGCAGATATCAGAGACTGAAGCAAAGGAATGATGTAGCCACTCTGTGTTCATCAAAGGGATTGGATAAGGCTGAGTAAAACCCTTACATAACAGTTCACTATGTGCTCAAAGTCAAATAGGTGCAATTCATCCCAATAAAGTGCGAAGAGGCTTATTAGCATTACTGTGTTTTAGTTACATTTGCAACTGAAAGCGATAATTTCACAACTGTTGTGTAACTGAGATTATTTGCTGTTGGCAAAGTTAAATAGTAGCCTCACAATTCTTTCACTGATTTTACTGATACTTTAATTTTTTCTAATAAACTTTGGACTTTTTGCTTAAATTCTGAAATAATAAATTGAATTACTGAAACTAAGAAATTTTACCATCTTTTGTAGCTATGGCTTTACTTTATTACTAGGTGTATACGTAAGTATTATTGAAATAGGTACCAATAAAATAAATGGTTTGTTTTATAGCACCTTACCAAGCACAACTCTGTGTTTAATATAGCTTCACAAGCACCAGACAGCTCATAGATTCTTAAGGCAAACAAGGGTCATTTGAACATGTTCCTATTGTTAAAGCCGCACTAAAATGAGCTGAGGGAGGTGGAGAAGTATTTCCATGAAACAAGCAGTCACACACATTTTACCCACCTTGTCAGCATGTCCCTTAAGGGTGCTCAGTGGTAGGGATGCTAGTCCATTTGGTATCTTCATCACATACATCCACATGGAAAATATAGATCATATTTCCATTTACCACTTTTATTCAAAGATTTTTCCAGAAATAATTCATAGACTTCTCATTTAGGTCTGACCTTCACCAGGAATGAATATATAAATATATGTTTCCCACAAGACCATAGCTGGAATGATTTTAGCAAGATTCTTTGATTTGGTTTTGCCAAAAAATGCCCTGAAATGCAATGGAACACTGTGCTATGGGACACCTCTCATCTACACTCTCCACAACATTTTTCTATCAATAGTGACATCATTCTTATGAAGTCTCTAGCTGCTGACTGATATATGTGCATTTAGCCCAAAAAGCAAATTAATCATTCTGTTCTACAATTATACAACTTCTGTAACAATGCAGACAGTAACTACATTTACAGTCTCATGTACTAGATGACTGGGAAAATAAAAGTTTGTTATTGCTACATTTTCCTTCAAGGGAAATAATGATTTTCAGCTGTGTTCAGTAACATAAACAAAAGTTAACACAAAATCTTTCCCTAGAGATCCAGGCAGTGTAAACAGCTTCCAGCCAGCATCCACCCTGGTTTTTACTCACCACCACAGGGCACCTGGAGGTGAAAGAGGCTTTTTGGATCTATTCAGGACCAGTCATCATCAAAGCACATATATGTGATTTGGGAGAAGTGGGGTACAGTTAGAGTCGACATTACATAATGTTCCCTTGAATTTTAGAGAGAGAATTACTAGCCTTAGTATCACTGGTTGGTTTTGGTTTTTTTTGTCTGTGGATTTTCCAGTTGGCAAGTGTAAGAAGTGTTGAAGAAGTATTTCTCTTCTCCCTTCCCCTGCTGCCCTGACTCCTTTATTTCCTTATTTATCACAAGGGACATCATGATTTCTCATGTTGGAGAGGGAAAAAAAGCAGCACTGTTGAGGCAAACAGACTAAATTTTTTTGATGGAAGCTGTAGCAAACAATGTCTAGCCTTGCTATCTCTCATACAACATTCTCAACGTTCCTTATCAAGTGTTTTACCTACTCTGTGGGAAGACACACTCTATCAGAGCACAGTTGCTTCTATCAAAGCTACCAGAGCTCAAAATACCTTCTTTTTCCCATGAACACTTTCTGCCACCCACCAGATTTGCCAATGTTCCCAGCAGAGATTGATCTCAGCAGAGTTGCCTCGGTCTCTCATAAAGGGACAATAGTTCTAGCTGAGTTCTGACATCCTAATGGCTGCCAGTTGGGCCTTTTTCTCCATTTCACAGGAAATTTTCACACCTCTGAGTGTGCCATTTTTCAGCTGAGTTTGACTTATAGCTCACAGATGGAGAGAGACTCCTGATAAAAACTCTCTTTAGAAGACAGTGCAAGAAAACACATTTCTGCATTGTGACAGGTTAATATTCTACACATTGATTTGTTCATAGCTCTCAGGGTGTGATGCCAAAGCCTTTAGTAAATTGGAGTCAACTTCTTTGAGAGTAGTATAAGGGAATATATTCTCACCAGAGAAAAAGGGAAATGAAAAAGTTGTTTTAAAAGGCTCCCACCTGCACAAAAAGTAGCAATGTAACCATATTACTACGTCAGCAACTCAGATCCCAAAGGACGGTTGTTCACAGCCATAGTAAAGAATGAGACACTGAATTTTTTTTCAAAAGAATTAATCAGCAAAGTATATTTTCATATTAATTAATAACTCTTTGCACAAATTGATGTATTTAATAAAAACTGCCAGAATTTCAGTCTTTGTTTCTCAATCATTATCCTTACAGTATCAATAGAAACAACTGAAAACATGAAGCCAGTCAAAACTAAAGGTTCACTCCACATGATAAAAATATGACAATGAAAAGTAAATACAAAATTCAGAAAAGTTTCTTCAATCCTGAGTGGCACTATAACACATATAAACAAATAATCTACAGAATACACTTCTGGGAATTTTGTCACCACTCTTATTTCATTGTTTAGACTACATTCTAAACAATGCAACCCATGTAAATTCTTCTTTTTCTTCTTTTTTTTTTCTCTTCTTTTTCTTTTTTTCTTCTCCTTTTTAGCTAGCATCCAGAATCCTTATACCCTGTCCATCTCCAGTTCAAAACTCCTGTTTTCCTGACCCTCTCAGTCACTGCTACTCTTCACTGATGATTACAGCCAAGCAGCTCCAGTGCACTCTCATTGCCTCAGTGCCTGTGTTCTCACTGATTAGCTGAGCAAGAAAATAAAATCTTCATCATATGGCAGCAATTCTTGTTAATTCGTGTCAGTCTTACAGGTCTGGCTGTCATCACTCCTCTCACACCTGCTTAAGTGCATGATAGAAGGTGCATCAGCAGAGCCCATTTCTGAAATTGTACAGATGTTTTCTTTACCATCAATATCTAAAGAAAAGGGATGGAAAGGTCTTTCAAGTATGAAGCTGGGTTTTGGCAATTTCAAATCTGAGTTTTGGCTTGGCAGCAATCTCTCAAAAATCAGTTGGAAAACTACTAATCCCAAAATTTTTGGATTAAGCACAGCTCTGTGACAACAAGGCTTTATACAAGAGGCAGAGTTTGGGATTTTTTCCCTTTGGTTGTGTCTTTTGGGTTTTTTGTTGGTTTTTTTTGTTCTGTTTTGTTTTTCATTGGGAAATTTCCCTTCTCACTAAGACAAGAAAAGCAATGGAAAATGTCTTATTTTAATGACTCTGTGCATATGCACACTCTTCACACACTAGTGCATGTAAGGTAAGAGGAATAAGCTGGTTATTTTGCTGTGGATAAGTATAAAGTAATTTACCAGAATTAAATTTTTACATACATGAGATAAAACGCACACTTTCTCAAAACAGTGCTATTTTTATTAGTTCAATAATAGTTGTCTAGTCATGTGGAAATTATCTACTAGTGAACACTTTCAAAAATTAATTTCAGTTTTTGCTTTATCTAGATATCTTTCTGCTGCTTCTTTAAATATATTTTTCCTATTCCATTTAGACAGTTCCTATTCAGTACTATGTTGTTGCTTGAATGGGCACCAAGTTATTTTGAGGCTTAAGTTTAATGAATTTTTTATGATATCTTGTTTTTCAGTAACCTGTCAAATAAACTTTACTGACTCTGTGCTATTCTGTGGGAGGTTGCTGCAAAGTGGCTGGGAACACCTTAGTCATTTCTGTAGCAGACAAAACTCTTCAAGTTACTTTCTGTGGAAGACTGGAGTTTGGGGTTTGTTAGAGAGCACTGAATTTGGAAATTCTGATCCTATTGGGAATTCTACTCTATATTGAAGGAGCTGGCAGAAGTGCTCACTGACCCACACTCACATATCAGCAGTCTTGGATAGCTAGAAGGTGATAAATGTGATTCACATCAGCAAGTAGGGCCAGAAGAAGATTTCCAGGGAAATACCAACCTGTCAGTCTGACCTCAGTGCAGGAAAGATCATGGAACTGATCATCCTGGGTGCCTCACATGTCCCAGACAGAACTATAAGGGAATCAGGCCCAGCAAGCATGGGCTTAGGAAAGGCAGGTCCTGCTTGAGACCAACCTCACCTGCTCCTATGGCTGTGGTCCACTTTGTGGTTGAGGGCAAGCTGGGGATGCATCTACCTGGACCTTAGTAAAGCCTCTGATGCCATTTCCCAAAGCATTCTCCTGCAGAAACTGTCTGGGTATATTTTTTCCTGGATAGAAAATTGCCTGGATGGTCAAGCCCAGAGAGTGGTGGTGAAAGGAATTAAATCCACTTGGTGGCTGGTCAGAAGTGTGCTCCCAAGGGTCAGTATTGGGGCCAGTCCTGATTAATATCTTATTAATTTATCTTTTGAAAAGACATGTAAATATGGCACCTAAGGACTTGGTTTAGTGGTGGACAGGGAAGTGCTGGGTTAGTGGTGGGACTAAAAGACCTTAAAGGTCTTTTCCAACTCAATTTTGTCATTCTATGATTATCTTTCATGCATTGCATGTACAAGGTTCTTTGTTGCAGATTCAACCCAGGAGTTAAACATTAACCTAGACTTCAAAAGTGGGAGATATTTCAGGAGAAAATCCATTTCATTGTCTTACTCTGATATTTCCATGACCGCCTCTAATGGACATTTGTCTATCCTGTTCTGAAAAATGCTCTACTAAAGCCTATTAACTTTCCTCTTTTTTTTGTCTTTTTGTCTCATTAACCTAACAATAAGAAAGATCACCTTTAAGCTTTTTTTCTTTACCAAAATTATGTTCAACTTTTCTTCCTAACATGTATTGAGACCATAAAACATAAGTTTGAACACTGAATACAGATGCTTTCAAAGAGTCATGCCATCTCCTAAAAAGTACAAGTACCCAATCAAAGCAATTAACTGCATATAGCTTTGTAGTTAATCCAGTTGTAAAATAATAAGAATGAAAAAGTAAGTTTAAAGAAATGCTTGATTATTTGTCATTGTGTGCAAGTACCTTCTGGATTTTACATATTCCTGGGAATCCTGAGGTAGAGTTGCCTGTTTTGGAAACAAAAATATTGATTTGATGAGCAATTCAGTATAATTTGCTATATCAAGTAAAAATAAGGGGAAACAAAGTCTAAGTCTACATCTAAAGGAAACCAAACAGTGAAATATTACTTTTGTATCAGTTAGCTAGACTACCTTGGGATTTGTTGGTGGCAATGAATATGTCAGGAGTCCCAGACCTGCTGAAAGTTTTATCCCCTCCATCCTCCACCAGGCAGAACCCAGGAGCAGGGAGGGAGTCTGGCTTTCCTGTGAGCAGTGTAATGCTGAAGGCTGTGGGCTGGTAGCATTTCTGCAATCTCGCATTCACAGATATTCACTAGCTGTTAAGTGTGTTTCTTTTAATCACTTGCTCATCAAGAACTTGCCTTAATCAAATCAAAAATCAGAAATAATGCTGTATCTGGCATTTAGTTGAAATGCATTGCTCTTAGATTTCATTCTAATTTGTAAATTGCTATCCAAAACTGTTACATAATATTTAAAATAAAGTCACAAGAGGGCCTATCAACACAAATGTCCTAAATCAGTAAGTTTGAAAAGCTCGATTCTAATTTGGCTCATTAAGTCATGAAAGCAAATGAAATGAAGGCATTTGATTTCTGTATTTGAGATCAACAGAGGAATTTTCATTAATAAGAAAAAAATGTTTTATTATGATCAACTAATACCTTGGTCCATCACCACACTAAAAATGTCATAAAAGAGATTTGGTTTTTAAAAAACTTGTAGTGACAAAATTTTAGACTTAGTGCAGCAGTTTCTGCTTGGCCTGCAGTGTTTTCCAAGCCCCTACAACTCTTTTAGTTTCACAGAGGTGGATATCTGAATTCAAAGTCTACCTAACTAAAATAAAGGAAAAAATAATAATGACTATGTTTGATTACACTTTGAATTTTTGGAAAAATTTGCAATCCATACCCACGATTGAATCTTATTAAATAATTAAATGACTTTTAAAAAGACTAAGCATTATAGCACATGTTTAACATTTAATCAGCTTCAGTGTATTGCTACAGCAGCATCAAACCTGTCATGATAGATTCTGAAGTTTCATTTCTTTAAGTTATGGCTGCAATTACTTATTCAGTCTAAGTATTTTAGTACCCTTTGGCTGTGAAAGTCTTTTTTGATTAAAGGACATATGTCCCTTTTTTCATTGCTTTTTATCACTTTTATCGATTTTAAAGATTTTCTAAATTATTTCAAAGTTAGTTTAGTGCACTAAGTACAACGCCTCTATTTTGCTAGGGTGTGTGGGAATTTCCATCATGTGAGATGTTTTCCCCCTAAACCTAGAAGCTCTTGTCCATTCATACACCTATTTAATATCTCTTTTTATATGTAGGATCTTCCTGAAGAGATATTAGTTTGATAACTTGAAAATTAGCTTCCTCTTTTAATAAAGTAACACATAACTTGTTGAGGGAATGAAAAGATGAGGGCTTTCACCGAGAGTACTGCTACAGGACAAGTTCTTTTCTAAGAATCCAGACATTAAAAACATTCCAGATCTGGCATGCTGCAGTTCTGGCATGACAAGGCCCAGTGAACACTCCTGTGACATGCACAGTGAACGCTCCTGTGACATGCAGCATCCTTCAAAATTTACAACTCATTACATTGCTGTGCTCAAAATCTTGCTATCCAAGAATCAGAAAGGTTGAAGTTGGAAGGGACTGCTGGAAATTGTCTGGTCTGGGCTCCAGCAGGGACACCTGCAGTCAGTTGCTCAGAATCATGTTCAGACAGCTTGTGAATATCCCTGAGGATGGAGACTCCACAACCTCTCTGGGCACCTTCTGCCAGTGCTCGGTCACCCTCACAGTGAAAAAATATCTCCTGTTGACCAGAGGAAACCTCCCTTGTCTCAGTTTGTGCCCATTGCCTCTGGTCCTGCCTCTGGGCACCACCAAACAGAGCCTGGCTCCATCCTCTGCACTCTCCCTGCAGGTATTTACAAACATTCAAAAGTCACCTCTGAGCCTTCTCCAGGCTAAACAGTGCCAGCTCTCACGGCCTTTCCCTGCAGGAGCCATGCCTCAGTGCATTGATCACCTCAGGGGCAGTCCCTCTGCTGGACTCTCCCGTTCTCTGGAGCTCTCCAGCTCTCTCTGTGTCTCTCTCTTGTGTGGGGGAGCCCAGAGCTGAGCACAGCCCCAGGTGTGGCTTCACCAGTGCTGAGAAAGGGGACAGGATCACCTCTCACCTGATAGCAAAGCTCCTTCTAATGCAGGCCAGGACACCTTCTTGCCTTGACTTCTCTGTGGCAAGCCTGTTAGAAAGGCTGTTTCCCTGACATTTCAAGTTACAAAATTCAGAGAATACTATAATGTAAGCTATCATTGTTCCAGTGATTGCGCTGATATATGTATGATATGATATTATATGATATATGATATGATATGATATGGTATGATAGATATGATGTGATGTGATAGTGTTAAACATATGAATTTAACATTGCTAAGTTTCAACCCCAATCCTTCCATCCTCTCCTGCCCCTGCCAACTGATTTCTTTTTGTGGGTGGATTATTGTGAAAAGCAGTGAGCCTTAATCAAAATTTGGGTTTTCAAAAATCCTTTAGAGTAAATTCAGAGGATGTTTGGGAAACTTGTTTCTAATGTCTTCCCAAAAGTTCTGCAGGGTTGTTATGCAGCTTCCAGGAAACCACACAGTTTCTGTTAATATTTTTTAAATTAATCGTCATATCACTTACACTTTTATAGGAAAATCCATTGATCAAAAAAGTCATGGCAAAGGCTAAAAGGGACTTTTTGTTTCTAGTTCATTAGACTGAAAGACAATAACAAAATGTTTTGATGCATTTGACTTAGAATGACATAATTTAAAAAAGTAATTTCATCAAAAGTAAGCCACAGAAGCATAATTTTTGTAGTATGGCTGGCCTTTGATAATCACAAAGTTAGACTTCATACCTCAATACAGGAAATGTTAAAGCATTCCCCCTTGCTTTTCAGGCACCAGCCTAGCAAAGCAATCAGTTTCAATAAGAACTCCCTGTTCAGTGAAGCATTAAGGAAAAGTCCAACAGGCTCAAGTCCAACCATGTTCAACAAAACACAGCAGCATATGTTAAACTGTCAGGAGGACGTCAGCACATGCCAGGAAAATGCCTTGCTGACTACAGATGAGCTGTTGAGTTTGGATGACAGCTGTCCAGAACAAAACACTTTGAAGACCACGTGTAAGTGAGCTCGTGTGAGGTGATGAGCGCTTCCATGTTTCAGTGGGAGATGAAGGTACTCAGCAGAGTGGCAGATCATGCCCATGAAGCATATTTCTTTTGGAAAAGAAGGTGAGCCTGACAGCCTTGTCTGCCTGCCACAGCTTTCTCAGCCTGGATACTTTAGAGCTCATGACTGTGGGATGATTTTCTGCACTGCAATAAGAAATGCACAAACCATAACTCAGGAGCAAACTGCTGATTTGAGCTGATGTTTATTTATATTTTCACAATTCTTTTTTGCTGAAAAATGGGTGCTGCTGGACTTTTTCACTTTGACTGTACAATAAAAGCTGTTCTGTGTGTTTTGTAATTTTCACCCCAAGAAACATGAATTCCTGTAATTTCATCATTGCACCATTAATACATAATACCTTCTGGTAACCCATGGTAACAGTACTTTTTGTTTTACATAGCAGGTGTTGAGGACATGGCAAATGGCTGGCTGGCTGTTCAGTTTAGACCACCTAATGGAGCTTTTAGGGCTAGTCAACATTTTCATTTAAATTATGCCAAGATATTGTACATGCATCTCACACAGTGAGCTTTGCTGGAAAGCTGCAGGGATTCAATAAACCCTACATTACACAATCTGTTTCTGCAGACAATTTTAATACCAAGGGTCTAGGCTGCTTTTATGTTTGTCCTGTTTAGCTTGGGATTTTTACATATGTTAAACAAGTAGACTGCATGGGCCAAAGTCACTGCTCCTACAGCTCAGTCTTAGTCAATCAATTTATTCCAGGGATGAACTGGCTCACTGTGACCAGTGAACCAGCAGTTTGGGGTTTTTTCTATAGAAAAGTATATATCTGAATCTTGAAAACATTTCTGCTTATGAAAGGGGAGTCAGTGAGACTAATTAAGCAACCTACGTCATGTAAAAATTTCAGAAACTCATTATGCAGTACTAGGAACTTGCCACAAGAAGAATCACTAAGGTCAAGATGAGTCACAAAAATTTGACTATAAGGAAATGTATTTCTTATATTTTTTTGATCAAAATGAGTTCCTGCTGTCTTTTCTCATTCTGTCAAAATTAATTTCTGAGTCTGTGTCACCACCAAAATAAGTGCATTTTCCTGAACACATTGTAAAGAGTGCAGAGGTCTTCCTTCTGTTACTTTCTGCTCCAGAGATGAGAGAATGAGGAGGAGGGAAGTGTTCAGCCACAGAAGGAAGGCTGAAACTAGTTATCTTCAGCTAGAATGGTCTTTTAGCTGCTCCCATTTTTTTAAAGTGCTTCAATCCTTGCAATTCTGTTCATGGAAAAAAAAATGCTAGGCAGCAAATTTGCACGGAACTCACGTAGTCTGGGACAACTAGAGCTGTATAAGTAATTCCTAAAAGTATTAGTTGCCTTTTTAAAATCTAACTCTAAAAATATTGTAACTTTATTGGTCTTGAAAAATTATTTGGCAGCTTATGTTCCTGTGTTGGTATTAGTTCCTTTCAAATGGCTGCAGCTGCAGGTTCAGCATAACTTCAGTGTGGGCTTCCAGAGCCATCAGGGTGAGATATAAGGAACTGCTCCATTCCAAGGTGCATCTCAGGCTCACTGCAAATCACAAACCTGAGGAAGCTTCATGATTTGGTAAATATACGATATCAAATGAAAAATATGGTAGTCTTTTGTCCTTAAAGAACTTTGATTCAATGTTGTTTCATTCTGATTTCAGGTTGTTGGTTTCTTCTGTGTGTGGTTTTTGTTATTATTTGATTGTTCATTTTTATTTCAAAAAGGCAATACTCAGTTGTCTAATTAGGGGCTTTTAGATCAGATTTACCCAATGGCTAACTTCATTAGATTAAGTCCGAACATAAGTAATTATTTGATATCTAGCTTTTACTGTAAATATACAAAACCCTACTGAAATAAAATGTAAGGTTAAATCTGATAGAATTTATGTAGCATAAATCAATGACTTCTGTTTCTGCCATACTCCAATACATAGTCTTACCTAGAGAGTAATGATATTAAAGACTGCCACAACTTTGAGGAATAATACAAAAACTCATTGATTTCCTGCTATTGTTAATAAGCTTTCAGAGACTTCAAAGCATCATGATTTTTCCTAAAGAGCAGCCTAAGTATGCATTGTCACCAAGTCACAGATTAACAGGTAGAGATGGCACAAGGCTTGTGTAACAGAAAGCAGAAGAATACACATTTGCCTCCTCTCTGGTTAAGGATGTTTCAGAGGCTGATGAAAAAGTAACTTTTGTTTGGTTGTTTATTTGTTTGTTTTTGTGGAGTTGCAGAAAGAATGTGTGAAGGAACTCTCTTTGAACACTTCTAGAAAGAGTTTTTCAATAAAAAGGTGTTGTGTGTCAGTGGTGCACTGTTTCATTAATTTTTTGAAAAATATGGGAGTATCACATGCTATTTTTTCCGTCTATATTAGGACTTCTTTCTTGTCACTACCCATGAAGAAAGACATGCCAACTCCAAGATGTTTTATCATCTGCCTGGTTTTCTTTAGTAGTTCAGCAGATGGAACCGTTTTGCTCTGTGATGCTCATATACACAAATATATGCATTTTATAGATGCTTTGAAAGGTCTCTTGGTTATTTATAGGTTACTCATATACTCATACTCTTGAGAAAGAGAAGACAGGAGGGGTTTGCAATGCTTCACACTCCTTACACTGATAATTTAGATAATAAGTCTGGGCTCGGCACGTTTTCATAATACTACAGAAGAAGAAATTATTATACTTTGCCTGGCCAGCGTCAGCTGTGTTTTCTTGTATTTTCAGCTTATGGCAGTGTTGAATTACTTTACTTGGTTTAGTCTTAAAATTAAAATTTAAATCACAGTGCATTATCTGGCATGTGCTGTGGACAGTGCATATATATGTATATACAGCACAAATGTGGTGCAGGGTGCACCAGCAATTGCTATAGCAATAGCATCAGCTGATACATGCACGTGTCTGTCATGTGAGCCATTATGCCATCCACATCCTCGACTGACTTTTTATTTGGCCCAGTTATAGGGCCAGCATCTAAAAGGAAAGCTTTCCCTAACCACCCACAAACAGTGCAGTCCTGTAACCTGTCTCCATTCATGGTGGTTTAGTGAGGAACTCATGCACAGCCAGAACTGGCATGTGGACAGAGGACATCTTTCACCATTCTGTTCAGTTCACCTGCTCTGCTGAAGTACACACCCTTGAATTTCGAGATGTAAGGATGTATTTTTAAAAGCAGTTATCTTATTTTGCTCACTATTTCTATTGAAAGGAATTTTTTTCCAACTTCCAGCTTAAATCCATTGAAACCAGTCTGTAAAAGTATTATCAGCATTGTCGAAAAATAATTCTATCAATTATTCCTTGCAGGAGTTTAATTCCTCCCTGTGGAATTTAATCCCTCTATGCAGCTGTAGGCAGCACATCCTCTCCATATCACGAGGCTAAACAAGGAATAGATCTTTATTTCCTTACAAGAAGTTGTGATTTCTTGGCTGGTGTGATTTCCATCATCCCTCGTGCCCTGAGAGCCAGCACTGTGCCAGCTGCCCCTTGGGGAGCTCAGGGAAATCTCCATCCCATTTCTGCCTTGGACACCCTGCTTTGTCCACTGACCTCACCAACACTCCTTAGGCTTTTCCTTACATCTTTGTCATAAGTTGTCATAGGAGTTCTTTGTCATAACATTTCTTGAAGCAGCCTGGTAAATACTCTATAAACTGCTACCAAAGGTAAGAAAAAGTGATCCTTCACAGGATAATTCTAAAATGCAATAATTTGTGATGAAGTGTTCATATCACGACACAAATACACGCAGCTGCCGAAAACTGAACTGTGTTTATGAAAAAAAATCTTAGTCTGATTCAGATACACATTATGGTATTCCTATTTTGGTTTAGGGCTATTAAAATGTTATTAAAACTTCAGGACAACTTTGATCAAATCTGTGCTTGCTTCATTAACATTTGTTCCACTACTGAGGGAAAGAAAGGAGCTCTTTTGAATTACTGTTTAAGTAGCCTTTCACTGAATTGTCTTCCTCATAATGTGCTGATTTTGGGGGGAGATTTTAACTGCACTATCTATTATGAAAAAGACAAGAACCATTTAGAATCTCATCTTCCATCTATGAAATTCTCCTTTCTTACACATTTATGGTTAAACTGATGGGGTAGAAGAACTTTAATCCATAAAATAGGCAATATACTTGACTCACGACCAATGCTAACCTTCTTTTCAGAAAGAGAAGATAGGTTTTGCACTTATAAGAAACATCTAATTCTGTTAAAAATTAGCTATATCCATTCCAATAGCTTTTCTTTTGTTGATCAGAGCATAGTTGTTCTTGATTTTGTTTCATCTTCCTTACAACTGTTAACATGTATGATGATCTGATGACATGTATTTTCAAAATTATTTTTCCATCTGAAATAAATGTGAATGCTTTTGCACAGAAATAATATGTTTTCAAGACCTCAATTTGTTCTTAAAAATCAATTCCAATTTAACCTGTTTGTATTCTCATTTGGCTAAACCTATTTTACACCATCTTGATATGAAAAGCAAGCCTTCAGGCTATATAAAATAAATGAGAATTTAAGGCCATGTGTTAGCGCTTTGCTGAATCAAGACTCAGTTACTAGACCATTACTGTGTTATCATTATATTGTATTACAGGGATTACAGGGTTAACAAACCCATCATAGCTGATGTCAATCAGTTCTTAAGTTCCAAACATTAAAAGGTCATATCTTTAAAAAGTGATAAGAAATCACTGGTGTTTCAGTCATGTTTGATTATGTGAATTAATAATTCAATAATTAGGTTATTTAAACAAATAAAACAAGAATAAGAAATAAAAATATTCTTCCTTTTAGCAAATGATCTTAGATACTTGCTAACACCTTCTGAAACTTTAAAAGAATGTGAAAGACTGAATGGAGGCTGTTAGTGTTTCACATGTCACAGAAAACTGAAATCTTCATCAAGCTCAATATTGAAGAGAGGACTCATGGGAAGATATTGAGTTCAGTGCTTCTGTTATGCCATAAAGTAAGGAACACATTTTCTTTTATAACTTTACAAAGCTGTGCATGATGAACTTACATAAGAATTCTTCCTCTTACTGGGAAAGATGTTTGCTGCAAATGGCAGAATGGGAGAAACTTGTATGAATCTAGCACAAGGATTTTGAGAATTAATTCTAGGCATTGTGAAAAAGGCAATGATGCGATAAATGAAAAATATTTCTCCTTTTCTTTTACTGTATCCTGAGGTTCGCCATAGAAAAGAAAATGGAGAATTTAGATGAAAACAGAAATGAAAGTGTTTCTGTGAAATATTTTCACTTGCAATGAGTGGTAAGACATTTCTAGTATATTATTTAAAGTGTTTCATTTGTCTTTCATCTTTAGAAAATGTAAGTCTGGAAATGGTCAAACTAATATTTTCTAAAATATATATTTTGGAGCAGGTTTGGTTTTGGCCCTTAGTATTATGTTGTGCAATTTACATTATGATGAATACATGTAAGTTCAACACAATCATTTGGCAGTTTGGCTCTCAAATTGTGAGCTTCTTCTATGCCTGTGCTGTAATTGTACAAGTAGAATTACTGCAAGGAATATCTCAAGCTTGTTACAGAGAGGTGTGAGAAAAGAAGCTACTTTTTTTTGCAAAAAAAGAAAAAAATAATCAACCAACCACAACAACACCTCCAAAAAAACAAAAGCAAAAAACCATCACCACTGACACCCTGAGTGTCTTTCTGCCCTTCTCCAGCATGGGCTCCAGAGCCATCTGGGAAAGGAGTGTGAGGATAAGAGGGCACAAGACATTCTTCTTTTTGCCCAGAACCACTGGATTTTCTCAAGCACTCTTGTCTACTGTCCAGGTTGGCCACGCAGGTTGTGCATTTCTTAAAGAGTTCTTTGTCATAACAAATGAAATGAGAAGGACACAGGATTGTTGTCCGTGAAAATGGGAGCTGGAACATTGTCCTGAAGTAAATTATATAAGGTGGTAAAGTCTCACTGGGAATGACCTAAAACATTCCCCAAAAAAGGTGTTGCTTTAGCTAAGATCTTCTTGATCAAAGATAGAGTAATTTCAAAATAATGTACTCTGATAGAGATTCTATCTCTTAGAACTAGAAAAAATGTTTGATCTTCTTTGCTTTTTCTTGCTTTAAAACCCAAAAATTTCAGTTTAGGTTTCAATTTATGCTGTAAGTACAGGGAAAAGAACATATCTGTTTGTATTCTGCCACATCAATAAAAGCAGAAAATATGTATTTTTAGATTAAGGAATAACATTCTTTTTATATCAAAATCTCTGGGACTTTGGGAATTGGGTTTCAATGGAGAAGAATGTAGTCCCTAATAAACCAAAAGGGAGACACATCTTTGTCAGGAATGCTTTATTTAGTGTTTGCAGAAGTGTCATTATACAGTGGGAGAGAAGTGTGCTTTTTTCATTCCTTGCATCCATCTGCATTTCTTGTTCTTGTGGGACTCCAGGAGTTAGAGCAACAGCTCAAAGGCAAAACAACATAAGGCCTGACTGGAAGTAAACATTGCATAGGGAAGTATTTTTCCATGAGAATAGTGTTGAAACACTCAGCCCCAAAATATTTGCTGAAGGAAATGTAAAAGGAAAGTAATAGCTAAACAAGCAAAGACACTTGTAAAGCAGGGAATGCACTGACCTATGGCATGGGGAAAGTTATAAGGCAAATGAGCAGAACTTCAACTACTGAAAATCAGTGTAAGCCCAAAGTTGGGAAGCTCATGCAGTAATTAAGAAAGTGCATTAATTTTTCCTGCATATTACCTAAATTCTAGGGACATCACTGCATTTTCAAAATGCACTGCTTAAAAAAATGATCTTTTTTTTTAAGATCATTTAAAAAGACAGCCTGTTTCATTTGATACCCTCCACAAAATGAAAGAGTGCAAGAGCAGACTGAGGGGAATATGGCAGGGAGGGGAACCCTTTAAGGTATCAAATAGTGATGAGCTGGGGAAAAAAATACTTTGGAGAGGGATAGTCTGAAAAAAATCTTCCCATCATAGTAGCTTCATGTCTGTACAGCCCACACTGCTTCGGAGTCCCAGGGCTAGTTTCTGCTCCTGAATCATTCCTCCAGGCATGAGTAGAGACCTGATTTCTTGTGAGACTCAATGCAGTGGATTTCATTTGAACCATGCATGTTTGTAGCAATCCTTTGCTTCATGTTGACTTTATTTTTTAAAGGCAAACGGCCACCTCCCCCAAACTCCCCTTTTTGACAATCATGGCATTCAAAAGAGGGGAAAATCTATACTTCCTCTCTTGGCTGAAAAATACTAATGTGTGAACTTTGAAAAATGAATTGAACTCAACTTCAAATTTCTATTTGGAAAAGCTCTGCTGCTGCTAAACATATTTCCTGCTTTTTGGTGGGATGGTAAAAGAAAACAGAAAACAATTCCTCAATGTCTAACGTATAATTTGTAAACAGGCTAAACTGCTTGTATTTTGTGTTCCTGTTTCATAATTCTTCTGCATTTGTATTCAAAGGCAACTCTTCAATGTCTTACCAGGGGTAAGATTTTGTCTTAAAATATTAATAAGGGAAAAACACATATCCCAAAGAAAGGTGTTGGTAACTTTACATTACTTCTCTTAAACAGTATGATGAAACCATTTGTTAATAGTATTAAAATGAGAACAATTCAACCCAATGATTACTGAAAATGGCCTCAAGCAGGACTGAAATATTGATTCAGTGGGAAGTTAGGTGCTCTTCATTATTTCACCTTTCAATAGCAGCACAAACCACTTACTGCTTTGTTAAATTAGCCAGGGTAGGATGAGGACAAACCAAAATCCTGAAAAAATGAAGCAAACCAAAAAATACTAACCTTCTTCCCATTATTAAATATAATTTACGTTCTATCTTTTTACTATTTTGTTATATTAAGGGCATTCTTCTGACTAAGAGAAGGAGAAGTCTAAATCAAAAGTGCCAACCTCTAAAGGTCTTTTTTTCCAAAGGCAAGCTTGGATTTCTCAGTTGATCTACTTTACAGCAAGTTTGGCAGATGATCTGTTTGCGCTGGCAGAAGAACTGGTGGTATTTTTGCTAAATTTGTTTGAGCTATGACAGAACAACTGATTCCTTGCTGGCATGCTATTGTCAACAGAAGAGTTTTGCAGAAAGGTGATCCTGCTTTTATACCAACAGAATTTTGACATGAAAACACTGTCTACACCTTCTCACTTCATCTGAGATCTGAATGACAGTAAAAGCAACCAATAGTTCAGAAGAATAATAGATTAATAATTTAATGTTCTTCTTAAAACTTAGATTACATCTGAAAAAAAAATTACTGTATCCCATGTGGTTGATTGTTTTTTATCTGGTTTTGTTTTGCTTTTTAAATGTCCAGCTTCAACTGAACCCTTCTAAGATCTTGGTTTGTATAAATCTCTCAGCCCAAGGGTTGCCCAAGAAAAAATTCATGTGGAGTGAAGTAGAATTTATGTTTCATTAGCTTGCAGTTCTCATATTTCTATTTTAATGCATGTTCTTTTTTTATCATTATAAGAAAACATCACACAATTCCCAACCCTGTATGACCTATGCTATTGATTATTTTCTATATCTTCATCCAAGTACCTCTTACTACCCTTCTGTACAAAGCACACGAGGGAGATTAGAGATATTTTCCTTATATCAGCTTCTCCAAAGCCCTCATGGGAAATTATGGTTGGCCATTTCCAACTACAGTGATTTCTGCCACCCTTTTGTGAATAATGCTGTTTCAAAAATTTTACAGAGGCAGAAACGAACCACCATTATTCCAAAACTGCTTCCAACAGTTTTTTAATTAAAAATAAACTCTATAGTTTTTTTTGTTTATTAAAAGGTATTCATGTTTTAATAATTTCTTACAGCATATGCATTCAGTAATTTTCTTGAGAATCCAAGAGATACATGAACACAGACAAGCTATTTACATGCTGTGTATTAAATATTGAACAAGTTCCTATTTACTTTGTCAGGTTGATGAAAGTGTGGCTGTCATCTGTCTGCTAGACAGAAAGCCCTGGCACCCTAACTTGAAAAATATGTTCATCACAAGTGGACAAATAGTGGTTCTCCCTAAATCATTCAGAGTCAGATTCTTACAGAGCCCAGAACTGATGGAGTGAATGTTTGCAGTCATCCTCAGATGTCTGTTCTTTTTTGGGAAATGTGTTATTAAATGGGAAAAAAAATGAAAACCCAAACAAAACAAAGCAGTTCTTTCCTCACCACATTCTGGTAAGGAAATAAAATTGATGTGCTCTCTGGCATGCTGTGTCTAAAAAGCTGAAGAAACAGGGGCAGCAGCAGATTGATTTCAAAATGTATGTTAACTACTAATTTGTGTCAGGATATTTTATCTCCTCCTTCTTCTATTCCCCACAATCTTTTTTTCACAGCATGCTCACACAGCAGAAGATAATAATTAAACTACTGTGCATTGTCTGTCACTGACACACATTACAAAATTATGAAATAAGACTGAAGAATAGCCAAAATTAAGTTTGAGGAGCTCAGGGTTTTTTTCATTAGTTTTACTGTGAATTTAGGTCATTTAAAAGGTGACATTTTATTAAAGCTGAACAGAGTACTGCAATTTCTCTTCTACAAAGGATTCAGAAGTTTTGAAATTTGTTTTCCTCTCAACTTGAAACAGATTTTTTTTCCTGTTAAAAAAAAAGTCTGATATTAAAATATATAAATATATATATTTTAAATCAGTCCACTCTGATAATTTGAAAACAAATTTTTTGTGATGCATTGAAAGAGAGACAGAAACCCTCAATGGAGAAGTTTACCACTTCTGTCCTCTGAATTTCTCAGACTGCAGTATTTTTAACTCAAGTGGACTACTCTGACAGCTAGATGTTGGAAGTCCTAGGATTCCCATCTGAGCACATAATAATAAATCATGGAAGTCCAGGGAGGAAAAGAGAAAAGTCTATTTGAGAAGAGGTGAAATAGGCTAATTGGCTTGTTGAATATCTCTCAAAAAGGGTCTTGTCAACATTTCTCTTTCCTACTGGGAGTTTGACCAGGAGGCCTCATCTGTGTGGGGAAGAGGAGCAGTGTCCTTCCTCCTTGGTGGTGGGCTGCAATACTCTTTTTGCTGATGACTGGAATAACTGTGGTGTCCCTAGGGTTCATCCCAGTTTTTAGTGTCCACAAATAGGACCTTTAAGGGATATAGCATGTTCACAATGCATGTTTCTAATTGTGGATGCAATTCAGCAGTCTATAATGAATATATTTCAGCAAATTAAATTTCAGTGGCAAATGTAATTTTTTTGCTTCAGTCTCCTCTGCAAATTTCTCCATCTTTTCATACATTGGAATCCACAATAGTACTGATTGCTTAAAAGTATGTTTACATAGTTCTCATTGTATACCACACAAAAATGCATTTAGCAAAGTCTTCACGCCTGGAATAGTTAAGCCAACATTTGAGCATCTCCAAGTACATATTTAGAAAAGATCTGCAAGCAAGGAGTCCATTTTTGGTTTCACAGACAGCAAACCAAGGCACAAAAAATATCATGCTCATACATATGTAAATGCTGCAGAAAATTCTGGGATTAAATTTAAGTATTCTCAGAGCTTTCAAAAACTCTGGGCTAGATTATCAAATAACTCTTGCAGTTTTGGCATGGTTTCCCAGTTCCAAACAAAGAAGAGAAGTGTCTCTATAGTCACTTCAGGACATCACACAATATTCTGTTTAATTATTCTACTATCCCTTGATATCAGGAGAAAAAGTTGTCATCAAGGGCTTCCAAACAAAACAGGACTTTGAAAAGAAATGTTTGAACTGTGGTAGTGACTCGGCACAGTGGATGCTCTTCCTGGCTTCCAGGATGATGGACATTTGCTTGTTTTTGTCTCCCAGTACTGGACAAGACAGGGTGAAGATGAAGAGTGAGTATTTTAAGCTTCCCAGGGAAAACACCATGCTTGTACCGTTTTTTAATGAAACAAAATATACATGCTGTAGGAACCTAAAATTCAGAGTTTAACTTTGAGTGTAGCACAGTGTATTGATATCCTCTTGAGCTGTTATAATACCAGAATGTTAAAAATTTATCTGGGCCTTGATTTCAGTGTGTGAGCACGGAATTGTCTTTTGTTCCTTCTTGCCTCATCATAGCTCATTTGTAAGTATTACAGATAATCACCAAACAAAATGCCAAACTCTTAGCTCATTGTCTGCGTTCTTTGTTCCATAATTATATATGAAAACTAAACTCATGGTTAGAGACTGCAGTACCCTGTTATCAGTGCAACCAAACACAGAAGGGAGATTTATAGCATGCCTGGTGTTACAAATTACTTACACACGAAAGGAAGAAGAAATAGCTAATAGTCGGACTAGCTATTAAATGTACAGCTATTCTTTCATGGCTAGGATCCCATATAGGACTATCCACCACAGTTCAAAGCTTTCACCCACCAGTGTGTTATTTACTTTCACATTTGTCATGTGTTCATGCTCTTTTCCCTCTCCTGAGAAAAGTATGAGCAGTGCATGTTTTGGTTCCACATTTTAATTGCCTTAGGGAAAGAATCTGACACAGATACCAAAACATTTGAATTCATCTTTCTCCAACTGTTCTTGGAAAAGAAACTAACATGTTTATAAAATACAGGACAGATTTGGCAACTGTTACATGGATGGTGCCTTCCCACAGATCATACAGTGCCTCAGTCTATTAATGACCTAAACTCTGTTCAGCAGTGCCCTTGGAAAACTTCTGCTGTTAGCAAATGCTGAATCAGAAACACTCCCAAAACAAATCTGGTGTAAATTAACTTAATTATCTTAAGCTTCCAGGAGCCTGGGGATTTGCAACAAAGTATTTATATAAGCTGAAAAACAAGAAGCAAGTAAAAAAATTAGCACATCTTCCCATATGAGCAATAAACAAATCTTAATCATTCAAGTCTTATGTATGTATAACTAATAAGGATGTTAATACATATTGCAGGCTGAAACAGAATTATTTACTTCTTACCAGAGTTAATAAAAGGTCCCAGGGTCAAGTCCTGGTTCTTTGAAGTCAAGGGGAGCTGTATATAATTCAGTGGACATGAGTATTATCTTTCTGCCTGCACCATCTCTCATAGTTTCCATTGACCTGTCATTTCTATTGACTTTAGCAAAAGAATTTTTCCCTATTTCTTAATAAACCAGGTAGCAAGATCTAATAACTCTCCCCATACCTATATTGTGTGTTTATTTTGTCTAAGTGTACCTGTGTGCTGTTACTCATTTGCCTCTTTCTATACAGCTGGAGATGCAAGAGGCTGAACCAAGCTGGAGCTTCATTTTACGCACAGTGGGGACAGACTGTGGGACATTTTTCCAGCCAGCATCAATGTCATAAATGGGAATCATAACTGCCACAGAGCAGGTAAATAAGGAGTTGCATTTCCCTTACTTTTGTTATAATGGGAAGCAACATAATAGAAAACAGGAGAATCATTTGTGTATCCATCTGGGATGTACAGCCTGAAGAAGGGTCTCTCAGCTAAGCAAGTGCCCATCATGTGATGTGATATGATAAAGATGCTGGTTTTTTTTTTTCCTTGTGAGAACATTACAATTACAATATTTTCAGATGTCTCAATATCTTTCTTCCCTCAAAACATTTAACTTCCTGAAAATAAGTAAAAAACCTCCAAGCCTGAAAGATCAAGGTAAAGTGTTCTCATAACCCCTATCAGATTTTGCGTAAATAGCTCCAAATCAAACCAATGCAAAAAAGAAAGTTAATTTTATGAGACTGGGGAAGGAAATATTAAGGTGAGATATTTGTAATAAACGTGTCATTCTATTGCTTCACTCCAAAACCTAGAGTCAGATTAACCTACTAAGAAATAATAACCCGTGGTTTGGGGAATGTTTTCTTGGGCCTGTTGAGCTGTTTGTGGGAGTTTTCTGCATTTTGGAGCAGACTAAAGGGATGGCTATCTTTCTATCTGAATGATGTTTCATGGAAGAAAGAGAGGGCTTGGGTATATTTGCATTTTCTGAATTGGCCTCTATCATGCACTTTAATTCTCACTGTATTTCTCTAACAGTCATGCCCTATCTTTGTGAGTGACAAAGGCCATTAGTTGAACAACCATAACAATTCATTACCTTAATTAAGGTGACTATTTAATATGTCAAAGTCTAAATTTCCTAATAGATATAATTAACATGGTATTTTGCACTCCTTGAATATTCCCAGTATCCCTCCAGCATAAGGTTTCTGATCCAGCCAGAAGATGAAGGGTTTTCTGATATCAATGTTTGAATAGTCTCAAAAGTAACCTTAATAACCTATTCCATCCCTCACTGCCCATTCATTAGTCCTGCTTTTATCTCCTATCTTTTTTGTCACCTCTTGGAACAATGAGGAAGAAATTGATACTCTACCATGGAGAATAGAGTATTGCTTCCTGTCCACTAGTATGTGTGCATTTCATGGATATCTATCACAATATTTCTTCTCCTAAAAAGCAAATGGTGCAGTCATATCATTATTCATTTCTCATTTGTAAAATATCATAAAGTGTCCATGTGCAAGGTCCTGCAGCTGGGTTGGGATGAAGGGATTGAGGGCAGCCCTGCAGGAAAATGACTCGGCTTTGCCTTTAGATGAGAAATTGACCCTGAGGCAGTAACAGATGGTTACAGCCCAGAAAGCCAACCCTATCCTGGGCTATCCTGTATGTAAAGAAGTGGCCAGCATGTCAAGGCAGGTGATCCTGACCCTCTTCTGTCTATTGTGACTCCCCACCTGGATCACTCTCGCCATTGCTGGGGTCCTCAGCAGATGTAGATCTCTTGGAGTGGGGTCAGTGCAGGGCCATGAACACGGTCAGTGGGCTGGAGCACCTCTTTATGAAACCCCCAGGCTGAGAGCTGGGAGTTCTCAGCCTGCAGAAGAGAAAGGTCTGGGGAGATCCTCTTGCAGCCTTTCAATAATTAAAGGGGACTTGTAGAAAAAATGGAGAGAAACTTTTTACAGAACCACTTGCAATAGGGCAAAGCAGGTCTTAAACAAAGAGAAGTTAAACTAGATATAAGGAAGAAGTTTTTTTGCAACGAGGGTGGTGAAACACTGAAATTAGTTGCCCAGCCAGATGGTAATTATCACATCCCTGAAACATTCAAGATCAGGTTGTAAAGGACTCTGACTAACTTGATCTACTTGGAAATGCTCCTGCTTATTGCTGGGGGCAGAGTTGGACTAGATGATCCTTAAAAATCCCTTCCAATCCAAAGTATTCTATGATAATAAGATCATTTTAGCGTATTCCTTTGACCCATACATCCAGACCTGCACCTGTAATCAGGATTCAACTCCTGTGTTGGCACTTGTGAATATTTACACAAACAAATATGCATGTATTATGTATTTTTGTGTTTGTGTAGTTTATGGTACAGCTGAGGCTGAAGGAGGTTTACAAGCGCACAAAAAATATTTTCGTCTGAAAGATCCAAAGTCAAAATACGTTTCTTTTAAACAAATATGTTATTTCAAGCAAACCCTTGATTTTGTCATTGAAGTACTTTTAGGGAAATTATACTGAACTCACAGATTATGTCTGCACAGGCATCCTCTTTAACTAGTATCAGAACTCTTACAAAGTCATTTTTACTTTCAAAGAGGCTGGCCAGCACCTACCTCACTTATTTGTCCAAACAACTGACTATGCCTTCATTTCACAACACTCTGAGCTGATGCTCATCCAAAAATTGAAGGTTTTTACCAAAAAATTAAACAGCTTACATTTGTATAGTGCTGCCCATCTGGTAATCTCAAAATGCAGAAAAGCATTAATTAAGCCTCAGAAATTTTTGGAAGATAATGAAGCTAAATATATTTCTTAAGTAAATAATCCTTCCTTTATTTCACTTCCAGATATGCATGGGTCCACTTAATTTAATATTTCAGACAATAATTTTCCTGCATTCCCATCTTGGATAAGCTCTTTTTGGTCTATATAAATGCATCAGTTAGTATGGAACTGCACAAGAGGTACATTAGCAGTAGAGGGAAAGTTTTTCTTCTTACACAAAGATGATTTCCCAGCCACCATTTCAGTGGCTCAGTAAAAATCCTTTTACCTTTTCTGTATTGGTTAGTAATATGCCTGTCCTTCATCTTTGGTATCTAATGAAAAAAAAAAACATTTTATAAGAAAATAATAATCCTTATATGAGCTAGTCCAGCCCACATTTCACCCCGAATGTTTTTGCCAGGAGCTGCCCATCCAAAGCAATCACTTGGGCATGTCAGTCTGCAATCTGTTGAAAGTCTGATTCTTTCTTCTTTGAAACTGTAATAGTAGTCACTTTGTAATATTCCTTAAATGATTTAGCAATTCCAAAATTTTTGGAATTGTTCAACTCCACAATAAATTAAGTCCCTGGTCTTCTCAAGAGCAGATTTTTAAATATTTGGATCTATGTAATTGACGTAAACCACCTCCTGGTTTCATAACTGGTTTGGGGGAATCTCATTTGACTTTGTTTTTGTTTTCTAGAGCTCAAATTAAGCTAGATTTTCTCAATTTGAGTTAAAATTTTGACTTAAGCATATTCACTGGCATTTCTCCAAAAGGGTCTTTAAAAGACATCAGCAAAATATTTAGCAATATCAAAGAACCTCCAGATCACCTCTACAATGTCAATTTTTGCCAATTCACCCTGAAACACTGCGTAAAACAGCATCTGTTTGCTCTGCTCAGAGTCAGCTAGGAGATAAGAGATTGGCTGGGATACTGAAGGTGATTCTTGAGCTGATTGATAGAGATCACAGAGGCTTAGTTCAGGGACTACAGCCAGGTTTAAGTGACAGAAGTGCTCTCAAAGTTATCCACTCAACAGAATCCTTTAAAGGACTGTAATTGTTTTGCTTTATAGACAGTAGAAAACTTATATCTAAACATGTGTGGATCTTCCTATTGTCTCTGATGAATACATTGGGATTTTGAATATAAGAAACAAAAATCAGTTTTTAAACAAGTAAGTCTAACATGCTGAATGACAATGGAATCAGATGCTACCATAAGAGAACAGCAAAAGGAACCAAACTTTGGAACCCAAGTATCTTACTTAAATAAAGATCAATGGTAGGCAATATTTAAAACTCAGAACCTAGAGAAATCAAAGCAGGAGTATTTCACTGTCATTTAGCAGGGAACAGAATAAATTAAAACAGTTACTTATTATTTTTCTTTATTTGCAGAAGAGCTGAGTTTGAGGGATAGTTCAGATTGAAATGGATTGAAGAAAGAGGAAAGCCAGAAAGTTATTATGGGAAGAAGTTACACACTACAAGTCCTAGGAGACAAAGGAAGGCTGAGGTACCTTTGAAGAAACTCAACTTTAGAGGCAACTGTTTTTCAAGCCTCACTTCATTTGTGCAGATAAAGAGATTGCTGAATTGCCTTTTCCACTTTGTCTTGCTTAAGAATTTTATTCTTTTACTGTGATGGACATAAGGGTATAATTTATCTGCAAAGGCAAACAGAAGGATGGCACATATTTTGGAATCAGTCAGTAAACACCACCTGAGAAAAGGCAGGTTGGGGGCATGTGCATGTCAGTGCCACATCAGTGAAAATCTCATTGTGTAAAGAGAGGGATCTGCTTCAACCCAGGATCTCATTGATTTATTTAGTGATAGTGATACAGTCTGTGCCTGTGATGTGCTTTTCAGCTTTGTGAGCCCCTCAGATGTGTGATGACAATTCATCCTGGAAATCTTGGCTTGGATGAATCATTCAGTTCTTTCTCTTCATTTAAATGTACAGAACAAGGCACATTCTTTCTCCATGTCCATTGCCCTCTGGGTTTGCTCTGCCTCATGCACACTGAAAATCTTCTTTGTGTCTTTATCTAAAGCCTCCGTTGAGCACATCAGAGCTCACTACAAGCCTTGCATATGCATATATCCCACTGACTCACAGATTTTCTTCTCTTTATGGGTCATTACAGATTTTCCTCCCTCACACAGATCTGCTGTGTGGTCTCCTTTCCAGTAACCCCTCCCCATCCACAAGTTACCCCAGCCTTTCCAGATATGTCCTTGCCTGGCGGAACAGAGGTTTCCTGGGGACCTGCTGTCCCCTCCTGTTCCTGGGCACACAGTACAAGTAAGCTGTGCTGAGGTCTCTGAGCAGGGCACTGGAGTGTGTGTCCTGTTATCCTGCAGGCCACAGCAGGAACAGCTTCCCCCAAAACTCCATTCATCAGCTGTGTGAGAAAGGCAGAGTATCCAGAGGCATTGAGTTCAGATTTGCTGTATAGTTGGTCTAATGTCCAGGAAATAGATGATGGCTGTGTCCATTTTGAGTTAAAATTCAAACATCTGTTATAGGAATTCATAAACATAATTAAATGGAAATTCCAGGGTATTTTCCCAGTCTAGTAAAAATAGGTAAGTGCATTAGGTCAGCAAACACCTGCCTTTACCAGACAGGAATAAGATATAAAGAATCTCTGTTTTTCAGATAAAAGATCACAGCTGATTATTGCTGAAATATCTTAGAATTTGCAAAAATTTTTCTTTTAACTTTCACCTCACAGAGAACCTCACACACCCTTTAAGTGGTTCCCTTTTGTTCTAGGATAATTTCAGAAGTGCACATGAGCTGGCACCATACTATTGTGTAATTGCTGCAATTAATTTTTCCAGTCTGTTTGGGCCCTACTGACAAGAAGACAAGCTGTTTTATTTCTTTCCTCTTTGAGGATATCACAGCATGAGGAGAAAAACACCAGGCATAATGAGACAGAATTATATTATAAATCCTCAGAGGGAAATATATTTTCCCAAAATTCTTGGCACAGAACTTTGCAGAATGACCTAGTTGGTAAGAGGCAAGAAACAAAAAGTTAAGTAGCACAGTGAAAACAAAATCCTGCCCTAAGTAACATTAAACTGAAAAAAACCCTGCAATTATCACTGAGGCATTTTCCCCTTCACATTTCTCCCGTCTTTCACGCAGATATCCTTAAATTATGGAATGTCTGATTTCATTTTCCAGTGATTGGTGTAGGAGTACAATCCACTCTCTTTTTTTGGCTTACTTTAGATTTGTATACTCCTTACACATGAGATTCTTAATCTAGAACCAGCCTGCCCAAAATGTATTTAATTTCCAAATGCCAGCATGGCAATAATAACTTCTCATGAAGTCTAGAAAAATTTACTTTTCAGTAAATAATATACATACCTCCAGTCATGTAGTTGTATTCCAAATAACAAGGGTATTTTCATTATACCCACTGCCACAAATTTATTGCTAAATTGTAATTTGACTTCTGCAATAAGACTGCACATAAAATGATCTCACATGAATATTCTGCAGGCTGCTTGAAATGCATTTTTTAAATGTCTCTTAAAACAAAAAGTGCATTTGGGTGAATTAATTAATAGCAATAGAATAGTGGTGGAAATACAAACATTCCTCCTATTTCTGTTTTAAATACATTTTCAAAATGAAAGATATCAGGATTTCCCTCACCATTATCTGTAAAGGTCAGTTAGAAAAAAGAATCAAATTTAGGCTGATGAAAAATTGAAGATAATAAAGGTTACCTCCTGTTAAGCACTCAGGTAAAGCTCAGAGATGTAGTTTGTCCAATATTCCCATTGAAGGGATTCTACTGCTCATAAATGCAATGCCAAAACTAATGATTTGAAGAACACAAGGGCAAACCCAGGAGTTATTAAAAAACCTCAAACATTCATAGCTGAGATGACCAACAAGAAAAATACTTCCACCTGTCAGACACATGGTGGGACTCTTGGGGCTGTCCTGTGCCAGGAGTTGGACTTTATTAATCTTTATGGGTCCCTTGCAACACAGGATAATCTGTGACTCTACTTGTTTGTATAGAATAAATAAGATTCTATTTGTTTATGTGGAATAAATTGATTGTCACGTTTTTTCCCAGCTTCACTGTTGATCTTGGATTGGATGGATCCTACCCTTAGATGGTGCAGGGATAATGTCTCCTGCTCAGTATCCAACACAAGAGATGTTAATCAGGTTTATGGATTTAATGTGTATGTGACTCAGCTAAAAATACAAAGGATTTATGGCATATTTGATCTAAGAAGTAGAGTGATTGTCATTAATAGTGATATCACTTAATGCATTTCCAGCAAAGTTAACACTTATTGTTTTGTCTTAAGTATAAGTCTGAGGATGAAAAAATTCAATTTTTTTACGGAATACATAACGCAAAATAACATCCAGTGAGGGAGGGCAATTGCTAAGTCCACAAATTTGTGTAAGTTTCTAACTCAATTTTAGATAAACTTCATTCTCATGAAACTGATTACCTTCAAACTGCTGGAGGTCAAGAAGGTCCGTGGCAGAATTAAGCTTTGATAAAGACTCAATGAGGTGACATTCAGTCAAAAATCATTTGTCTTTTTTTCAAAAATTAATATTGGTCCTGAAGTCTGTAAAACTGAAAATAGAGAAAAAACATTACAGATGTAAAACCGTGGCAGGGAAGCAAAGAAAAGCAGGGAGCTTCCTCTAGAACCTGAGTCTAGATCTTTGCAGAAGCTCGGGGTTGTGTCTCAGAGGGTTCAGGGAAAAAAAAGAGTATTATCCTCAGAAGGCACCATTTAGAATTGACTGCATCACAGAGGCCTCTGTTTTGAGCTAAACTAAAGCTGCTAAACAAAAACCCCCTTGGAAAGGCCAGTCAGGTGAAGCTGCTTTATAACCAATTTTTAATTTTTATTCTGTCTTTTCCATTTGCTGGCAGTTTTACATATTCTAGTTTATGACCTAATAAATCCAGCTTTTTAAGTGATACCGATCTTTATTTTCTCTGGTGAAGTCACTATAAGACAAAAACTGAAGCAAATCTTTGTCTTTCACATTGATCCCTTAATTACAAGCAAGCCTTCTGGAAGAAGCAGGGTTTTGGTCACTCTTCACCTGGAGTAATCTTTAAAGGCTTTTCTTGATTTGAGAATGGTTCATTGCAATACAGTTACCACCTACTGCCAGGGTAAAAGTCCAGCACACATCTGTCTTTTGAAAATTGAATGATATCTGTAACTTACCTAGTGGTAAGGATAGAGAAGCATCAGAAAATATCACCAGAAGCATTTGCAGAGTCTCTGCCATATAAGTTTTTGAAAACATGCAAATGCCTGTTAAGAATATTTCTGGTATAAATGACCCTGCTTTGGGCTAAGAATGGGCTAAATTCTATCTCTGCCAGGATGCTGTTTCTTCACATTTCTCCGTATCAGACATTCTGAAAGATCAGCACACATCTGTATACACATCCCCCTTCAGATTACTTTACTCTGTGTGACTTATACAGAAAAAGCCAGTCTAAAATGCTGAAATAAGAAAATAGTACATAAGCTGTTTATCATTTAGCTTACTCAAACCTCCAAGATATAAATAGGACAAAAGACCCATGGATAATTAACCTTCAGGAAGGCATAAAAAAGGCCAAGGACAACATCACTGAATTGAAGGATTCTTAACTCCTCCAGGTCAGTATCTATCTCTCCGCAGCTCTCTCAAGCATCATTAAGAGGATGAAAGACATGATGCAATATTTAGAGTCCTGATTCTGTAAAATATCCTATTGTCTCTCTAGCTTAGTCTTATCACCTCATACTCAATTATTAAAAAAAAAAAATCCTGTGAGTGAACTCCTCCCTCCCATATGCATATTGTTTTCACAAAGCTTTTCCATAATCTCTGAACTCCTTTGGTGTTAGCCCTATGACAGATAACCAGCTTCCGCAGAGATTTCTTCTCAGCTAAGATCATAGAGCTTAAGTTTGTCATATCCTACATAACTAAGCCTTCCAGCTAAAGTATATTTATAAAGCTCCAGGCAGACTAGATCCTTTCTTGTATTGTCAACAGATTCATTAAACATGATCATCTATTTATTTCACAGAGTGAGGCTGGGAAGTCTCAGAATGTACTTTGTCCTTTCATATAATCATACTATCTTTCTAGCATTAGTGAAGGATTATTTTTTAAATTTTATATGTAGCTTTAAAAAATTTCATAAAACATCTTGAAAAATAGCAATAAGTAAATAAAGAAAATCCAGAAGGAGGTTACAAAATAGAGGGCAAAATAAAAAGATGGCTTCAGAAAGAATAGAAACAAGGGAGTTTTTTGTAAAGTATCTGTCTTGGAGGCAAGAGAATTTAGTTCTATTTCTTGTCTCTACTGCTGGCCAGCTGTGTGTTAGAAACCTCAGCTGGCTCTTCCCTTGCCTCAGTGTAGATCTCAGCAGCACACCGCCTCCCTTCTGGGTCATAATGGCCACTCCCTGCTAAGTGGAATATGGAATTCCATCCAATCAACTCACTAGCATTCACTAGAACAGAACCCAGTTGCAAAATCCAAGACTGGCTTGTCCTACAGCATCCCTCTATTAATTTTTCTGAGTCTCTCTGAGCTTCTGGCAATTATCAGTTCATGCTGCCTTACTCATAGGGTTACTTGGAAATTTGTCATCTGGGCTGGTTTTTTATCTCAGTGTCTTGGAAAAGCTGCAGCTATGGACCTCCTAATATATATTTTACAGCCTTATATGGATATTTATCCTTATATAGATATTTACAGTTATTTATTATATAAATATTTACTTGTGTGTGAGCTAGATAGGAGAGCCCACATTGCAGGGATCAGAGGTCCCTTCTGAATGAGTCTGTCACCCAACACACCATCCTATCAAGCCCTCTATGCTATGCACTGGTTTTTTGTTGAGGGTTGTTTTTTCCCTTCTCAATCTCCCCAGTTGATTTAAAGTATAATAATCCGTTTACAATATAAGGTTGGCATTTACTAATTGTGTGTTTAGAATAATTTCTTCACTTTATCAGGTTTTTGAAGACAGAAAATCCAACCAGACTTCATGAGCCTTGCACATGAGCAGGAATATGGCATTTTTCTCATGTCCAATGTTATTTTCAGTGAAGCACTGATTAAATCTATTTATGTATGCCCACAAATGTCCATCAATCTCGTTACAATAAAACCCTGTTAAACCTCTCAATTTTCTTCTTTGTCTGTAAGCATTTTTTCCTCTTTCAAATATAATTTCAATATATCAAACACCATCTTTTTATAGCTTTTTTAAATAGCTAACCCAGGATTGCCTTGCGTTTTTCATATGGGGAACATAACAAATAATTTTGCTTTAGCAAATCTCTATTTTTTAAAGCAACCTTAGACAAATAATTTTATATAAATTATTTTTTCCTTATTGCTCTTGCAGAACCTTAATAACTGCTTCCCCTTTTAACACCTTTTACAATCTGACAAATAGACTTTCTAAAAATGGTGTATTTTCCCCAGGTGAAAATGTGCTTTTCCTTCCTCTGAAGTCATAAATAACAATGTGAAAAAGACTAATTTTTTTTTTTCCACGACAAATTTGAAGGTCATCTTGTTTAAATGTTGAAATAGATTGGAGCTGAGGAAAAAAAAAAAAATGGTGACTATTTCACCATATGAAAAAAAATATCTTATGGTCACAGCCTGTACATAAATTAGGGTAATCTAACCCAGTGTGAGATAATAACACAGGTCAAAAATTTTCAGCTATCACCTCAGGTATAAATCTGATTAATCTAACTCAAGCTGGAACATAACTTTTGGGAAGTCATACACTATGGGCCACTGCATTATACTCCCAAGTGCAAGATCTTTAGGGCAGAGACCTCTCACTGCACAGACAGTGCTCAGTGCAACCAAATCTTGGAAAATTTCAAACTTTCCTTGACATTAGGACACAGCCTGTTTTTTACCTAGATTTAGTAAGCTTATATTTTCTGTCAGACTTTATCAACTTTGACTTCTTATTCAGGATTCACTGGTGGTGTATATCCAGAATGGACATGTTGCCACTCTGAGGATACAAAACCACCTTGGCTTTGGTGAACTCTTGGGTAATTTGCCACACCAGAAAGGAAAATATTGTACTATTAATTGGCCAACCATAATGTTCTTCAGCCACCTTGAACAAGCCACTATTAATAAAACTGGACATTACCATGGCACATTTCTGCCTTCTTCCTATGCAAAGTGTCAGTAACTGGGGTTTTCCCCAGACTCAATGATATTGCATCTGTACAACTTTTATAATTACTTCAACATTCACCTAAGCTCCCTTTCATTTCCCTAATTTCAATATGATTTGGGGAAAACGTATGGAAAAATAACTGAAAAAAACCTCTGGTATGATGGAGAAAGATTAAAAATTAGAGCCTGCATTTATAAGCATGTCTGCAAGTATGATAAACATTCATTAGACCTTTGTGACTGCAGTTTGAAAGTTTGAATAGATCAGAAAGGGTCTATTTGGTCCAAAATGCTATTTCAAGCAGAAAAAAAGATATTACTGACACTTCTGAATCCAACAAAGAGATATATTCTCAAAATGATGTTAGAAATATAATGCAATCATTATTTAATTGAAATTTATTCAGAATTCTAGTTTGTTTTCAAACTGAAAGCTTTTTTTTTTGTAAGATTTGCCTGGATCTAATTTTAAAATTTTTGTTCTAGATTTTTGGCCCTCGTTTTTTTTCCAGGTTTTATTTGCTGAGAGAGGTTAAATATATGGTTTTTTGCTCTGCTTGGTTTCAGTTTGGTCAGTGAATTCAAATTTTGTAAATATTCAGAGTGCTAGCTAAACACCATTTAAGGCGTATGTGTTTCTCTTTGTGCAAGGGCAACAGGGCGCTGGAAAGTATTCTGGTTTTGTCAAAATGCTTTCTAAGTGTGGTTCACAGGGAGTTACCTCACCTTGTGTATGAAACAGGTGGCTCACATCAATTTTTTTGGGAACCTGTTGTGTAAGGATTGCATACAGTGATTTCAGTGGCAATTGTTTGTGTGCTACAACACAGAGGCACAAGGCCATGGGAGCCATAAATTCTGTGTCCTGCAGGATGGAATTATCAACACTGCAGGAACTTGTTCCAACTCAGAGGAATGCATTCTGCAGGAAAGAAGATACATATTTTAAGTCCAAAGATATGTGTGTGTAGGTTAGATTTATATAATTAGGCTCCATGTTTATAATTTTCATACTGAGCAAATACATGTTTAAATCTGATGGTAACATTAAAACACAGGTTAGAATTTTCTTACACTGAAATAATATAATCTTCATAAATTAAGTCTTAATGTCATACAATTAAAAGCAAAGCATAATAATCTAAAATTCTCTCCTATTCATTGAGTCTTTAAAGTGATTACAGGTTTCTTACCCAATACATTGACCATGCCCACTGCATGACACTAACATATTAGCCAAAGAACATTTATTATAGCTTTTTACAGACCCATGCAACTTTGATTTAAAGTCATGCATTCTAATATGTTTTGACAAGTAAATTGCTTGCCTTTTTTCCTTGATAGCCAACCATATAAATAATGCATGCATAGTAATAGCTAGAGCAATAATGTAAAAGTCAAGTAAGGAGACACATGCAGCATGTTAATGATAAAGGTGCTCTACCCATTTCAAACAGAAAGGAAAAATAAACAGCTGTAAAATATATGAAAGAGAGGATCCAATCCTCAAAAAAACAGGTTTTAAATGACCATGGTAAGTTCTAATGATTACTGGAAAGGCATTTAATAAAGTCCATCATAAACAAAAACATTTTGGGAACCTGAAATCCGTTCTCTTCTCAAGGGGCCAGTGATTCAGCATGCAGAAGCACTTCACCAGCATCTTCCCCACAGGAAAATCCATGGTTTGACTAGACATGGAGGCTAACAGGAAGCTTTCTAGTCTCTATCTGAAGACCTAGAGAGAAAGAGACGTCAATAATTTGCCAAATCTTATTAGTTGGGTGAGACACCAAATAACTTAGGTGGCCAACTCTGAGAATTATATGGGAATGAAACTATTTTTATTGTGCAAAACTTTTATTTTTGTGGTCTGTCATTCCTCTTTAAAAATAACCTTTTACATTTGAACCGGGGGAATGAAATACTGCAAGCCTCTCAGAAGAGCTTGGACATTTTCTGACAGACTCCCTTTTCCATACCTTAGGGGTCTGACCACAGAGTCATCGTGAATTATTTAGACTTTAATGATTGCTACAACCAGGTTAGACAAGCATTGCCAATTCAGCCCTTTTCTGTAAGCTACAAATCAGTTGCAGACCTGGCCTGATTTTTTTGTAGCTGTCACTCATGAGACATTCACTGGGAAATACAGTCAAATTTTGAAGTCTCTCCTTTGGAATGATCACGTTCATGGCTAGAAACAACCTTACATTGTTACTTCCCAAGAGCTATGGCACCTACTGGAAACGCATAGAAGTAATTATACACTGTCATAGACATTTAGATTTCTTTCTTTCAATTAATTTTCTTAGCATAGTGAAATGTAACTTGGTGAACATTTGTATGTTTTTCACAGAAAACTGATATATTTTCATCAAGTCATTCCTAAAAAGTAGTCAAAACAGAGAAGACCCCAATTTAAGATGCTGTAAATGTGTTCAAGCAGAATCCTGTAGGTGAGTTTTCCATTCTCAGAAACACAAGCAGTAAAGGAATTCAGCCAATGGTTCCTAGTTTTACAGGGGGGGTTGTATTATTTCATCCATTTAGAAGAAGTTCTTTGCTATCAGATTTTATTTTAACCATGGGAACACAATTCATATTGAAAAGGTAAGTTTTCCACTCACTTTTAAAAAATATTTGATGTTTTTTCTTCCTTTCAGGAAAGTCTTGGATTAAATCATTTGTATAAAAGCAATGTTCTATCATTTAAACTCTAAGATGTGGTTTTTATTACAGGAATTTTGGTACCCATTCTTTCCATAATTGGTCCTTTTTAATAAAGGAATATAAAAGAATGTGGTTTAAAATGCAATTATTATTTAAATAACACAACAGATGCAGAGACATTGTCTTTTGTTTTATATTTTTAGTAGCTGCCAGGACTCATTTCTGATCAGTTTATCAGCATGTCATTTAAATTCTCATATTTTCTCAGACAAACTCTATGATTGGCCACTTAAATACCCTCATTTTATTCTTTTAAACAATTGCTATAAAGAGAAAGTTTTTGCTATTTCAGCAAATGATTTGAACATGAATTATGCAATATGGGTGCTGCAGCTATAAATAATAGGAAAGAACTGATAGGAAAGTTTAAAATATATAATTTTATTGAAATCATGTTGAAACACACATACAGCACATTATTCATAATAATGATATTTTAGCAGAAAGAAAGCTTGTGCATTGCAAATATAACCCATCCTTCTCCCTCCGAAGGACAAGGAGCAGGGTGCAAGATGAAAAGGCTCTAACCTGGAGCAGTCTCACATGGACATAAAGTGTGAAACCAAAGTGAAAGAACACAAGAGTGTGTGATTGTTCTAAGAATTAAATATCAGAGTTTTATAAATACCACAAATGTGCTTTCTGAAAGTATTTGCTGCCTTCTGACAATCTTTTACAACAAGAGGTCTTGTGTGAGTGTATTTTCATGTCGTTCCTCTTTGGATTCTCCTGAAAAGTTTATTTTAACGTCATTTACTCTGTAGGCTATGACTACAGCAGCAACTTTCCCAACCTAAATTTTGACTTGCTAACTACAGAATAAAATAAATTGATCAGACATTGGATTTCACTGTTGTTTAGCTATGGCAACATCAAGGGACAACTTATGCTGTTGTCATTACATTGTCTAATAAGGAAGAAACATTTTTGCTGAACATAATCAACAGTAGATCTCACCACGCAGCTATCTCAGATTAATAAGGTTTTTGGTTAGGGTTATAGAGAAAACTATAAAAGTGAGCTCCTAACACACTGCTATTTAGTTAGTAAGATTTTCTCTTTGTCTAGCATTAAGATTGCAGATATATTTTTATGAATGAGAATTTATTTTTGCAATGAAGGAAAATTTGCATATTGTCTGTTTGTCAGATTTGTGACTGAAGAAAGTGCAGCGTTTCAAAAGAGAAATTTTATTGGTCTTTAGGAAAAAACTTAACTTGAAAAGAGAATTTTTTTTTTTTTTTTTTGCAGGGGCCTCTTGACTGACACTAGAACTGAAATTAGCTTCAAACTTTTTATCTTTTCTAATAAAGTTAAAATTTAAAAGACAAAGGGAAGAATAAATTTTTAACAGTCTTAATAGTGAAGACATTTCAAATTTTATGATGTGGATCTTAAGTGGCCAAGAGCAAAATATTTGAGATAATATTTCTAAAAGTAGAAGAATTTGCAGTGAGATGAGAAACAGGTGCTGAATTCTCCTAGGACTGAGGGCTGCAGGAGGATCAGAAGTTACTGAGAATCACCCAGACCTTAGAAGTACTGGACTCTGAATCAGTGGAAGAGCTTGGGTTTTAGAGGTATCAAAATACCTGTCAGCCAACCCACCTACTGTTAAATCAATCAAATAACAACAACAGCAATAATAAAAATCCATTTTCTTACCATTGGGCATAGTATAGCTGAGATCTAATCGATTAAATTTAACTGATGCTTCTGATAACAATTATTTAACATTCTAAAGGTCTAAGAACATATATGAAACAAATTGGTCAGAAAATGAAAATTGCAGCATGGTCAAAAAGGTTTTGTTGTGATTACAACCCAGTGAATGCAAATACTCTTTGTAAATAACAAAGCCCTTAGGAAGTGTTTAAGAAGCCTCCTGTTACGTGGCAAATTATGGGGTAAAAGAATAAAAAAAGAAAACTAACTGAATAGGCATAAGAGGAACAAAATTTCCATATCAATTTGCTGAAGTAATGGGAGATCAAACTGAGCTTACTGTACCAGGGAAGAGGAAAATAGCCTCTGTTGTGGGTGACATCTGTGGAGGAAGAAAAATAATGGAGAAAAGTATTTTTCGTTCTGGAAAGCACAAGGCCCACTAAAGCACACACATTGGTTCCTGTATTTTAGCACTGTGCAAAACCTCTACTACTTGTGTTAGCCAGAGCCTGCTCAGAATCTAAAATTTTTACAGGCATGTGACAATGGATCTAGCAAGTTCCGCTAGATTTGTTTTTGCCCAAATTACTTTCCCAGTACAGTATTATTACAAGGTTTTTCTTTTTGTTTTTTTAAGAATTACTGATTACAGGATGAAAGAAAAAAAGCCAAACCAAGCCAATTATTAACTTTGTTGAATTTGACATTATAGTTTTCATTTCCACTAAGACTTTCAGTATAAGGGTCGAGCAAAGGTTTAGGATTGTGGCATAGATGCCTCTGCAAAAACTCAGCCAAATAAAATTCGCGGCTGATTATGGGATGTAAATAAAGCACAAATGACACACTTGATACCTTTCTGAGGGGCTTTGTGGGGACAGTCTGGCCTTGTCTTGAAGGAAAGACAGACAGAGAATTTACAGTGTCCTTCTAGAGCAGACAGAAAATCCTTAAAATTACTACAAGGTGGGGAGTCCATTCTGATGTCAGCAGCACAGCTTCATTTAAGGTTGTCTGCCTTGGGGGAGGTAAGGACATGAGTCAAACCCACCAGGAACAGTCACTGCTACTGAGAAATATGAGGGTTTCAGTGGCAGAGCTCATGCAACTGAGTTACTCCTCTGGAATGAACGTTGTGGTGCAGCAGGATGACAAAAGCCACCCAGGCACGTCATGGAAAGCTGTTTGCCCAACAAGGAGAGCAGTGGGATCTTTCTTTGAAGCTGACACAAAATGCTAGGAAAGCTTTAACCAAGCTCCGTCCGTATGAGCTGGCAAAATATTAAAATGTAAACATCTACAAAAAGTCCTTAAATTAACCCACATGCTAAAATACTCATTTCAAGTATTACTATGATTGTCTATTACAAAAACTGTCCCTGTCTTATCCTCAAGGATTTGAATAGGAAGTGTTTTACCAGAATGGTTAGCTCTGCTGTGAAACTCTGGCAGCAGGTGAAATCTTTTGATGCTCTGATAATTGTCAAGCTATAACACAGCTGAAGACAACATATTCTTTGAGAATGGTAATGTGTAATTCTGGGCCATTGATTGCTTATAATTTCAATTGGTAAACAGATAGTGCTCAGCTGGGGTAGCCCATTGAGCAGTTCTAAAAGGTAGGTCTTGCATGAAAAAATAAAAAACAACAATGGTACTAAGAACTATTTGCATTAATAATTATTATTAATAATTAGTGATAATATTTATTATTATTTAACAGGCATAGTTAATCTTCAGTAACTTTTTAAAAAGTCCAAACAGTAATCACAGAAAAAAGGAGCGCTGCTTCAAACTCTTCAAAACCCAGAGCAATGATTTAAAAAAAAAGTAAAAGAAATCAAGCCAGGCAGCATTCTGTGCACTTGTAAACTTTGATTGAAGATCATAGTCTTTGTATTTAATTCCTTATTATTTGTCTTTCAGAGGCAATATAATCTGTGCTGGCATCTGTTTCATTTGACAGCCTAATGTAGTCTCCACAGACTTACTTCAACAATGCTTTGCTGAGATTTGACAGTGTGGGTGTCATCCCCAGTGACATGCACAGCCACTGCTGAGTCTGCAATTTGACATTTAAGTGGGCTCAGCTGAGAATAGATACCTAAGATGTTTATTTTCATTCACATTCTATTTTGACATTGTATCATTTTAGTAGGCCCAAATTCTTCCCTAAGTAGGTTATTCCCAGCTGGGGAGAAAAAGTTCTTTGAGTTGGATGTGAAATTTGATGTCTATTGGAGAAAATATAACTAGCACTTCAAAAATGAAGAAGCATGAGAAGAGAAATATTTTCTGGTAAAATGAAGTTTCCCTTTAACATGTAGAATGTGCAACACCTCACAAAGGATATATGGGGTTTTATTTTGCTTTAGCATTTGTGCATACGAGGAAAAGCCAGCTGAAATGAGTGACATTGTTAGAATCAAAAGTAAATTGTGATGTCAGAAATAGGGTCCATCATGCCAAAGGCAACATTCATTATTTTACAGATAATTAGCATATGCCATTATCTCTCCATCTATATCTTTAGGTGTAAATGCCCTTTATCTCTTTAAAGGTTATATCCACATCCATCTCTATATGCATACACTACAATACACAGGTTCATAAAGGACTTTGTTAAGAGTAATTATGAATTCAAATCTTTTTTCTTTCTCTGAGAAATGAAAGAAATCATAAATATTCCATCTAGGAAGAGGATACGGAAGCCTCTGTGAATATGTATGGGCTTAGATTAATATTAATTTTGAATCTTCCAAATGAAAGGTCCATCTGCTTCAGAGTCTAGACCTCAGAATGCTCCTATCTGTGCTAATTTTCAGCAGAAAGTTCCCTTTTCTTGTCTGCAGACATAAGCACCAGGTTTGGTTGGTTGATGTACAGAAATAACACCATGAAAATGTTGTTTGTCATTGTAAGGGAAGTTAGATAGTTTCATTCAATCTTCTATGGATAGGCAATTTTTAACATAGTAGTTATAATGCATAATATATTTATATCTATAAATACTGATGTATTTGTATGTGGGGAATACATTTAGAAATAAGTTTATATTTTATGTATACCTTTATATATTCTTTATGCCTGCCTAAAAATCTTAACTTTCTATTTCTTATTCCTTGGTGCTTTCCCAAACACTGAAACATCTGAGGTGGGTGGGGAAGAAACAGAAAGATAATATAAAAATTTCAGACTAACTGTCTCAAGAATAAAATCTACCAGAGTCCATTATTATCACCAATTTCTTTGGGGTTTACTCAGCAAAATTTCACAGTTCAAACCACTGAAAGAGGTAGTGAGAACTGATTCTACTAATTGTTCAATATTTCACAAATTGGCATCAGTTTCTCTTACCAGCAATTACTTCTCATCACAGGAATAGGATTTCCACTGTAATTACATGATGTATGGTTCAGTGAAAGCTATTTGACCTCCCTGAAAATTCTATCAGCTCAAAGTCCATGCAGACCAGCAAGTAATCTTTAAAAAAATGTTCTCTATGTAAATCAAAACCTGTTTGATCTGTGTCTGGTATTAGCATTACAACAACATCATCTACTGGAAGTACCCAGAGGATATAATAAAGTGTCTCTTACTTCTGGAGATTCAGACCAGGGAACTTCTAATTTTTTGTGCCAAGATGTTGACAAAAAATGGAAAGATGCCAGTAACAATCCCAAGTCAACAGAGGAATTTTACTACATGCAGAAATTAATCATATTTCTAATAATAAGAGAGATCTATTTTCATCTTTCTGTCCCTGACACTTGTTACCTAGAACTGCAGCTAGAAAAGTTCCATGCTTTAGGGAGTATCTTAAAGGGGAACTGAAGTAATGGCTGATCAATACTAAATATTGAGTAGATTGGTTCTGATTGCTTTATTCCTTTGTAATACTCACTATATGAGGAAAAGAAACCCAAATCAACAAAACCCTAAATTTCCATGTGGTCTTCAAATGTGTCCTCTGGATGTTGAAGGGCCTTAATGTGAAATACTGACATACCATGAAAAAAAGGGTTATATTTATTATGTCTGTTGATGTACTGACATATTATGAGCTCTTAATTGACAGAGACATGCTAGAAATTGCTAGAAAACTCATGGCCATGCATTTTGAGAAGCAGATGAAAAATCCTTAATTTTTCTTGTAGCTTGGATGGTTCCTTTTTGAGGGAAAAGCAGATTGCTGGCAAGGGGAGGGCAGTGGCTCATTCCAGACAGTGCCTATGGCTGTGCCACCCACAGGTCTGCAAACCAGTCTCTTTATAGAATTATTCCTTGGTTTCACAGCTGTGGAGCCTCTGCAGGCAATGCCAGCACTGAGGAGAACATGAAGCAGCAAGGAGCTCCCAGACTGTGTTGTTATCCGAGGCAAAGTCCTCAAAGAAGAGATTTCTTATCCTGCTCAAAGACCAGTGACTAAAATGCAGTCTCACACTCCCAATGCCTTCCATGACATCTGCAAAATTTTAAAAAACTAATCAAAAATGTAAGAGGAAATATACCAATCCACCTAAAACTACACCTTGCTTTCTGTAACTAAGAATTTTTTAGCATGGAGAAAACATAAAAGTTTGCGCTCCTGACAATTAAAAGCTGTGTGGGCAAGAACAGAAAAATTGAAACCCTTGTTTGGACCATGTAACAGCAGAATGCGAGAGGTTTTTTAAAGGGGACAGGGAATGTGTTACATGTAGAAGAGATTCTTCCTGAGTAAAGTTGGTGTTTTAGAAAAGCAGCATCTAAAAATTAGATCATTATGGTTTTTTTAAGGTATAACAATTTAACTCTAAACTCTGGACATAAAGCCAGGGACGTATTTCCAAAATTTTAATAACATTGCAACCACTGGCCTCTATGGCTCTAACAGCCTCTTTGACAGACTGCAACAGAAAGGTGATATTCTACCTGGGATATATGACTCTAAGAAATGCCACACTGAACATAATGAAAATGAAATCCCAAACCACAGGAAGCCAGTGAAAGTCATGCCAGTAGGTCCAGCCTTTCACAGCTCTCCTTATCCCTTTTATGAGCCACCTTTGCACCATGTACCCACACACAGCATGTGACAGCTGCTCACAGACATTTTAAACCATTGGCTGGGTGTTAAAAAACCCAGCTGAATACTTACAGTAAGATTTCATCTAGCTTGACTGTTTTGATTCTGTGCATAGGAAAGCATTTCATAAATCATGTGGAAAAACAGACATTCCACAAATATCATAAATGTCTTCAAAACCAGTAAATATACAGCAATTTTCTCCAAGATAGCTCACTCTGTCAGACTTTTTCATGAGTAAAAGTAGTCAAAAACTATTTTAGACATGCAATATTTTAAAATACTGAGATATATGTAATTTTTAAGAAAACTTTCATTACAATTCAGCTGCAATTTAAGAGAAACAAAGATGAAAACCAAAGCCATATTTCTGTTTTTCCAGGTGTTCTTCATGAAAATGTTTTAATTCTAGTTCTAGACTGGTCAAAAAAACCCCACACAGAATCTAAGCTCATGGAGAGCATAGCCCCAGTGGCTCAAGCACCTCCGGAATTGCTACTAAAGTTTCAAGGAATATTTTGCTATTTTCAGAGTCTGCCTGAACATTAAAACTTGCTGAGTTCATGTATGAGGTGAAATATTTTCAATGTAAATCCTTGCTCTTTATTGGGGGAGCAAAAAAAGAGTTGTATAAAGGACCCCTCACCAATTGGTCTTATTCTTCATCAAAACAATAATTTTGTCCATTTGTTGAAATTTGTGTATCTGTGAGATCTTGCTCTACTTTGCATTTTATTAGGCATCATTTTTAATAGTGCTTAGTTTGGTTTAACACTACCCTGAAAACAAACTGGAATTTCCAAACGACATCATACAGGCCATGGAAATCATATTTAAATAGTATGAACACTAATGATTTTGCAAACCCTATAACTGTGTTTTCATAATTAACTTTCTAGGATTAAGTTGAAAGATGAAATTAACTCTGACTTCTCAGTACTATTCTGTATCCCAGTAACGCCTCATGCCTTTAAACTCATTGTTCCTTGAAAAGAAGTCCTTCAAGAACCCATACCTCCTAATAACCCAAAACATGAAACATGCACCTTGAGTTAACTTGAATAGAATCAGAAACTGAAAGGATCTTCTGTGGAGGAGGAAAGGTTTGATGCAAATGAGTTTATCTAGGAAGAAGAATCTATAGAAAAGGTTTCTAGTTTTATCACATGTGCACATATTTAATTTTTTCTTATACTGTAGGACAGGAGGTTTTTTCCTGCCTAGCTTTTGGGCTGTGTCTATAAACTCTGACCCCAGCTAGTTCTGCTCACCCCATTTCACTTCTTGCTTTGGGAAGCAGTGGGTGATTCCTGCTGCTGTTTCTTGTGGAACAGGATGCCCAATCCTTTATTGTGCACCTCCTACCCTGGCCTTCCTTAGCACAGAAACATGTCTGGCCCTCACAGCAGGGTCAGAACAACAGGTCTGGCCTACTGTCCTGCTCCACCTCCCTGAGGGAGCCCAGGGCTACCCCACAGGTGCTCCTCAACAGCACCACTTACCTGCTGGGCACTCCTTATGGTGTACCAGACATTTCTTGGGGTCTTGTTTTTGGACAGGGTACCAAAACATCTCTTTCTTGATCACAATCCATTCCCAAAAAATAGTCTTCCCTGCTGTACTTTTCCCCATTGTTTTTTGCTCCACATGTGCCCAAATAACTCTTTCTGGACCATCCCCAAGCTAAACTGGGCCTTGTAGGATGTCCATGACAGGTGTAGCCCTGTGCCAGGAATGGCACCCAGGTATAGTTGGCAAGGCACAGCAAGCTGCCAAAGGCCCTGATGAAGGAAATCTAAATATTTCTTACCTAACTCCACTGCCTACAAAATCCACCTCTCCTTCTTGGCACTTTCTGTAACTTTGACTCACTTCTCACACTGTCATTTGTTTTATTTGCTTTGTTCAGCTGTTTCTCCCATGTCAAATGCAGCATTGCCCTGGGCTCCTGTAACACTCCATCCCACAGGCAGACAGCAAGGACTGAGCCACACAGGAATGCAGTCAGACCATGGAGCTGGATTCAGCACCAACTAGGGAACCCAAGATCAAGCCTTCATGTTTGCAGTTTCTCTGCTTTCTGAGTGAAAAAAGAATTGGTAATTGTTTATGAAATGTTCAGTCTTCATGACCCAGTATTCTGTGCTGTCACTGATAGCTGAGAGAACACACTAATATAACACAGTGTCCTAGGAACATGTCGTCTTAGCCAGCCTAAATGATTATTTTAAATATTTGAGAAGAAATGAAATAATGACAGCTCACTATGCAACCACACTCCAAAACTAGAAAACAAAGTAAACAAGTGTGGGTGGGAGCCATTAGTCCTCATTAGGGCTAAACACTCTCTGCATGCTTGTCACTGCCATGTCAGGATTTGATTCCAGACAGACATTCTTCACCGACACGCTGCTCTAACCCAAAGGCTGCATAACTATCAAAGATAATCAGAACCAGGAGTCGTGTCACCTTTGCAGAGATGAGCTTTGTGATCAGTTCTGATTGATCAGTTCATCTGTGGGTTCATTGGCTCCTTCCTGTTTTGTAAATGATTCCTGTTTCCTGACCAGTTCATCTGGAAAATAGAGGCAACACGTATCTACTTTGCAAACTTGTCTGATGATGCTTAAAAAATGTGTTGAAAGTGAAAATGGCTGTCAGTTATCTAAGCCATGAAAAAAGTGTTTTCCTTTAATTCCACTTTGATCAATAGTCAGGGTTGGTTTATTCTGTTTTTCATCTTGAAGAATTATGGCTGAAGATGTCATTCAACTGCATACAAACATTTCAGGGCCATCCTTCATTGTTTTGAATTAATTTTTTTCAGAGATATTTTTGCCTGAAATCTGTCCTTTGATTGAGAGGTGATCTTCTTTCTTGTTGCCACTTATCACATTTTATCATCTTTGACCCCAATACCTGCACTGTGGCTATCTTGGGAAATATAAGCCACATTTTACTGCGAAAATGAGATATTTTATTACTTACAGACTTTACAGTGTAGCAATGGAGTATTATGGAAGCTTCCAGGAGTTTTATGCCTTTTCTTAGGAATGCAAATTCTGTTGTTACTAATCAGAAAGTCATCTAAGCTAAATGGTACTTGATATATTTTTGGTTTATGTAGCCTGATGTGATTGCCTGAAAGTAAGAAATGTTTACTGCAATACCCTTAAAACCTCTATCTTATTTTTTTAAAGTCAATAAATCTTCTGAAATTTGTAATGGAAATATTAACATATTTTTTACATATATTTTAAGCAACTTCTTATTCCTTCAATGCATTTTGTGATAATTCCTTTTAATCAGACCACAGTTGTTTCTGCAAGAAACAAACAAAGGTGTGAAAAGTATAAGAATAATGAAAGTTCTGACCTAGCATGCCCAAGAGATGAGAGAGGATGCTCTTCCTCTAATTAAATGCATCTTTGGTCCATATGATGTAAACCAATTAATTTTTTTTTTCTCACTGACCAACTCCACTCTTTTTGCATGCTAAGGAGTCTCTGACATACCCAATTAATTAATTTTTCTCTTTTCTCCCAAAAGCTCATTTTTCTTTCAACTTGCTATTGACCTGCCATTCTGAGCATCACGACCCTGGCGTCTTTATTCAATATTAGTAATGAAAAAAAAGAGGACATAACAGGAAAAAAGGCTCATCAAGAAGACTAATTATTTAGTACAACTGCAAAACATCAAAACTTATTACACAAGTGTAATGCATTAATTAATTTCTTCAGCAAATTAGGAACATAAGTGTGGTGTTAAGTCCACCACTTCTGTTACAAGATATAAACATACAAAATACAGCAGATATACTTTAGGAACTGAGTCCATTCAATCCTACGAGTACATAGTATTACTGCTAAAAACCCAGCTGGGGACCTTGATCTAGAAATCATATTTAATGTAAACCAGGTCAAACTGCTTACAGGAAAACTGCATCTAGATGCTCCACATCTGAATACACACCCAGTTTCCCCAAAAGGGTTTCTTACAATAAAAACATATATTATTCAAGGTGAAAATGAATTATCTGACTTGCCACATACTCAATAATAAAGCAATTTGCATCTACATTCACGTCCATATATAGAAGATATGTATGTCCATTTCTCCACCCAGTCTTAGAAGCATGTTGTAAAAAAGTTACTCTGACTACAGGGCTAACTAAATTATCAGCATCTTCCCTCTTTTGCTTTCCCTTTTGTTTGTGTATTTTTCTGCTGCATGGTCCCCCGCTGGTGGGTCACACTCTCTTGCCTCCTGGTTTATTTATCACCTGTATCTGGAGCTGGCACCAGGGCTTCTTTCCTTTGAGAGTCAGCAACTGGAGATACTCAGCAAGAAAGGAGCCTTCTCTCAACAAAAGCATTGTTTATTTAAGCATTGAGAACAAAGTATGTGCTGGAAAAAAAAGACATTTCAAAACAACCAACAGTGTAAACATATGTCTGTTTTACATAAACTTGAGAAGATGTTACAGCCTGCTCAGCAGGCCTGTTTTCTTGGCCACCCTCAGGAGATCATTGAACATCACTCTGGTTTCCTGCTACTGAACAACCATTACTGAGCTCTGGAGACTGCACTCTTTTTGAAACTGCCACAGCCTTGTAGAGCTCTGAGTTTCCATTTCTAGCTTGTACAAACATTTACTCTCAGCAGCCCTCAAGCATTTGTGGAAAAAAAAAATAGCTTTGACTGAGTTTTGAGCCTTTCTGCTTTGTTTTCATCTTTAATTTTACTTCCTTCCCCCTCTTACCCACTTAGGAAATTAAGACACTAGTGACTTAGTCAAGGTTAGTGCTAAACGTAGTCAAGCTCTAATCAAACTCATTCCTAGACTTAAACAAAAAAATAAAATCAAAATCTGCACAAATGCACTCATGCCCACAAATCTACCCCATGAGCTAAACAGTTGCTAAAGCCCATACAAAGCAGATGTATCATGTCTCAGGATATTTTATGCAGCAAAAAGGGCTTCTGCTAAGAAAATTGATTCTTGTCTCTTGTCACACTGAGGAAACATTTTCTAGACCTTGCTGACTCCATTGGCCATAATCAGGAGGGAGCATCTCTAGCACAGAATTCCCATATGGGCACCAATAAACACAGTTAAAATCCCACTCCAGATGACCTTAGGCCCTTCTTGCTCTACAATTCTCTAGGCTCAGCTGTCAAATGAACATCTGTAAAACTACTTGCATTCTTCATTACATTTGTTTTTCTTGAAAATATTTTTCACTCCCAGATTTTATCACCTATAGTTTTATTTCTTCCACACTAAAATGAAAGATGTTCATTTGATCTCCAGATAATTATTTTAAAAATGAAAAGACTTTTCTCCATGACAAAATTACATGAGAAGTCAATCAGATATCCAGACCATTATACATTAATATTTATTTCATTTCATACATTTTTGTTAGCTATTGTATAGAACTAAAATAGCTGTACCAGCTTATCAGACAGAACTTAATTAAAAGTCTTATAGCTTTATCAACAAGCTTTTTCAGCATGACCTTTTTCACAAAACTATGTTGAATTACAGTAATTAAATCAACATTCTACTACTGCTTAATAAGTCTTCTATGAATTTTTCCTTTTTTTTTTTGTCATGACATTTAGGTCAAAAACACCCAGTTCCAAACTCTCAGCTCAGCACCTCTAATTGCTTGGAATATTAGCACAAAATTCACATTCTTTCATTTTTCCAAATTTTCTCAGGGCTTTAGGAATTATTAGTGAGAGAAGACTAATGTTCCCCCCAGTTATCTCTTTTAGTGTTTTGTGGTTTGATTTTATTTAGTGCAAATCACTGTGTTGGTTGAAGAAATATTTATATTCTTAGCAGATGTTGATTCATATATTCTTTGTTTACTAATAGAGCAGAAAGGAATGCATAATCTTCCTGTAAAGTGTTCCACTTCCATGCAAACAGACAATAGAAGCAACATCAAAACAACTTTTTATGCTACTTATGGTCTTCTATTTCCATCTGGAAGTGGATATTTCCTACTTCTGTGACATCTTTAACTCTTGAAGGTCTTCTCAATTCCTTCCTGTTGGCCTAAGATACCACCAACAATTAAGATTATTTTTTCTTGTGGATTTGTTTTGTGTTTTGGGGTTTTATTTGAATGTTTCTCCCTACTAGAAGAATAATTAGAGCAATACTGTGAAGGTCACTTGGTACACGATTTCATTCCCATTTTATGACTTTTACCATTGACTTGTGAGGTGATTTTTATGCTTTCTAGTGACTGTGTTCCATCATGTCACCTCTCCTCTTCCAGGCTCTGGGGCAGCCTCACCTCAGGCCTGACTCCTGGTTATTCCAGGTCATGGTGCAATGAATTGGTTCAGCAAATGAAGAAACTCCACCATGAAATGTTCAGCATGGACTGCAGTGGCGTGTATCTAGCCTTGTAGAGCAGAGAAGGTCAGAGTCCGGCCAGCTGAGGTTAAGCCCACACCTCGCTGCAGAACCTGCCAGCGCCCCTCAGCGCCGTAAGGCCTCGGGCTGTGCTGGCTGCGGACGGGATCGCTGCTAACGACGAGAAGGAAGGAGCTGGACACTCGCCGGGGGGCTAAAATCGGTTTATTAGAAAGCCCACGATGTCCCAGCGAATGACCAAGAACAAACGGTGCTTAGGGGTTATAAAGGGAAGGAGTGGACCCGGGAGGGGTTCACAGAAGACCAATAGGGGGAGGAGAGGGGATGAACTTAACACAAATGACATAGTGGAGAGCCCAATAGGTACCAGGTATGGGAGGGGTCCCGGTACCACAGCCAACCACAACCCCCAAAGAGGAGAAGCTTCTGGAATACCAGGTGGAGTGGGGGGTGATTGACTTGGCCCAGGGAGGAGAAAAAGCATACATATAAGGGAAAATGGGGAGGAGGAATTATATAACCTAACAGATTGATAATAGAACTGGCAGGGCTGTGGCGGGAAAACTGAGGAGGGCAGAACCATTTTACACAAAATGGGGGGGAGCAGATACATAAAATGGAGGAGGAATTAAATGAACTTAATGAACACACTACAACACATGGACAAGAGTGGCCATACTTGAAAATGACACTTCATTTACAACCTCTGCAAGTCACCACAGATCTGCAAACAACAAAATAAAATTAAGACCAAGCAGGCACCAAATTTTTAATATTATGTCAATGTAATAAATATCCTAATTTTATACACCAAACTTGCTATGAATTATTTATTTCAAATACAATATGAAGAGAAACATAGAATTTTTTCAAAATGTATGGCTTTTTCCAAGTCAAAAAACCACAGCAGAAGATTCAGCACCTAAAACTTTATCTTGTCCAGCATATTTCATTTGTCCCTTTCAACAATAGGGACATTGTTATGTGAAATAGTGAAACAGTGTATACTGAACATAATAGGAGGGTACTTTTTATTGCTGTCTCAGGTAAGGTGATGCATTGGTTAATTAAGACTTTGCAGTCAGGCAACAGCAACAGCTGAGCTCATGAAATTCTCATATAAATACAATTTATGTGAATTCAGTGACTCTTTGCAGAGTAATTTTCCAGCCTACCTATGACTCGTACCAGCTGCTGTTCTCAGACTGTAACAATATTTAAACATAAGACCACAGAGAGTTAAACTTGGTAGCCCAGCTTTTATGGACATGTGATTTAAGTCCATATGACTTTGTGCTCCAACATAATCTGAGTGAATTGTTTTTCAGTGACCTTTGTCCGCTTGTTCTGGCTGAAACTGTGCCTCCTGGGAGTGATCAACCATGTCACTGAATGCCCCCCAGTCAGTCTGATGAAAAGGTATTTGATAAGTGCTGAAACCACTTTCCTTCCATGTCTCCAAGGCCAAGAATAGAGGAAGGAGAAAACAAAAAGGACCCTAATACAAAATTAGCAGCTATATATGATTCCCATCAAGATGGGGAAAGAAAGACATTGATTGAGACACGTCTCTGGTTCATTAGCATTGTTTGTCTTTGAGAAAGTTCTTGTCAGTCTAGCAGATGAAGAGATATTGCTGAATGTAGAGAAAATGAAGATAACTGTGGTAAAAATAGAAAAAAATAATGAAGGGCATGCTGTTAAAACTAATTACATTAAGATTGATATCACTTAGCAAAGGAATGCTACCTCATCTCCCAAAAATGCATGACTGCTGATCTACCATGAGCTGTCTGCATTTTACAGGCATTAATAAATGTTGCACAAATGTTTGGTTCCCATATTCCATATTTTGGTAATCAAAAAAAATTAGCAATTTCTAGGTTGAAGAACTCATTCTAAACATGAGTGAGTCTCTAAAACAAGATCTCCATAAAATCCATTTTCAGTGAATTTTCACTTGTGCTTTTGAAATTTTACAGAACCAAGCCTAGGTAAAAAGGAGACATGAATATTCAGTCTTTAAATTTCTTGGTCTCTAGAGACCAAGATACATAATAAATACATAATGAATAAACAAGACCAACAGCAGTGCCCATTAAAAACCTGTCCATAGTTTTTGATTTTTTTTTGGCTTTTTGCTTATTCAAATGCCAGTTTTCTAGGCTGTAATTTCAAGTGTGAAGTGATATAAGGCTATCTTCATAAAGATTTTTTTGTTCTTGGAAGCAGCCATGATGCTGTGCCCTTGCTAGATCAAAGCTGAGTGAAGGGCACACTGTTCTGTCCTTGACAGGCAGTCCTAGAACTTCGTACAAAATAAGTTCACCAGGTAGTCCAGTTCTCTGACACAGGATCCTCACCTCTGGCAGGCAGTAATGACAGGGGTATGCTGCCTTTTGCCATGGCTAAAGAAGCATGCCCACATTAGGTCTACACATAAAGATATGAAAAACACTGCAGAAGGAGTTCTACTCCTGATTCTGGAGTCACATTTACACCACGCTTTTCACTTGAAGCGCTAAAGGATCCACCCACCCTACTAAAGGCTGTAGTTGCACACTACACAAATGACAGCAGGGACACTGGCCTTTGAATACTATTCCCATGAATGGTCAATTTTCTAATTTTCTCCATCCACGTCTTCTTGTGGCCACATTATCAGTTGCACAAATTGGATGACTAAATCTGTGTTAAAAGAAAGAAACAAACAAAAAACCCTCCATAAACAAACAAACAAAAAAGGGGGGGGAGGGTGTAGAATTTTTTTTAATCACTACTCATCATTGTGAGTACAGGTTTTGATATGAATCATGATTCATTTAGAGGTTGTACAACAGTCTTGCTAGAACTTCTTCTCTATTGAATATCCACACCCATAGGTGTACCAAACAAAACCTGAGCCTGAGCCTTATCAATACATAACCATATAAAGCAATGTACATTTAAATATGTTCATGTGAATATGTACATGTCCTTGTAGCTGTGTCCATATGTCCTGATGATTACTGTGTTGTTTCCCTACCTTATGAGAGCCCATAGCCTTTTCTCATTATCTGCTCTCCAGACCCTTGACAGAAGAAAAAGTTCATGGCCTATCCAAGATTTATGGCTGATATTTATCCAAATACATGCTAAATACACTGTTCTTCCCTGGCAGCATGAAAGAATGCCTAACTGTAATTATCTCTGAGGTGTGATCAAGATAGAAAAAATAAATCATAAATTTATAAATCATTTGTTGGTGAGTGAAGAGCTTAGGCAGACACTTCTACACAGGCAATAAGTGAAATCTGCCAGTTAGTCTATGCATAAGAAATACTATCATTCTCCTGGCAATAAAGCATAACAAAGATAATCAATGCTTAAAACAAAAACACTCCACATAATACCTAAGGCTCAAAACATGCAAGAAGAAAATCTGAACGTATCATTCTCCAAGCACTTTGCCTACACTGCAAATTACAAATGCATGCAATTCCTGCAGTCAGGAAACAGTTTAATTATGAGAGCTGAACACAAAATCTCCCATTGGTACAGATTGGCTTTGAAGTGTTATCACATAAGGGAGGATTTTGAAAATACCCTTGACCAGTTTTGTTGGAAATATATCACACTGCTATTTGTGTCAGCCTTAACCATGTATCATGTCACTCCTTTTAGTAACATTAGAGAACCTGATCACAGTTCCAGAGTATTAAACTAATCATGCATATTTTATGCAAGCATTAACCTTTAGTGTTAATCCAACAGCATTAAACCCAATCTATAATGAACCATAAAGGTGGTTTATAACATACTGTAGTTGCCTTTTATGAGTATTTTCATTTCTCTCACCAAAGTTTTTCAAGCCTTGGAAAGAAATAGTACCCCGATTTTTACAATGGAGCTTTATGTAAATAATACTTGGCCCTTTTCTGAAACTGAGTTATTATTTTACCTGTAAGCAAAGTAGATGGACTTTCAAAATAATGGATTCCAAAAACTTTAGTACCTCATAAAAGTGAACATTGTTAAGCTCCTTTCTGTGAGCTTTTTACATGGGTAAATTTCCTGTTTAATTGAATGTTTAATCTGTCGTGTTGCAGTTCATTCTAATAAGAAAAACAGTTGTTCCTGTACAGAACCTTTCATGTTACACATCCCACAGCACTTCACAAGATATGCACATCTCATATCAATTATGAAAGAAATAAATTAGATGCATAAAACAGAAACATTAAACTGAAAGTACTATGAAATATTGCAATAATGTTATGGTGCTGATCAAACCATGAGAATTATGGTTATTTAAGCAGCAAAATAATAGTTGAATTTTCCATCACTGTCCAGCATCTAAATTTCTACATCATTTGGCTTATAGACTTATTTTGGAAAAGAGCTAATAAACAATATTCCTATGATAATTACTTTGAAACCTGCAAAATAAATGTAGACAATCACATCAATAGAAAGACTGCAATAATATTGATATTTCATCTCTTTCTGCTTAGGCATTACCATGGCTTTCAGCACTGCAAGGCTGTCAGGAGCTCACAATCATTTGTAGAAATTTCTACACCCATGAGAAGAATTGTTCCATACTTAGTTGTAGGAAAAGGAAAAAGACATAAAATCCTGTTTTATTCTGGGTCAAACAGAAAATCTGCAACCTAAAAATGGCACATAAATCCCAGACTAGACAAGATTTCATTTATTCTGCAATTTTCCATACAAATGAGTAGGAAGGAGAGAATGCTGAGGGACATATGACACTTTAAGATACAAAAAACTGACCCTTGCCGACCCCCAACAAAATGAATGAAACCTTCCTCCCATTGTCTTCTGGGTTGATTTTTGGGGCACTACTGTTAAAATAAATAAACTAGTCTCCAAAATTTCAATTATTGGACATAAATTCTGGAATTATGGAACAGTTCCTATTATTTATTCTGAAACACACAAAACCCCACAATTTGAAGAGCAGAAAACATACCACTCACCTCAAGTAACAGGAGAAAGCCTTCACACTTCCATACTTGTCCAGACTGGGGAAAGCCATCTCACTATAATCATAGTCAGACTGACATGGCAGTGAGCTGATGTTCCTCTAAACAATGGCGATCTGGGACATGGGATGATTCTTTTATATTCTCTACAATGCCTCTTTTACCCTCAAGTCATTCACTAACAAGTTTTCAAATGTTTTCTTTCCTTACCTCATTCATAACTGTCAGATTCCCTCAAAACCCCTTCTGGCAATTGATGGCCACATGCAATTTTGAGGTTAGAAGTCTAATGCTTTATTTTTTAAAAAAGATAAGTTAGGTACAAAAGATTGTTGTGGTGGTGAAATGAAGTAGCATGTCAAACAGACTAAGCATTTCTTAACATTTTGCTTCCATAGCTAGACACCATGTAAATAAAAAATATGTCTCTAGGATAAGGACTCCTGTTCTAAGGAGAAATGACATTTCCAAGAAAAGGAAAAAAGAACAAAACAAGCAGAAACTGGATACAGATTTTGATGCAAGGCTGTAGCAAATAGCAGAGAAGACAAGATTATTTTTGATGGGAATTTCTTTTCTTTCACTTCCTGGTTTCTTACCTCATAAAGAAACTGTGAGTCATTTCCATGCTTGACATATTGGGAAGTGAAATGGAAATCTTGTAGATTTCTATAAATCTGCAGTATCTTATAGATGTGCCTGGGCAATGTAATAGTCAGTACTGCTGGAGTAGCAGGGGAAAATATTGTGACAAGGAGAGTTGGACTGATGGCTCATGGCATATATTTTAATCACTGAAACATGCATAGAAGAACCCTTCTTGTCAATTTATTCATTATCACCTCTCTAAAGGTAATAATTTAGAAATACCTAAGCAATCTAGTATCTGTGACTGCCAGATGACTGGGAAAAAAAGGAGTAGTGGAAGATATGGCATATTTTTTGTTAAATGGTATCAAATGGTTAATTATATTTAGTTCTTAGATAAAGAGTACTCATGAGAAAGGCATGTTTTATATCCCACATCTCATACAGGTAGCATGGATTCCAGCTTACCTGGAGAATCTCAGATCAGCAGCCAAACTCTTACACAGAGGTACTTTATATTTTCAAAATATTCATCCACAAGAACTCTTCAGGACTGCTTAGAATTAGGGTCAAAGACCAGCTACAGGAAAAAGAGTTGGGTTTTTTATTTTTTAAGATTGTGACTTATGGTTTGCTCTTCTAATTGTTTACCTTCATTTGTGTTTGACACACTGCTTTAGCTGTTCTTTGACTTGAGGCTGCAGCCCTGTCCCAGTTCCTTTGGTCTTTCCTTCCATTCGCTTCAACCTGTTATCTAAATCCTCCTCTGCTTTTTTCATGTCATGTGATGTTTCAGTCTCCTCACCTCCTTGGAAATGCTCTTTTCCTGTGCTAAGCAGCTTTCCTGGACTCAGTGATAAATTCTAAATTACAAAAATTTGACTTTTGGAGTGAATTATTGGTTTGCAATAAAACTAGGTTCAGTATGAGATTTTCAAAGTAAATTATCTCTTTGAGTAACATAAGATTTATAGTAATATTGGATATCATTAAATATTTTTTGCCACTAATATAGCAATTTGGAATATCTATAATGTAGATCAGTTCAAGCACTCTGATTTATGATCAAATTGGCTTGAGAACCTAATTTTGTGGTCCTCAAAGGTGAGATGCAATAGGCAATATGGAATGAGACTGAGTGAAGACTGAGACCAAAATTCTGTCTGACCCATAGCTACTTAATTTCTGACATCTCAGAACAGAAGATCTCAAAGCAAAGTGAGCTTACAGTGCAAATTTAGGGACAAAATTATTCAAAAGGTATTATCAACTTTGAAATACACTAAAGAGTTCCAAACATCACTTAAATTCAAAACCATTAATATTTCCTATTTATTAATTTATAAAGACACAGTTTATGTGATGGTCTAGAAGGCTAGAAGAACAGTCAAGATTTAGGTTATTTTTTTATTAAATTGATGATCCTGCAGATAAGCAAACTTGGGTGACTATATAAATTTATAACAGACTCTAGCTTGGCACATTCTGTCTTTGGACTGCTGTGTACATGGTGTTTGAGCCACTGATGGCAAAACAAATAATCATAGCAATAACATCCTCTCCACAGGAGGTGATGAAAGTCAGCCAGAGCTTTCCACAGAAGCAAAAAAATGCACAAAATCAAGGTACAACCAGAGATTCTTGAGAAAAAAAATCCCTGAATTTTATAGGCTAAAAGATGGTCAGCTGTGTCCCTTCAAGAGAAGAGAAGAGTTTTGTTCACTCTGTAAAATGAACCCTTTTATTGCCAATATTTGATAGCTGTATGCTTAGGGCATGGTAACAAATAGAGAACTCTTAAAAACATGGAAGCTCATAAAAGGAAATAGATTGAACTTTGCAAAACTTGGCAATATGGTAATCAGAGGCAGGATGAGGGGAAAATTTCTTTAGAGGTAAATGTCTGTGTTCCCTTTACATTCATTCAAGACTAAACATGAGTCCCTTTAAAACACTGATTTTAAATTTTCAAAAGTTTAAAATCAGGGTTTTATGATAATTGGAAAAAAAATCCTATTTCTTTCAATTAGCTATGGACATTTTGACTATAAATATCTAAAGAGTGGTAAAAGTGTGACCACCCATAGCTTTCTTATATACATATATATATATGAAAACCAAAGAATCTGAAATACAATTAATGCTGTAAGGCTGAGAGGTCAAGGCAAATATATTCTCATTAATATTAATATATACATTGTTCTGTCACACTTAATAACCTATGTCTTGCTCTCATTATGAATTTTGTATGTGGGTGAAATGGCAATAAACCAAGTTATTTGAGATATCTGTATATTCATTGCGAACACTGATCTCTATGAGCACAGCATGCTACTTTTCAACCTTCAGCATTTGAACATTTGAAAGGCAATTACCCACAGGAAACTGGGGATTTCAGTACCAGATCAGACTGCTAATCAGCTCTTGTTTGGAGACCTGAGTCCTTTTCCAAGATACTTTTATTTCATTCAGAAATCAACTGTGAGAAGTCCAGACAGGTGTGTGATCACGTCTAAAATGACTTTTTTGTATTGTCACCTGCTGGCTGAATCACTCAGTTTTCCACTTTACTTGTGTGGGGTCTAGAAGGCTCTTGAACTTACATAATTGACAAAGTAGTATCAATTAAAATTTCACAATATCTTCTCAGAGATCATTGAAAATTAAATTAAATAACAGCTTGCTTTCTGTGTAAGTAAAACCACTTTTTTCCCACCTCTCTGACTCCAAGCAAGTAGTCCTGGGCTTGGAATATGTTAATGGTGATTGAATAGAGAACTAAAAGTTGACTCTGGTTTCCACAGTTTTCTATCTTAATATAAGACAAAGCAAGTGAGTATTGGTAAGAGAAAAAAGAATGAGGATGGATAATTATTCAAATTATTTATAATGATCATAACACATCTGTAAAGAATGGTTCTGCAGGATGATAAAGACTCAGTCTTTTAGGTGATAAAGGGAAACTCCTCCCTAGATTTAGGAGAAAGCAGCATTAAACAACACAAGAAGATGAAGAACATTGTTTCAAAGATTTATCAGAATTGTTGAAGGAGGCAGGCACCACAGTCCATCCAAAGGACTGAGAAATGATAGGTGGAGTAGAAGCAGGCCAGGAAGGACCATTACTTGTGCTTAATGAGCCAGAGAGCAGAGCCAGTGGAAGGAGGAAATGGGATAGACTACAGGAGCAATGCTCACAGCAAAACTCTGAATTTGTGTTACCAGAAGTGTCCAAATTTGTTAATCACAAAAAAAAAGTATTTATAGCGAGATAGGAGAGGATAAAAGACTGTTAAGATTTACTGTGGGCCTTACCTCACAAATGATGAAGTAGAAATTGGTAAGTTTCAGACAGAAGCTGGGAAATTAAACAATGCAGGAGGTGCTGCAAGTGAAATACTTGGGAGTGGCCATCAGGACGACCCTGCTGTCCACAGAGTCCAACAAAATATGTGAGAGAGAAAATCCTGAAGGGAGTCTGAGCTATGGATACAAGGCCTATACTTAACAAAACAAATGGGACTCAAGGGCAGGACATCCTCAGGATTTGTCAGAGGACAGTATAAACACAGGGGAACAGGACTGAAAGAGAAGTGTGGATTTTATCCTAGAGGTGGCCATTGAATACTAATGCTTTATGTCTATCATTCCATCTGGCCATAGCTCAAAGGACAATTTTAGCTTTCATCCTTTTACCCCTTTTTCTCTCTAAAGCTTTTAGTCTGGATTTTATTTTAATATCTAAGCAAATCAATGTTCTTCATGTGCTAGGAAGTCTTATTCATCCAGGAGGAACAGTCGTAAAGTATGTTGAGTATCACTTGATCAGCTCGGCTCATGGTACAGGGTGCTTGCATATCCCACAGTGATTAGCTGAGGCAGCCTGAATGTTTAACAGGAATTGCTATTGAACTGCTCATGAAGGATATGGAGATCAGGAATTAACTGCAGAAATTATTCAGCAAATAATTTTGAATAATACTAAATTAAAGAAAAGAGTAAACTGCAGGCAATTTGCAGAAAGAAAAGCGAGAAAAAGTCAAAGAAGTTATACATCCAGTTCTGGCAGACTGGGTCAGCATTAACCCTCTCGTCCCCCTTCAGGTTTTCATTATACAGAGTGATGTCTAGAGTTTTAAAGACACAAATGTTTGATTGTGATTGTTTAATTCACACAGACAGGAGAAATATGAACCAATGGGCAGTCCATGGTTCTTCCTTGCAGTGTAAGGGAACACATTTCCTCTCAGAGAAGTCATTTTCCCAGCTCAGGTAAAATTGGTTTGAGTGGCATTGCCCTGCTGACCCCACAGCTGAGAGATGGATCTGCAGACAGAGGGGCAAATCTGGTCTCCTGGAAGCAGAATGGTTTTAAAGAAAATACAAAAAGAAAGCCTCAATTTCTACTCCTTCAGAGTCAGGCTTCAGAAATTGGGTTTCAAAACACTTTTTTTCCAAAATAATAAATTGTTTGGATCGCTTATTCAATAAATGAAACTGCTGTTATATCCTAATTGTCTTGGAATTTACTTCCTTAAACTGTTCCTTGATACTTCCTTGTTTTGTTGAACCTAGGAAAGCAAGATGGCACAGGGCATAACCCTGAGCTTTTGAGATACCATAAAAAATTGATGAACAGTTGTATTTTTCCTCAAAATGTTTTGTGTCTCTGCTTTCTTAATTGATAAAGGTTTTATATCAAAATAATAAATAAGTTCTGCTTTTTATAAAGAGATTTTAGACAGATGTGTTGATGAAACAAGTATACAGCATTTATCCAGGGTAATTAAAATGGTTAAACCTGAAAGGACAACTCCTTATCTTAGTATCACATGTAGAAATATTATTTCTTTTCTTAGTGATGTGTATAAAACACATAATAAATTTTGGGTTCTTTTGTTTTTCTTTCCTTCTGTCTCTTTTTAAAATGCATTCAGGAGTTGAATAAAGCAGAGGACCATGAATGATATAAAGGTAGCCACCTAAACCTGTGCTCCAAAAGCACTCTGGTCTTTATAGACCATATTTTAGTGTGAACTGTGTAAATGGAAGTCAAGACATCAGAAACATCCTTGTCTTCCCTTATTTTCCAGTCAAGAGAGAAGAATTCATGCAGTTCATATTTGGGGACTGAGGTAGCAAGGATATGTTAAAAATGCAAAAACACAGAGAAAATGAAAATTCAGTTATAAAGTATTATTGTAGTGAAGAAAAGAAAGGTAAGAGAGTTGGGGGAACTTTTGCCCTCAGAGCAGATGTGATTCTAACAGAGATTATTCTGTCTGCCTGATCCAGAACAAAACACTGTGGTTGTATCTACAGAGGTAAAGAAGTAACAAACCTGCATCCACACAAAATTACACCTGGATTTAAAAATTCTGTACCTGAGCTTCCTAACTGAAGTGCAGCATCCCCTAAAAGCAGATAGAATGTCTCTGAATCAGGCTGGTGACACATTAAATTCAGAGATGCTGTACAGGAAGGCAGATGGAGGTTCTCTGCATCAACAGTCCAAGTTCATCTGCAGCTGAGCTAACCTTTCCATGAATAATTGATGGCCAACTCTATCTGAATTTGAGGCTGCAATATGAAACAGCCACATGTTTTACAGCAAAGGACACAAATCAGACACTAAATTTACAAAGCCTACTATACAAGCTCTCTGGATTATGGTACATGTGTAGGTTAATGGACAAGCACAGAGAAAAATTACTTGCCTTCACTTTTCAAAGCAGCCAGAGGAGCCTTGCAAAGTGAGGTATGATGAGCCACACTGCAGAGCTGTATGTTTGCAAAGCAGATAGCATTCTGACTGAAAAGAAAAGATCCTTTCCAAAGTGATTTTCAAAGCAGTTACTCTTCCTAAGCTACCCACATCCCAAAATATATTGCTCATTGCAGAGAATTTTGTTTAGTGGATCCCTTCTACCCTCTGATGCAACTGCCCAGCGCAGGATGTGTTTCAGTGAGTTCCCTGCTTCACCATGGGCTATAATTGTCACTTGCTGCTGAAGAGCTGCTCAGGTCAGCCTAAAAATTGTGTGCTAGTAGAACCTAATAAGCAGCAAAACGGCTAAGAAAACAAAAATGGGGGAATTTTCATCTGTAAGATTCCTACTATAACTCCAACCACACAGCCACACAATCACATGCACCACACCAAAGGATGATGCTGTTCAGGGTCTAAGAATTGTCTGAGGTAATGAGGAGAAAAGTCTGGGCTTTCTCAAGCTGGCATTGGCAGAGAAAAATGTTACTCAGCCTTGTAGGAGATTCTTCCTTATCAAATAACCCGTCTCCATTGGATCCGTAAGTGAACTGATGGTTTTTTCTGATAGCAGATATTCCCCTCTATTGGAATGATAAATCAAATATTTACATTATTAGGGATAAAGCACAACAGACACAGGAAAACATAAGACCAGAATCAGACCCTTCTCATTTTTGTGATGATTTGGCTGGTGATTTTGTGGTTAATTATGTCCATTCTGAGGACATAATTAACACCAATTTTTTACCATATGAGAACTAAAAAAATTAACTGTAAGTTCTATGGAACGTATCTATAAAGAGGAACCATTGCTGTTAAGATCAAACTTTTCTCCAAATCAGGCTTTTCTCAGGGAAAAAAAAACCCCATAATTAAAATAACACAGAAACATTGTTTTACTCATTAACGTAAATCCAACTTCCATCAACATCTAAACTAATATCTTTCTTAATTACCTTTTTCTTCTCAGGTTCATATCAAAAATCATCTCTGGATGTGGTTGAATTTTCTGGGGTTTTTTTTTGCAACTCTTCTGTAAATGAATAAATCCCATGCTGCAAAAGCCATAGCAAGGAAGGGTTACATCATGGTTTGCTGGTTCATTTTAGAGCTGTCCAAATCACATATGCATATTTTAAAGTTCTGGTAAGCTGTGTGCACATTTATTTAAATGACTAAGTATGTAACTGTGAACATAAATAATGTATTTTAGGGTCTCTACCTGCCAGTGAACCTCAGAGAGTGACATGTAACATTTCAAAAGTTTTGGGTTTGATTTGCTCCTAAAGAAAGTTTTCATTTGTTCCTAAAGAAACGGTTAAACTGTTTCAATATGTTTTTTTATCTCATATACTGTGTAATATACTATAAAGGCTGTAGATCTGATACAAAACCACTGCTAATGTTATTGGCAAAACCCCCATTGATTTAAAAGACTGACAAAGTCATTCTGTGAGTAAAAGTGGTGGGTGGAGAGCAGGAGTATTAACATCATTTGCTTTGTAAGTACATCTCATCTCTTTTATTTACATAAAAAGTTAACATTTCCATTTTCATAAATAATTGAAATACCAACACAACAGCCATGGGTTTTACAGCAGCCTCCAGCCATATCTCTGTATGTGAACTTGATCCTCTATGGGGAGATTATAATTTTCTAAGGAAATGTCTCCCCTGACTCTCTTTACTGAAATGAATTGGTCTTGCTGTTTTAGCAGTGACCAAGAAATGATAGTATCTGTCAGTCTTCATGAAAATCTCTGTGTTTTGGATCCCACTAACAGTAAACAATTTTCTGAGAAAAGTCACTGTGGGATTCACAGCAGGGTTTGACAGCCACTTGTCTTTCAAAAGATTTTCCACTATTGAAGTTAACAGTATCAATGCCCACAGAACACAAACATATCCCATTAAAGAAGCCTCAGACATCTGGGTTTATTTCATCAGAAGGGCCTTCAGAATGAACTTCTCTATTCATTTATAAGTGCATGACTGCTTTAAAACAATATGTTGGCTCTGCTGATTACTCTCTTCATGTGCCACTTTCTTTTAAATTATGTGATAATCCAAAGGGATAAAAATGCATACTTGCTTTTTTATTGATTCCATCTTCAAATTATTTTAAAGTGTGAATTATAACATTAATATCTTCTAAATAACAAAGCAGCAGCAAGCCATTAATTACCTGCTACCACTCAATACATCATTACATCGATCCATTTCAATGATTATTATTATTTTGTTATTATTATGATTATATAAACCTACATTAAAACCCTGGATCTAAATAAATTTCAGATCACTCCATTCGTTTTACAGTGCTTAACCAGTTCTAAATTTCCTATCTTTCTTTGCTCCTCAACACACCAAATATTTATTTTGGTACATTTTTTGCAGAGCAAGGTTACCTACAGGATTTAGACAGACTGGGGTGCCAAGTTCAGGGTTTGATACATCCACAAGCAATTTACAACATGAGCAATCCTCATCAAACATACATGAGATTTTAGAGCTTAATTTTGTGACACAAATTCAAGAATTTCAAGCATGGTAAAGAACACCTGATTACCTAGTTTGCATTCTGACAGAAAGCTTATAGACATCAAAGGCATGTCAGGAACTTTAAATAGCTTGCTCTCAAAACATTGGATAATACCTGCCTCCCTTACTTAGACAGTCATGGTATTGATGAACACCAAATGAAGACCTTCTACAGATACAGCTGGAGAAGTAGAGAATATCAGGGCAGAATTTTGCTAAATACCAGTTAAAAAAAAAAAAAGGAGCCAGGAAAGCAGAAAGCAAAAGAAAATGTTGGGAGCGGAGATAAGAACCAAATGATAAAGCAAAGCCAGAGGTGATCATCATTTCTCATTTCTAGTGAAAGAAGTGATGCACCAAAGTGTTTGCATGCCCAAAGTGAGCTTTAGAGAGAAAAAGCCTCCCAAATGCTGTGCCTACTCTGACTCTCCTGTGACACCCAGCAAACACAGTGGAAATGAGGCAGCTGCCACAGAAAAGGCTGAACAAGAGAAGCAAATTCCTGATACCAGGTTTTACATCCCAGTGCAGTGAGTAGCTATTTGTATCTTGTGGGATTGGTCCAGTCATTCATTCTTCAATGGATTTTGTAGAAAAAAAAAAAAGTCAACCCTCCCATCTGTTTATTTACTGAAGAACAATTTTGTTCAGCCTATCCCAATAAGCAACAGACAGAAGCCTGAAGCAGGAGGTGAGCATTTAGCAAACGTGTATCACATTTTTTAAAATATTTTTCTAAACCTCTGCAAGGTTAGGTGAATTAGCTCTTAACAGCACCCTCAGTTTAATAGGGTAAGTTTCCCTAACATTGTAAAATATACATAAAATATAGCTCCAACACTTACTCATTGATAAAGAGAATGAAATTATTCCCTTTTAAAGGGTTCACTCAGTAATTTATCATCAAATATCTAGACTGTCCCCTTCCATTTGAACATACTGCCATGCTGGCAGAGCAGTAGTCAGTAGTTATGAGAACTTAACTGAGTTTTCCAAAGGGAAACATTTATTTCACTCAAAGAATTTGTTACTACATTTACCATAAGAGGTTTCCATCTAGTCTGTATTTTGAACTAAGCAGCTTTGCAACATCTCATCAATTTGAACCACATTTTTTCAGACAACCCACTGAATTAAAGAACATGGCACTTTTAGTCTGGAAATAAAATACACAGTCAAGGGACTTCACAGAGATATAGAGTGATTAGAAGAGCAACTTAATTCAAATACATGGGAAAACAGCTTTTTACCCTACAGATTAATTTTAAGGAAGAAGACTTCACGTTTTACATCATACTAAATGCAATTCACTGCACCAGAGAAAGCAGAATTTCTACATGAAGTATCTACATAGATCAAAGACTGCTGGTTTTGACGGATTTGTATCCATCAAAACTTTAAAAAAACTATGATAGCTCCTTTGGATGACAATTTTAGCCACAAACTTGTGTAGAACACTTTCAGTGAAAAAGGATCTAAGATTCTAGCTTAAAACCAGCTGATGTGCCTGTGGTACAAAATTCAGGAGTAGGAAAGCAGGAAACAGAGAGAAACAATCCTGCAGACAACAGGGGTCAGTGTGGAAGGAGGGGAAGGAGGTGCCCCAGGCTTTGGGGCAGAGTTCCCCTGCAGCCCATGGTGCAGACCGTGGTGAGGCTCAGGCTGGAGACATTCATGAAGGATGGTCTGCAGTGGGAGGAACCCCACACTGAAGCAGAGAAAAGTGTGAGAAGTCCTTCCCCTGAGGCAGAAGGAATGGCAGAGACAATGTGTGATGGACTCACCACAACCCCCCCGTCCCTGTCCCTGTGTGTCTCTGTGAGGGAAGAGGCAGAGAAAATAATGACTGAAGTTGAGCCTACAAAGAAGGGAGGAATAAGGGGAAGGTATTTTAAGATTTGTGTTTATTTCTCATTATCCTGCTTTGCTTTGATTGATATGAACAAAACTATTTCCCCCCAAGTTGTCTGGTTTGCCTATGATGGTAATTGGTGAGTGATTTTTCCCTGTCCTTATCTTGAGTCTTTCATTGTTTTCTCTCCCCTGTCTGAGGAGGAGACTGATAAAGGGGCTTTGGTGAACACCTGGCATCCAGCCAGGGTCAGCCCACTACAAAGTGATAAATGCCAGGTGTTTATTTCAATCCTTCCAGGATCTTTCTGTCACTGTCACATTTTCTGAAAAATCCCTTTGCCAGGATTTTCTCCTGAGAAGCCTCAGAGAAAAATGAAAACATTAATTATCTGATTCGCTTCTCCTGTGTTTTGTTGCTTTGGAATATGTTTGGACATTGTTTACCAACAGGTGGTTGTTTCACTGCTTTCATCTGAATTGTTTTAACTTAATAACCGATCAGGGCCAAGCTGTGTCGAGCCTCTGGAGAGAGGCACGAGTTTTTCATTAGTATCTTTTAGCCTTCTGTCTGTATCCTTTCTGTACTCTTTGATATAGTTTAGTATAATTTTAGTATAGCATTCTTTAATATAACATAGATCATAAAATAATAAATTAGCTTTCTAAGAACTTGGAGTCAGAGTCATCATTCCTTCCTTCATCTGGAAAGCTTACAAATGCATCGTTCTACTTTAGTGCTAAGACTGCCCAACAATAAAATAAAAAGGATTGGATCTACATTATTGTAACATCCCTCAGCCTAACTTTAGAAAGTGAAAGTCACCCAAGCCTCTCTTTAATTTGCATATTAACAGTAGAGACAAGTTTAATAAATACAGTTAAACTATCTTACCAATGCCAATTATATTTTTAATGGCTGAGAAAATGAAATTGCCTTTACAGGTTATCTGCTGTTTTCTGGGGCTGTTATTATTTAATAGGCTGTTATTATTAGTATTTAATAACACACCAGCATGTTACTGCAACCACAGACATGTTGCCTCCTCAGAACAACATATACAAGAAAAAAAAATGCAGTTTATCAGGTGGAGAAATGGTCCTGGGACACACTGCTCTGCTTGCTGGGAGTCACACGCACCGTGATGATGGGGGTAATGTGTGACCGTGCTCACAGGGGTCTGAGGATAAGGGAAGAGACGAGTATCTGACTCCATGTTTCAGAAGGATTGATTTATTATTTTATGATATATATTATATTAAAACTGTACTAAAAGAATAGAAGAAAGGATTTCATCAGAAGTCTGGCTAAGAATAGAATAGCAAGGAATGAATAACAAAGGCTTGTGTCTTGGACTCTCTGTCTGAGCCAGCTGACTGTGATTGGCCATTAATTAGAAACAACCAACATGGGCCAATCACAGATGCACCTGTTGCATTTCACAGCAGCAGATAATCAATGTTTACATTTTGTTCCTGAGGCCTCTCAGCTTCTCAGGAGGAAAATCCTAAGGAAAGGATTTTTCATAAAAGATGTCTGTAACAGTAGTGCAAAGCAAACAGATTCCACTTCAGTCCCAGGACAAAATATGAGCTAAAGACACTGGAAGGACCTCACATGCTCTCACTGGAACTGGCCTATAGACTGAAAAATCTGTTCCTTATCTACCAGACAAAATACTGCTTTTATGCCTGATAGAGCATCAGGCATTAATGCACAGCAATCATCAGTCATCACCATCAATCACTCATTTAAATGGTATACAAGAATTTGGTTAATACTTTTGTACTTGAGTGATTTTATTCATACACAAGTGCCCTTGCAATCAGATCTGAGGCATCTTTTGTGACAGCAAGTATGACACTTCTTTTCAGACAGATGTTCCGTATTTTGAACAGAAGTGTATTTCTCAGTCTGAGGGGGAAAGGGAGCCTTTTAATGGTTACATGAAAATAAAATATCAAGTGGTGTTGTCATCTCTTCCCAAGGCTCAGTGGAACAGCTGGAACTCAGAAGAAAGCTAACCATTCATCAAGAACTTCAGTGAGAAACTGGAGGAAGTAGTTTGAGACATCTAGCCTTTCATTTCTTGTCTGAATACTCAGTATTCCTGGATTTTCTATTACTCTACTTCTAGCAGCGCAGGAAATTATTTGTACTTATTGGAAGGTTTTCGTTTTCCTCTTGGCAGGAGCCAGGACAGCATCAGGAGCAGAAGCAAGATAACTTTACTATTTTTTTGTGATTGATACCAATTTCCTGGGAAAAGGCAGAATTACAAGGAAATCCCCTGTCTACTCAGTAGCCTTTACCTTAGAGGTGTTTGGTGCAGAGCTGGACCAGAATAAAAAATATCTTTGGTGAGTAAATAGGAACAGTTTAAACAGCCAAACATCAGTATCCCAACATGACATCTAGAAAATATCATGCTCCCTGCTTACCTGGCCATGCCAAATTTCACCTCTGAATCTGAGGGCACTGCTTGTTTGCCCAGCAAAGGGCATCACAAGCACCCATTCTAGAGGACAAGTCCTGCAGATGCCAGGTGACAGCGAGATCTCTACCTGGAGGCTGGAGCCAAACAGAAGTAGCCTGACAGCAGCTATCTATAAATATAGAGAGGATTTTCTGACTTTCAGTTTATTTTCAGGACTGTTCTCCTACGCAAAGATAAGAGTTTAGGCTGTACATTTGTACACTTCTGGCTGTGCCAAAGGAGTAGAAGTGCTGATTTAGCCTTCTGCATAAGGAAAGCAGCTCTCAGTCTGGCCCAAGTGAGACCATGTCCAGAGACTCGGGCACTGTGACCTTCCTCCTCAAATCAGTGGGGAATGCAGGAATATAATGTACAGCAATATCTTAATTACATACTCTTCTACTTCACAGCAGAACTACTGTATGTTTATATACTTTGTGACTTTCAGCTGTTCCTCAGAGCAGTTAAAGCTCCTATTAACCTTGTTTTTTTCCTCAGATAGGAAGACTTGCAAAGATGAAGGCACAGAATCCATGTTATGACTTGTTTGTTTCTGGCCCCGGATATTAGCATTGCTGTAGGAAAAATGGAAGGGGAAGGAGAGGATCCATCACCTATACCTTGTGTGTTCAGCAAGGAGCTGGAGTTTCCCTACCACTACAGTTAAAGCAAATTTCTACAGCAAGGTCCTTGCCTTGCCCCAACCACATGCACACACATCTTACCTCTTGTCTGAGGTGGACAAGGCACCAAAGCCACCGTGTGCCACCTTTCAAAACCTCATCATTCTGACTGCAGTAAGTTATTTCTGTGATTCATACTTATGAGACAAAATTGGCACAATGTAGAAGGTGTCCTTGGTAAACAGAGAAAGTAGAGAAGCCTGAGAATTTGTCTAAAGTAACATGTAATTTGGAAAAGCTTGATTTACAACAGCAAGTGAAGATAGATTTGGGCTATTGTCATCCTTGTGCAGAAAGATGTGGGAGACATTTCTGGCTTTGGAAAGAATTCAAAAGATGTAACTGAAATGCATAAAACCACAACTACTGAGCATAGAGATCATTGTACTTAACCTATTATTTTTGTTTTATGCAGGAATATATTCTCTATGTATAGCATACACAACTGTCCACCCATTTATCTTTCTTAGCTATCATATCACATATTTAATTTTATAAAACTGTCATAAAGCACCAAGTAATTCCTAGCCTGCATTTAATATTTTAGGGAAAAAATAAAAATAGATACTGGAAAACGTATCATCTTTTTACAGTTTTTGTGTTGCCTATCCATAAATAAAAATAGTAAGTTTTGCCCACAGCCATTATTGCATCTTCTCCCTATAATTAACAAGAGATTTGATATAATTTTGAGACTAAAATTGACTTGCTCATGGTATTTGTTACTATTATTCATACCTTTATAATTCATCTTCTAAGTTTTTGAGAACAGCAAGTGAATATCTGAATATCAGACAACAGAAATTGATTTCTGTTTATCTCTAAAAATGACAATAAAACTACCATGATAAATGGCATATGTAGAGTTGATATTTTAAACTTTGGATGCTTGCATGATTTTATTCATCAAGAAGACAACTTCAGAGTATTTTACAGTAATTAGAAATACTGATATAAGGGAAAAGGAGATGAAAATTAGTTCTTTTCAAGAAAGCCCTCCAGCAATACAAAATGAAGGGTAGAACTGGTTCCAAAACATTTCTACAGAAATGAATTTATGAAAAGTATTTCATAAATTATACTTTCTCAAGTAATGTAATAGCTGAGTATATACAATGATTTTTCTTTCCACCTTGAAAATAAGAAGAAAAAGAGAGTTGGAAATGCACAGAACACTAGGACTTTTGAAAAAAATAACTTTCAAGATATGATCCACATCCTATTCCTTCTGCAGCATTAGAAGAAGTGTGCCCACTCCTTTTCTATTTATTTTTTTTTCAGACACAAGAAGCATATACCAAACAAGCTGTGGAAAACAGTAGGAGAGATTTCAGGACCAAAATGTTGTCTGGTTATATGGGCAGAGTTCTAGGGCTTTAAGAAAGAAAAAGACCAATTTTGATCCAATAATGACAAAACTACTTAATTATAATCTCATTCACTGAGATTATAACACAAGTCAGTTTAAATATTGGTGTAATTTTTTTTCACTGTCAGGCCAGATTCTGCTAGTTAAGCTATTAAAATTAGTCAAGTTAAAAATCCAAAACTTCTCTATGTGAGCACAGAACAGTGAATGGGCAGTTGTGGGGAAAAGTGAATATAATTTCTCATGCAAGAAGGGTAGAGATCAATTCACAGCTTTCACAAGGATGCTGTCTCCTGTGTGAATGGCACAAGATGCACCACATAGAGTGACTTCTCATGGCCTTCCAAATGTAGCTAACACCTTACCCAAACCAAAACTGAACTAATCCTTCTACTTAAATAAAGTCTCAAGCAAGACCAACTAAAAGGTCAAACTCAGAAGAAGCCACTGGAGAACCCATGTGTGTGAGAGCTCCTGGAATTTTGCTGCTCAGTTTGCTTGCTTATCTGTTTTTATTAGGTTTCTTTTGTAGTTGCTGCTTTAACTACTGGTCTTTTGATTGGCTCAGACTAGATAACTTGTTGTCTAAAATATTTTTTCCAAAATGAACACAATTCAAAATTCCCTACATCTCTTCTCAGGGTTCTCACATCCTCATACACAGACACATGCATTTTTTCCAGTCATCTAACTTAAAATATTCTCCCACTGTCAAAGCCTGCCTCTCATGCTCACATAAAATAGCTTTCATCAATTCTGTAGTTTTGCATTTACTTCTAAACCTACCTTGTATTTTGACTGCAGAAGGCAAAAAAATTTCAGTGTGCAAGAATTCTAAAAAGCCGGTGTTTTAAAAAAATATGCTTGCAGATTTATCAATGGTACTTAGTTAAAAAAATCCTAAGGAATATCCTATGCAGTTAAGATATCTGTAGGACAAAAAACATACAGATTCACTTAGATTTACATTTAAGTCAAAGTTCTTTAAAAGTCCATGAGAGACAAACTCAGGCCTGTGTATCCTGTTGTATCTGACTTAAATAAGCACATTTGAAATTCAAACATGTAGCTTGTTATGATTTTGCTTCAATAGATAAGTTCTGAAAAACTAAATTTGCTTTAATTTTGTCATAATATCATCCTGAACATCAACTGAAACTGTTTCACAATATTTAAAACTTCTTTGTGGGGTTTTTTTGAGGCAGGTAAGATCTTTCAAACTAGAGGTGGAGATCTCATAACCAAAGGTCTACTCTGTTTCTAGTTCAGCCCACAGCTCATTCTTCTGTTATCCTCATGGTTCATGAAGCTGCTGTTGGGCAGAACCAGCACACAATGGCCTGCTTCACACATTGCTGCTGAGGAACACGTAGTTCTGATGTGTTAATGTAACACAGAGCTGTGTGCATTGGTGAAACAGGATATTTCCAGTCCCAGCACACCCACCATCCCAGCAGAAGATGAGGTACGGAAGGCCAGGACTAGCCAGCCTTCTTTACCAACAGCCCAACATGTGCTTCAAAAAGCCCAGAGGCACAAACTGTTTGGGAGCAGAGGGAGCCAGGAGTGCCACGAAAAGGCCAGCACTTACAGAGTCCTATCCCTCCACTGCAGGAAGCTCTGGGAAGGGGCACCTCTAGGTACCAGTGCCAGCCTCAGCAAGAAGTGGGCATTACCCAAAATCCAGGCACTGCTGCCGTTCATATGGTATGACTGTTATACTTGGACACCTCTAGAGCCAAACATTAACCATCTTTGGCATGCAGACTGTAAGGGGCATTGCAATTGCTGTTTCTGTCCAGAGAGAGTGTGTCCCATTATTCTGCACCCCACAGTGTCCAAAAAAATGGATGCTGAGAGAGGAATATGAAAAGGACACAGGTCCATGGTCATGTTTCACCAGGATATTCATCCATTTGGCACTGGCCCCTGTGAGCACTCTGCAGGGTAAGATCAACCTCAGCCCTTCACAGAGTTCTCCACCTGAGGTACCTGCCCCAGGTTGTCTTTGCACACTGCATTTCTCCTGACCCATTTAGACATTTATTTTAGGATGAGATGAATTGAGCCCTCACTGGCCTATTTCTCTCCATCAGTTGTGATGGGTGTTAAGATGATTGGCTCAGATGTCATTTGATTAGATGTCACAATCCATTCCGCTTAATAACCCCATGGTTATGAGGTTATGTCTTTCTCAATTCAGGCAAAACTATGGTTTCCACAATTTCCATAGCAAAAAATTTCACACTTTAATGAAAGACTGTGTAATAAGGGACTTCCTTTTACTTGTTTATCAGTTTGCCTCAGGTAGAGAACAGGGAGAAAATGAGATAATATTAAATGATAATGACTTCAGCATACCAATAATCAGCTCATCAAGGGTTTTAGTCATCCTAGAAAAAAAGTTTGAAGTTACTTGTAATAAGCCAGTGACATATAAACTGAAGAGCCATAAGAAAGATTAAACTCAAAGATAAATGCTAATTGAATGCTAATTATGGATGTTATTTTTATTCTATAGATTACTAATTATTATCATGCAACAATTTAATTTTAACCATTTCCATCTAGGCAGAACATCTGCTTCAAGGATTTCATCCTTAAATGCAAAAAACAATTTTTAAAATTTTAACCAGTGGGTTTCTTTTTTTCTCATTCTTCCCTTAATTATGGAACAAAAAAATATCTTAATACCTTTACAAACTCATAAAAAAATACTCAAAGCAAATAGTGGGCATAAAGTAAAGAGAGTTCCAGGGAAATAGGATAAATTACTTCCACATCATCTTTATTAGGTAATGATACTGCATATTTGAGTGGCTGTAAAAAAATGGATTAAACATGGGAGGATTTCAAGCATTGTAAATGACTATGGACAGATTGTACCATAGTCAGGGAGCCATTTAATAGTGAGCACATGAAGAGCTGAAATTGAGATTTAGAAGAATTAAGCTCCTAATGTTTATTTTTTTGTCTCTGGATGGAAGAAGTAGCTGTTATTGCACTGTTTTATTTCTTTCCACATATCCTATTCCATATGATTCATTTAGTTGAGTGCACAAATTGCCATATTGACCTGCATCATTTCACAGTTTCTTGATACATGGGATGTTACCATGTGAGTTAATATCACATAGACTCAGGCCTATGGCTCAGCTGATTTTACCAACAGAAATTTCATGTAAAAGTCAACAAATTTTTTTCTGTTTAATATTCTGTTTAATACTGCAAATATGAATCAGTTTTTATTATAACACCATAGTCTTTACCCATTTGGGTCATAGTAGACTGTTGATTTTCACTGTTTCTCTTTGCTGATTTATGTCCTGAGATTGCTCAGGGACGCCACTTGTAAGTTTTCTGTGCTGTCTAGGCTGTTTAGGTGGCCTGGAAAGGCCCAGGAATGGCCTTGAAGAGCTGACGCTTCAAAGGATGAGGAGAGACTTCTGATCTTGTCTCGGTCTCGGTGTTTATTAATTGTTTATCTAAAAGATTTTCTTTCAGCCCGACAGAGGTCTGCACAGCAAGTCAGCCATGGGCACACTGCGAGCCCCCGGGCGGTCACTTATCTTTATACCCGAAGTTACGTGTACAATATTTATCATTTTTCCCCAATACCTTCTACCCTTATTAACCAGTGCACTTTTAGTAATAACCAATCCCAAAGTGCCAACATCACCACAGAAGATGGAGGCCAAGAAGAAGAAGAAGAAGAACAGGACACGCCCCAATTCCTCCATCTTACTTCTTTAGACCCCCCTGTACCAAAATCCTAAACCCTGTGTTTTACACTCTAATTAACTTATCCCTTCACCATTCACCCAGTGAATTCCTCCCAGTCCTCATCCAGGTGTCGTCTCCTGTGTAGGATCAAAGCCCTGCCACCAGACACTTCTGGCAACATTCCAGGACTCCCGAGCCCCCCAAGGGTGGTCTCGGCCTCTCTGCACCTCCGTCCTGAGGTGCTGAGATCCCACAGTAGACTAATTATTTTACTTGGTAAACAAAAGTAGAGTGACAATGATAGACTTCTGTTGTGACACACTGCCAATTCTGTCATCTACAGTAAACATTGTCCACAAAAAAGCCTCTTTTACTTTTTTACTGTTTGTAGTAGCTTTCACACCCCATGTTTTAACATGTGTCTTCTTTACCCAGCTCACCAGCTGTCTGATCTATCCAAGTGCTCACCCACTTCACTGCAGCCCTGGAATCAGCTGGGATAAATAACAACTGTTTGGGGACAATGGGAATTGTCTGAATGGTTTGTTCTTTGGTTTGTTCTTTAACATCTTCATATCTGACAGCAAGCTCCCAGGCTTGTTGCTAGTATATCTGCAAGGAAATGCCCACAAGCAAAGCTTTCAAGGAGGTGGTCTAAACTCTGGATATAGGATTGCTGATCCCAGAGAATGTCTTCCCTAAATATATCAAGGACCATCTTAAATCTCACTATGTTCCCAGAATTTCAATTAGGTTTTTCCTGGCCTTCCTGACTTTGCAATAACAAAGCTTCTTATTTCCAAGCTAATATTAAAATCAGCCAATTAACACCCATTTGTTCTTCTGCTACACTCTCTGTTGCTACAAATCCTCACATCTCCTCCTGGGAGAATTCTAATTGTTTTTGCTTTCTGTTCTCTTTTGCTATGAAATTAATGCCTTCTGATCCAGAAGAACTGTCCTTGATAAATACACTAAATTTATTTCCAAGAACACAAAATATAACTGGAAATCACTGAATGCACTGGACAGCTGCCTCTGCAGTGGCGATGCAGGGATAAACAGAGATGGGTCCCATTAGTGACTAAAGTGCAGACTCAGGTTGCAAGAACACAAATTTAACTGTGCAGTGTCTCAGTTCCTGGATCCAGTTGCTGAGTAGACACAGCTGATCCGTGGAATCTACAGTGCCTGAGGGAGGTGGGGATGGGAGGAGCCACTGCAGATTTCTGTGGTGTGACATGAAGTGCAGCTCACATGGCACCAGGGAGATACAAGGCTCTGCTCAGCACAAACAGAGTTGAGAGAGTTATTCAGTAAGCAGATAAAAGCACAAATTTCAGGATAAGCTAATTGCTTTCTAATCTGCATTGCCTGATCTCCATACATGAGCTAACAGACAGATGCCTAATCTTAAGCAGAGAGTTTCTTCTAATACTTCTAATTCAATGTGACTCTGTGTGATTTGGACCAACCTCTATGTGCTACCAAAAGTCAAGCAGGTGAGAAATTTATAAGCTTAGCCCTATTTTCTTAATTACATATATACTCTGAATTTTACTAATTGCAAATTAGTTTTCTGGTTATAAGCTTAATTACACTGCCTTTTCAGGAGAGGGTACTTTCCCCTTTGAAGGGCTTAGAAAGGCCACAGTGATACAAGCAAGCATCGCAAGGGATGAAAGCAAGTTAGGAAGCTCCAGGTTTTCTATAATACATTGCCTCCAACCAAAAATGCTGTGTATCTGTTTCCAAGAAACTGTCATAGCATAGGTATACATGGAATGGGAGAAGATCCAGTGGCTCTGGAAACAAACAGGTTTTAATTCTTCTTGGAGCCATGTGGAAAGCAGAGCAGAATTTCCACAGGTAGGTGGAACACCTCTGGGAAATACAGGGTGAGTCTTTTGATTACAAGAGCTGAGATGAGAAAGGTATCAGCATACTGTGGGTAAATTTGGTATGCAATTTAAAAGATAACATTTTTCAACCTTTTCTTCTTATCCTTTTTCTGTAGTAATTTAAGTCAAAAGTAACACCACCGTCTGAGTTACATAAGGTAGAATCCAAACAGGGAAATAACACTTTAAATTTCTCACATTGTTTCAAGGGTATGGTTAAGTTTATAGAAGTTTTAGTTGGATAACATTGAGAATAGCAATGTATTTTCTTTGCATCTCTAGTGAATTTAAAGACTAAAAACTTAGTGGTTTCTAGCTGATTGCAGCCAACACCCCTCTTCTTGAGGAGCTCTCCATACTCCCCGTACTCACCTGCTCCCTCACACATTGTGAAATGCTCTCCAGTCAGCTGGAGCATCTCTGTGCATGTACAAACTACTTAAACTCATTAGTGAAATGTTCAGAACATAGTCAGTTTTTGGCTAATGCTTTCTAGTAGTGCTTAGACATTTATCTCACTTTCATATCAGCAAGCTGCTCCAGATGTGATTATCAGCCTCCATATCTTTCTCTCTACAGCTATTCATACTACTTTTTCTAACGTGTATATTCATGCAAGTCTGTAATAAAACCAGAGATGCTGCATATTTATTTCTATTTTTCATGGTTTATTATTCTGACATTTCAAATTGCTCTGCTTAAACTTTAATAAGGATTGTATGATGGAGAAATCAAACTTTTACATAAGAAATTGCTTCAATTAAATGTCAAAAGAGACATAAAAATTAGTTTTAAAGCCGTCTATGCTTCTTTCTAAATACCCTGTGCAGAGGCAGACTCAGGAGGGAAAGTTCTGCTTAACATCTCCTCCTCACATTTGAAAATTATTTTCTAACATGAATCTTCACTGCAGTATTTCAACATTTGCTATATGTTGAATTTTATTTGTAAGACCTACAAATTACTGTTGCCTTTTTTTTCCAGCATCAAAGTTTATTTAAATATGCAATAGTGTGTGTAAAATCAAGTTTTGTAGGGTGCCTCCTCTAAATATAAATGTTTTATCTGTTCCTTTTTTTTCCTTCCTCTTTTGCAACACCATTCTTTTTCCCTTACATTCCCTGTGATGTATCCATGTATAAACTGCCCGCCTCACTGTATAGCAATATTAAATATTTATTACCTGTGTAATCTTTTTCAATTGTGTATCTTTGTTTTGATTTGGATATCTGAACTATTCATAAAATTATTCCTGCTACAACTATAGGTTTCCTTTTACTATATTTCCATTTCCTATCAAACTGCTTTGATCTTCTTTATTTTCATACATTTTTTTCCTAAGTTTCTGTCCTCTGGCTAATGGCACCTTCCCTCATAGCACAGCACTACTCTGGCTGATTTCTTTCCCCTTAAGCTCTTTCCCAGCATTTTTCTCCTTTTCAAACTCCTTCGTTCCTATTCACTGCTAATCCCCCGATTCCCCACTTAAACTCTCCACCACATATTCTTCAGTCCCTTGCTGTTTTACCACATCCCCTTCAGCAGACTGATAATGCAATTTTAAGAGAAACTAAGAAACTTCAATACTGTTCTGATCCTTCTTGGATTAAGGCTTGTGGATAGAGCCAGAAGCAAGATGGGAAGGGAGCTATGGTGGGGAGGGGTAGGAGTGAAACAGCTGAGAAGAGGCAGAAATGCAAACTTGATAGCACTTCACAGGCTGTTTATTTCCCAAAGACTGTCCTCTCAGCTGGGTGGCAGAGCAGTGTGAGCCACCAGATGTGCGATTTTACCGCTGGTGTCAGCAAGATCTGCTCAAGCAGCTTTTGGCCAGCCAATGAAGTGGGACATCATTGCCTTTCTCTGCAGCCAGGATGCACTCCAGTGACTCAGCAATGCAAGGAGCTGGGAAACAGAGCAGGAAAAGGAAACAAAGGGGAGAACTGAATTTTGTGAGGACAAGCATACTGAGGAAAAATCCACCAAAGCCAATATGGTGGTAGAAAGGTGCTTGTTGGGCTTGCTTAAGGGAAGCCAGGTTTTTATTGAAGAGTAAAGGCAGGGCCAGGCTGCACTGAGTGGAGCTCTGCTGGCAGACCTGTCACAGACATCTTTTCATTAAAAATCCTTTCTCAGGATTTTTCTTCCTGAGAAGCTGAGAGGCTTCAGGATCAAAATGCAAACATTGATTATCTGCTGCTGTGGAATGCAACAGGTGCATCTGTGATCGGCCCATCTTAGGTGTTTACAATTGATGGCCAACCACAGCCCAGTTAGCTTGGACTCTCTGTCCGAGACAAAAACCTTTATTATTCATTCCTTTCTATTCTTAGCTTAGCTAGCCTTCTGACATGAAACTTTTCCTTCTATTCTTTTTAGTATAGTTTTAATGTAATATATATCATAAAATAATAAATCAAGCCTTCTGAACATGGAGTCAACATTCCTGTCTCTTCCCTCACCTGAAAACCCCTGTGAACACCGTCACACAGACCCTTCTTAACTAAGTCCAGTGCCCTGACTCCATCACAGACACAAAGACAAAAAGCCAGGCAGTTCAGGACCAGTATCCCAATTTTCTGCCTTTCTAAATTTGAATTTACCATCAGTATCACCTCAGGTGTTGCTTGCTTATGTTCTAAAACACAAATGGTATTGAATTGTAGATTTCTAGGTCTTGAGCATGCACAAATGGTATGGACATTTTCAATAATCCATAGCATGAAAAAAAGTTTTTTATTGTATAAAATGTTGTTCAGTGCTTGTAGGAAGTTGTTCTCCCTGAAAATAAAGTGCATAGCAAGAAAGGAAATATATATTTGTTTCTTTTATGCTGGTGAATAGCACAGAGGAGAATGTGGCTCAGAAAGAGGCTTAACCCCCATGCAAGCTGCTAAAATTTAGGGATTACATTTATTTAGCAAAATTCAGACAGAGTGATTACCCACCTGTTCTTCCTTTCAAAAAATTGGCCTGCTGTGTTTTATGTGACACAATTAGCAAAAGATTACAGCCTGTTTCAATGAATCCAGATATGTGCAATTTTCTCCAAAGTTTGATTAAAAAAATGATTGGAGGGCAAATGGAACAGCTTTTACTGACACAGATAACAATAAGACATATTGGGCTCTTATTATCTGCTATTAGCTTTGGCTTTCAGGTGGGAGAAAAGTACATTTTAGGAATGATTCAGTGTCTTTTTATAATAATTTCTGAAACATGCCGGTTGGTAAGAAGTTGACTTTTTGTTTTATCTTACTTAATATTTTCACAAAAAAAAAAAAAAAAAAAATGGAACCTGTGGAAGGCTATGCCAAAAGCCTTGTTTAAAAGTTCAGCTCAAGAGAAATCTCTGCATATTCCACCAAGGAGCATGTGTTAGCAATACATGGAGCTGGACTTAATGCCCCAATTTAGGGCTTGGAAGCTGGGATCTCATTTTGACATAGGAGTGAGACACCTATAAAATCTTTGGTAAGTCTTTAAATTCCTTGGCAGCTGAGCACCTGCTTACTTAGTAGTTCTTGGCCTTTTTTGATTTCTGTGCGGTTTTCCAGTGTCCATTTTGAGTGACATGAGAGTTGATCATTGTGCTGGGAGCACTGCACTGATGTCCCAGCCAGTGTTGTTCACTTTGGATTAGATGCCCAAATTCCCCTATGGCAGTTTACCTGATGTTCTATGTTCTATTAACATTTCCAGGTGGCATCCAAGGCTCTCTTTCTTTCTCAACTATAAGAACCTGAGACTGTTGGAAGGAGCTCGTTAGGAGCAAGGAAACACAGGCTCTGTGGAGAACAAGCAAGCTTCTGTTGAGCAGCCATGTCAACTTCTGATGAACTTGGACCTCGAGGAGAAAACATTTTCTCTGTCTGCCTGTTCTTTCACAAGAGCTTGTGTTCTTCAGCTCTGGGCTGACCCAACCTCACACCATGTAAAATGGACCAGCCTGTGGCACCAAACAACAGAAAAAATCTATTCCTGCTCCAGATCCCATCATAACATAAATCATAGGAAATGTGCTGTGTAAGCTGAGGCGTGATCTCCCCCTGGAGTGCTAAAAGCCTTCCCCACATTTTTCTTGGGGGTGAGTATATCCAAAGTACAATTCTAGACAATTTGCTCTCCATTTCACTCCTGTTTTGTGAGAACACTTGTCTCTTCCTGCTTTCAAAACTCAGCTTTCTATTTTCCCTTCCACTTACTGACTGTACAGTACTTTCTGTTTAGCTGAAAGCTTTTGTAGCTGACTGACTGGAGCTCTGTATTGGTGATAGGCCTGCAGGGTTAAGGACATTTCCCTCAGGGAAGAACTTAATAGTATCTCCTGCCACAAGAGAACTTGAAATTGTCTCCAGGAAATTAAAACTATTTATTTTGCAGCACTGAAAAATCTGTTGTCTGACAACAGTCAAGAGCCAAAAAGAGAACCATTTCCCTCTATCTAAAATCTCAGCCCTTCTCCTGGAAAACAAACCAGTCCTGTAATTCCCCTGACCCATTAAAGAGACCACCCTCAGTCTCTATCAGCTTCTTAAAACATTTTTCAGCCTTTGTTTGGTTTTTCACTACAGTTTTCAGTATTATAAATAGTATGCAGACTCCCCACAGAAATCTAGAGGGTTTTAGCAAAGTTCTACAAGAATGAGACAGATGTAGCTGTGTTAACTTCCACAGAGTATGTCAGCTCTCACCTGCTGAGTCCAGCAGCTATTAATAGTAGCAAAGAACTTGCTTAGGAAGAGGAGTCTGCAGCTGATAGTGTGTCTTCCAGACAGGGTTAGGAGTGGAAGATTACTGATGCACAAGTTGCCAAGGAAAGCAGGTTTTTTTTTGTTTCACAGCAGGTAATTTTACCCCTCTGCCCCTACGGCTCTGTCCACACCCATCTGCATCTGAGATTTCAGTTTTGCTTGCATTACCCTTGCTATTTTCCTACAGTTAAAGATCTTAAGAAAATCACAGGGAAAAAAATATTACTGGAGAAAAACCACATTCCTATACAGGTCAAACTCATGGGTCAGAAATTATATCTTCTACATAGCTGGTTCACTACCAGTTTTCCCACCATTTCAATGACTACTGATCATTTTTAAAGCTGCCTGCTTTTTGTTGGAATAGCCAGCAGTGGTAGAGCCACTGGGCTTTGATTTGCTCTTGCAGGGAAGGCTCAGGTCTCAGTTGCCACCTTTGATGTTTCCTGTACTACTAATGACTTCCGTGGAGCTCCTCTCTGTGGGAGCTGTGACACACAGAGCCATTTCACTACTGCTGTGAGACACATTCAGTGCAGTTCCTTGAGTGTGTGTAGATATATATATATATACCTCACTGAAAGAGTGAGCCCAGATAGAGCAAGGCACTTAATTCTATACAGATTTCAGAAAACATTTTCTATTAACCTGTGTTAAAAAAATGCATCTGAAAAAGCTGCTGGTTTAAGGGGGGGGAAAGTAGCAGGAGCCATTTTATGTACCAGCTTGCTACCAAGAGAGCCAGTGAGCACTGCAGAACTACTCCCTCAGACTCATGCATAAATTAAAACAAGTGAAGACACCTATTACAGCATCCAATACAGATTCATATTCTCAATAATCAATTATGAAAGTTTTTGGAAGCATTTCCTTTTAAATAGGTAATCTTAATAGTTATCAAATTTTTATAAACTCCTATTGTTGAGAAAAACTTACACGAGTACTGTAACAAAACAACTAATATCTCAGGGCTGGAGCACATATACTTTTAGATGCATTACAAAGCCAAAAGTTTTACTTCCTGGCAAAACCTTCACTATTACCGAAGTCCTTTTTTTAATATCAGAACAGCACTAGAGGTGCTGAGCAGTCACAAAGCAGCAAGAACTAGACATTCCCTTCATGAGCTTTTGGAGCTGGATTTAGGTGCCCAACTGTAGACACATGTGACAGCTTTAACCATCACTTCAAACTGGTTATTTTAGACCTATCATCTCTCTTGGATACTGTAGACCATGTGGTTCTGCTGACACATTGTGCGAATGTTCTTGAAATAGATAGATACACTCTTAAATCATTATTTTCCTTTCATTCCATATGGTCTAGGTGCCCTTGACATAATTTAAAAATACAGTGCAGCAGCACAATTTAAGATAAACCACTACCAATAAGCCAAGCAATTTAAAATCTCATATCCCCTTCACCTTCGAACAAATCCCCCCCAACTTACTATTCCTCTCAACCTTCCTGGAGGGAAAAAAAAATAAAATAAAAGAATGAACTCAGCAATGTAACTTAAAAAATCATTTGAAATTTTACTGTCATTCAGTAGTAAAACAACTACTGAGACACCAGATTTATAACATGCAGTATCATTGCAAACAAGTTGCAGAGACAACAATCTTTCAAATGAAGATTAATTCTTTAATTATATTTTTAATTCTTCAGATGAAGAATTAAGGACATAATTTTGGATAAATACATAGTTATGCCATTCTGCTGTGTTGTGTCTTTCTTCTGCCTCACAGCTCCCCTCTCCAATTTCCTCTGCAATGGGCCCTATATAGTAATCCCTACACCCCAGATATGTTCCCACACAAAGTTCTCTAGGAAGCTGCTTTGTCATTTTTTTAAATCTTCAGCTTTACATTAATTATGTCCTTATCAAAAGTCACTTGGGAGTCTCAGAGTGTGTGCACAGGATGGGCTCAAACCAAGCCCTTCATGGGGAGTTACACGCTGCAGCACCTGCATCCCCGTGCAGAGACAGCAGCTCTACATCGCTGTTCCAAATGACCAAACTGCAGCAGTCAATCTGTTAGCATTTTACACTTACTTTTCCTAGGTGCAAACAGCAAAGAATTGGGCCTTCCATCACTTCCAGTTTTTATAAGGCTTCAGCAAAACGAGCAACATTTTGCCCCTTGTTTCACCCTGAAACTGCATCCCTGCCACAGGTTCACAGCAGTGTAACTGAGCACAACACCTGGCACAAAGCCCAGAATTTGACCCAGCAGGTTTATGGCATATGGAGATGATATTAACACACACCATGACCAAATCTGCACTCTGGGCTGCTTAATAAAAACCCCACCACCTCCATCATTGCATTTAACCTCTTGTATTAACAAGAAAGCAGGCCAAACTGATCACTAAGAACAAGTTAGCCTAGAATATTTACTATTTATCAACCACAAGCATTTGCATTTTGTAACCTTTTTTCACTATTAATAACTTTTTGAGTAACAGGAACTGAACAGTGACAGATTCACAGCACTTCACTAAACATCTAGAGTATTTATTAAATTTACCATGTGATTGCAGATACACTTGAAAAATATAATCACAGAGTGAAATTTTCATTCTAAGTTAAAGCAAGGAGTTTAGTTAAATATAGACATCTTATTAAACAACTGGTTTTCAGTACCATAACTAACACATATTTTTTTTCTACATAGCAATATTTATGAACTGATCTTTTTTTCCTCAACTGAAAAACAAAAAAAATATAAGCTAAAATTTTAAAGAGCATTCCATTAAGATCAAAGGAAAATATTTCACTTTCCTTGAGACTTCTTAGCTGTTTCTGCTATTAACCCTAAGCATTTTCATAAAGAATGTCAAGATCTTTTGAGACACAAAATTATTTCAGGCAATGTAAAAGATGGAAAATGTCATTCATTAAATGAGTGGTCAGCATGCAGTGGCAGAATGATCACAATTCATTTTCTTGCCTGCATTCAGCTAGTTGTAATTACACATGTAACAATAAATGAAGTGAAACCAACATACCACACATTGAATTGATCCCTAAGTTTATCTATACTACCCTGCCAAGCCTCTCCTGCTATTCCTTCAGCCAGGTTACAGTACATGACTAACAGCTGAACACTACTGCTGGGCTGAATTAACATCAATTAGCATTTAAATTGCATGTTTAAATGAGTGCATTAATGGGTGCATGCAATTTATAATTCTCTCCCCTCCACCTCCAGTCTTATCTACTGCTAGAGATGTGTCAGACAGCTGGTATCAATCTGCCTAATCTCAGACTTAGAATGACTGCTTGCCTGCATACATTCAGCTGGCACCCACTGATTAGAGGAAAATTCTCCTAGGTTGGCTTTAAATTTACAATGTGGTGTGACTTACATCTCATCATCTGTATCTGATTTTACAGCCAGCTTGCAGGGGCCAAATATTATCTGATTTACAATCACTTCCCAGTGCATTCAGATGTGCTGCACTTCATGTTAGGCTGGGGCAAATCTGGCCCTGTGTTTCACACTCTGTCCGTAAAGATATTGAGAAATTGCCAACTGTGCCATGTCATCTCTACCTTCCCAGGAGGTGAAACTCTGAATATCAAACCATGGTTCTTCAAGAGTGGTAAGAGTAAACAATAAGGGAAAATTGCCTAGCACTAACTGCTAGTCCCATGAATGAGTTCATTCTGTACACCAGAAATCTTAGTCAGGGATTTTCTGGAGGCCTAAATGATACAGGATTTCTCCTCCCTGAAATGAATTGGTAAGATTGCTGAATTATGAAAGATAAATGGTGTGATTTATGGCATCTATTATTTTTATTTGATTTACTTTTATTATATCATTATATTATTATTTTATGTAAAAGGAATCTGTAAAACCTCAGGTAATGACACAAAGTATATGTTGAGGTAAAACAAAAATCACTTCAAAATCTTTTCTGTTTTGTCTGTCAGATTTGATTCCAAGGCTAAAATCAGATCAGTCTCACCACAAAGACCACGAGCTCGGGAGCCCAACTGGAGGCTCATCTTCAGTGCCCCATACACTCCCCACAGCTTGGGCAACAGACCAAGCCTGCTGTCCAGGGATGCCCAGAGACAGACTAGAGGGTGTCTGCAGGAATTCTGCATGGCAGCTCTGGGAATCTAAGGCTGCAATAAAGGTTAGAGCAAAATAGGACTACCTCCATGTGATGCTATCAATATCAGACATAAGGGTCAAATACATAAAGATATGGATCTAGCTCTGGACCATACCAATACTGAAAATGTAACACTAATACCATATCAGAATAAAATTTCAAAAGCAACTTTTCATAACCACATTGAAATATAAAGCATCAGAGACAGTACAAGCCATTTCAGACAGATTTTATGGGAATCCTCTTAACTACAGTTAGCTGAGAAACACCACTTACAAGAAATTTACAGTAGGTAGACTTGGAGAACAGCAATTGTGTGTTAATTTCATTTTGTTCTGGTATCTGTCCTCAAAGATGTTATGCTATTCTTTAAAGATTTCATGTCTATGTACTGTCTTGAGATTTATTATTTATGCAATAGATGAAAGATCCTAAACTTTTGCTTGAATAACACACTACTATGGCAAAAAGACTCATCAAGGTTAACCATCCTTCTTGCTTACTACCTTCAAAAATTACGTCCTCAAGAGGGATTGCACAACCAAGTCAGATAGTGTGGGCAAATTTAATTAACTAAATGTCAGAGTCCACAGTTGTTACAGATGACATAAAGAGAAAAAAGAGAGAGGGCATAACCTTGAGGTACTTGTTATTGCTGCCAAATGCTTTAAAGAATTGTTCACTCGGACATGAAGCCTTCAGTCTGTGGCACAATTAATATATACGTGGATCACATTGTGTCACTCAAAATAAAATTCCAATGTGATGTTTTTCACCCTCATTGAAGAAAGTCCAGGCTGTAAGGCAATAAAATACAAAGGCCTCTGCCAGATCAGATCTGACACCCTCACACTTGTTAAACAGGAGAGATCTGGACCCAGTGCTGCTCTTTCATTGCAACCACAGCAGGGAAGCCCAAGATTTCCCCAGCTCAGGCTTACACTGGCACAGGGCCAGTGACCTTGGGCTGGCCACATGTTTGCATCAGATGGTGCATCTGAAGGTGTCCTCTGCCTGACATCCAGCAGGGCTGCTGGGAGCTGGATTGCTGGGAGCTGGGTTACTGGGAGCTGGGTTACTGGGAGCTGGCTGCCCCAGCCTGGAGGAGCTGGGCAGCAGGACCCCAGGCATTGCATGGAAGATCTTTATTTGTAGTTTAAATACTGAACAAATCTACCATTCACTCTTCCATCTCTACTGTTTTGGGGAAGAAAATTTACTGGAAAATATTTTTTCATTTGTTTTGAATCCCAAAAGAGTGATTAAAAAAAAATCTGCCATGACTGAGCGGTCATATCTTGTCACTGCTCTTATGGGCCAGTGAAAGTTTGAGGTGTGAACATCAAGTTTAGCCTCTTGATTTGGGAGAATTAAAGGAGAGAATTAACTTTATACTTACCAAATTTCAGCAAGAGGGATCCTTCCTGGTCCCTTCTGGGAGCCCTTGGTTCCCATCCACTGCCATCCTGTGGAAAGAGACAGAACAAGTCTAGAACTTGCTTTCCTTCATCTGTGCACAACCAAAGATTTTACAGGACTGCCAGAGAAAAAAGAAAACTTGCTGTCCCCATGTCATTAAATGACCCAACGACTGAAATGACCCAATGACTTAGCATTTTGAAGAAGAAACTTATATAGAATTCCCAACAAACTTTTTACACTGCACCCATGATGATTTAGAACTTGCTTGTGAGTGGCAGAAGTAAACAGCAAGAGTACAGAGTTTATAAAGTTTTCAGAAGCAGAACAAGAAATGAAGAATTCACATAGAGAAATAAACATTTAACAGAAACTTCTAAAAAGATCTGCAATAAACTAACCATCTCACAATAAAGCCAAGAATAATATGGAGGAAGGGGAAATTAGATACAGTGGCTTATAAGAATAATTCTGCCCTTGCAAAATAATTGTAATGCTTATAAATGAGACAAATATATCACTTCTCAAGTTTGAGCTATCATAAATAAACAGGAAAACACCCTTCAGGCTATTAGTTTTTGGAACCATGACATAAAGCAATTTTGTTTTCTTTTAAGAGAATACTGCATATTTATAGAGTAACATAATGATTAAAAGATAGTTATTATTAAGGCTTAGCTGACAATACTCTATATATGATATTTCACTAAGATAGAGTGGGGTAGAGGGATTTTTTTTATTATTTGATGAGAAGTCCATAGAGCCATCTCTAAGCATTTATGGGGAATGTAGGTGTTATTCCTAGCAGAAACAACCTTCAAAATTTTCCAGGCAGCCTTGCAATGAGAGAAATTTTCCCATACTTTAATCACTGCTGGGAAATTTCCCTTTCTAGACATCCTTTCTTAGGCTTTGCTCTGATAGGAATGAGCTAAAATAAAAGCATGAGAAATGAATGTGCACAAATAGAATTTGTTGTTTGATTCACATTCCCCAAAGAGTGTTAATGCCTTCAGAGATGTCAAATCATAAAGGCTGCAGTGCACAGAAGCACTGTGTGAAAGAAGAGATGAACATTGTTAGAATTCAGAAACAATAAAATAACAGGGTTTGCTGGTACAAGCGACACTTGTGATTTACACCAGCTCAGGGTCTCTCACTGCTGGCACTCTGATACCTATCTTGAAACACACTCTGGTTAAGTAGCCTTTTAAAGCCATTTTTGTGTACACATACCTTGCTTAAAGTATAGAGTTCTCATATAGTTGACCAAAAGGTCATAAAAATAATTTTTTCCTGAAAATTTGGGCTATATATTAATGAGGAGAATCAGTTAGTGCAGAGCTGGCTCCCACAGTGGGCTCTGCCTTTCTTCCCTGGTAGTTTCTTCTCCCTAGCAGTCTTACTACTTCCCTGATTTCTGCTATGACCTTTTCACCTCACCTAGAAAAACAGAAAGGAAGAAGAAAGGGAGGGCCCATCTGCCTCAGCTGGATTTAAATATCCTGCTGCATTGGAGGGAGGGTCGTGGAAGCACTGGGCTCTACAAGGATGTGGGTGTATGAGTAGTACTACACAAAAATACAGTAATTTCTCTTGTGAAACTTTTCTTTTGTCAAATATTCTTAGAAATAATGATAAAGGATCAGAAGGTTGTTCCTCTTCCTGCTCAGAAATCCTTGTTTGCTATCAGGCTAAGGTGCCAATCATCATTCAGTGATGAGATGCCAGAGGTGGTGCTGCAGTGTTGCTGTGTAGGGAAATTCTTTTTTTTTCCACTTGCCAAGGTGGTTTTGAGCAGGGCATGATGCAGCCTGAGCACACAGGAGAGGGGCTGTTTGGGAGAAGGGCCATTAGATGGAACAAAAATCACACCAACACCAGGCTAATATTTCATGGGGACAGTCAGTTTCAGGTGCCCTGGAGCATCATATGGCGCTTTTTAAGCTACTACACCTCCTAGGCCAGGATCCTGTTCCCTGTGGCACCCACAGGAGTGACACTGTGACCCTTTTGTACAAACCAACATTTTGCTACTGATGCTGTGTCCAAGCAGCCATGTTTTGAGGGGGTTTTTTTGAGAATTTTTTTCAATTAAAACAGCTCCAGTTGGGATGACAGCACAGCAAGGTTAAGCCACTCTCAGCTTGTTGAGAGTGAGGAGAGGGCACACTGCCTTCCTGGAGATCCCGTCAGCCTGGGGTAATTGAAGAGAAGACTCCAGGTGAGCCTGTCTGTGGCCCTCACTCAGCAACCAAAGCACAGCCAGTGCTTGATGAACATTCCCAGTTAGGAATGCACCATCCTCTCTAGGATGAGGAACAAGAAAATAACCTGACTGTGTGCCACAGAGCCCTGCATCCCAGCCATGCTGGCTTAGGGGACAAGCCTGGTGAGTAGCACTGCTAGTGGATTTTAAGACTACATACTGAATGTAGCAAAAAGTCTAATTGGAATAGAACCTCAAGTCAGAAAAGGGGTGAGTACTGAGCACCTTCACTACCCAGAAAGTAATTTAAAACAGAATAAACAATTAACCTGCAGTCACTGATAGGCAGTGTCAAGCACTTAAGCACTCTCACAGACACTTTTCATCTTCTTTTTAAAAGAAAAATAAGAAGTAAACCATTAAAACAAGATATATGTGTTGCATTTAGCAGGGAAAATCAGCCTCCATTGAACTTGGATATGGTAATCTCATTTCCCACAAGGTTTCTCTGTCCAAAGGTAATATCATTCACTACTGTATCCTGGATCCTCAAAATACAATATTAACAAAGAAACTTTCCTATTCCTGCATATTGAAAAAGAGAAAATTCCTGAAAGATTAAACCTGAATAAAACGGAGGGAGGGAGGGAGGGAGGGAGGGAGGGAGGGAGGGAGGGAGGAAGTGTCGGAAGGAAGGAAGTGTCGGAAGGAAGGAAGGAAGTGTCGGAAGGAAGTGTCGGAAGGAAGTGTCGGAAGGAAGGAAGTGTCGGAAGGAAGGAAGGAAGGAAGGAAGGAAGGAAGGAAGGAAGGAAGGAAGGAAGTGTCGGAAGGAAGGAAGGAAGGAAGGAAGGAAGGAAGGAAGGAAGGAAGGAAGGAAGGAAGGAAGGAAGGAAGGAAGGAAGGAAGGAAGTGGCGGAAGGAAGGAAGGAAGTGTCGGAAGGAAGGAAGTGTCGGAAGGAAGGAAGGAAGGAAGTGTCGGAAGGAAGGAAGTGTCGGAAGGAAGGAAGTGTCGGAAGGAAGTGTCGGAAGGAAGTGTCGGAAGGAAGTGTCGGAAGGAAGGAAGGAAGGAAGGAAGGAAGGAAGGAAGGAAGGAAGGAAGGAAGGAAGGAAGGAAGGAAGGAAGTGTCGGAAGGAAGGAAGTGTCGGAAGGAAGGAAGGAAGTGTCGGAAGGAAGGAAGTGTCGGAAGGAAGGAAGGAAGTGTCGGAAGGAAGGAAGGAAGTGTCGGAAGGAAGGAAGGAAGTGTCGGAAGGAAGGAAGGAAGGAAGGAAGGAAGGAAGGAAGGAAGGAAGGAAGGAAGGAAGGAAGGAAGGAAGGAAGGAAGGAAGGAAGGAAGGAAGGAAGGAAGGAAGGAAGGAAGGAAGGAATTTTCATATCTCAGAGTACATTCAGACAGACTTTATTTCCATTTATATTTTCCTATGAATTCAAGTACCTTGGGGAGAAAAGGTTTTATTTCTTTTTTAATGCATCTCTGCTGTTGGAATTAACCCTTCAAGGAGCAAAGAGGCTGATGGATATTCCTGCATGCACTCAATGCCAGTTATGCTACTTACACCTTTAGATCAGCTTCAAATCAAATCAGAGTAGGCAAGCAATTGCTCACTCCTAAGTGCTTATGTGATTCTGATGTTTGGATCTCATGAGACTGCCAAAGCCATCACTTCAGGCTCACTGGTAAGAGCTACGTCAAATTATTTTGTAACAATTTGAGTTCTTAGATATCTATTATTTACTACTTCAGTGTTTTAAAACACAGTGGAAATTTCTATGGGTTTAGCTGCTGAACTGAGCTAGATTGACTGGAGAAGGGGGGAGAGAGAATGATGTGAGCAAACAGGGCAACTTTACCAGTTAAATGATGCTGCTGATTATTTTTGCGTTGGACAAGTCTGCCACAACAGGTATTACTCGTAGTGAGCTTTGCAATATTGGTAAGTGCTGCTTCAATTACTTTTTCCTCTTAATCCTTCTCTTATATATTAATCCTTTTTCTATATATTCCATCTCTTTTTTGTAATTGCTGTTTTGTAAGTCTTTCAAAGGGCAAGTAATACATTGCAGAAGTAAAACCTCAAGCCCTTTCCTGAAAGAACAGTGGGATACATGTCTATCTGTGTATTCTGTGTACCTGTGTATTCTGTGCAAGTCAGAGATGGATTTGGATCATGCAGTCCTCTCAGCCTCTGCCCAGCACAATATTTCCCTTCATTGTAGGCCAGTCCATTTTTAGAGATCTCAAAAGATGGAGATTCCCTCTTCTCTTCTGCCATAACCTCATCTTCTGCACTGAATGGATGTTGTCCCAAAAAGCTTAACCTGAGAGTCTTAACCTGACTTTTTATGGAATCTAACCACCTTTCCATTACAGCTGTGCATAACCTCAGGGTAGTCTGAGAGCAATCAGTGACTATTACATATAAATACCACTTTGTAGGAAGAGGTGCATGCGCTGTTAAAGTACATAATTGGCACCCTGCAATGCCCTTGCCTTGCACCCAGGTGAATTCCTGGTTGTGCTGTAATTAGGCACTTCAGGAGACATTCACACCTCTCACTTCAGCTGGTCTGTGCAGCCAGTGATGGCAGAGTAGCCCCTGACTCGAGTGCTTCAGATTGCTGCTCTTCCCATGAACTGTGTGAGGTGTTTAGGTGGTTCCTTTCAGTGTTTCAGCTAGATTCATGCAGTCTGAGTTGGGAATACCCTATTTGTGACTTCACTATCTTAGATCTCTGCTGGCTATGCTATCTATCATACTGCTTGACAAATGTGGGCTTACAGGATGGTAATTACCAAGCTCACCTCCTTTCTTTTCAGACTTTCTCACCTAAGTTGTCCTTTTACAGCAAAGGGCTGGGACTTATTTCTTGTGAACAGAATTGCCCTTCCCTATTGCTTTATCTCTGTTCTCCATGATTCTGCTGTATTCCTCAGCCTATAGTAATTGTTTTTATTTCCACTCAGTCTGATGTTTGTTCAATTTGCATAATAACTTCTTCATTCACAACCTGAAGCCAACAGTGTTATGATCTATGAGATTTGAGGAAAGTCAAAAAGACAAATAATCCTTAACCTGACAGAATATTAATTTTCTGTCTCATTAAGAATATCATATATGATAATATACTTTATTTTTCCAGATCCTGTAATTGTCATAAGAAGGCAAGATTCTATGCTTAAACACATTTATCACCTCTGTTACTTTCCCTTCAGTGTTAAATACTTTTATTACATTGGCTAACTAAAAACTTATTATTTGCTACAGGTCTTGCAGAGCTGCTGACAGAGGTAATTGCTAAATTGCCACTGATTGTACCCTGGGTAACTTTATTACCAGGTTTGATGTCATCTCCAATCCTTTTGCCCAGAAGCTTTATAAGATTCTAACATTTATTAAATTTGACCAAACAAATTGACCATCCTGCTTCCTGTGAGAACAAGGTTTAGTAATTTAACTGTATCTTTTACCTGGGAAATTTCAAACCAGCACATCAATTTTCAAAGGTCACTCAATTTGCTCTACATCACTTCACTCTCCTTATCCCAATCTGTTTGCCTTCCAGTAAGTCATTCCTGCTTTTCAGTTCATTCTGGGGTGACAGAGCCCATTAGCTCTCCAGAACTCACAAGAATACACTGAAGTGTCATGTAGTGATCCAGAATCATTAATGATATTCACCAGCATTTCCACGTGCTGAGGATCTTGACAAAACAGAGCATTCCTGAAGGCCACCTGCATTCTTCACTGCAGGTACCATGCAGTCAGAAATAATGTTTGTAATGCAGGCACAGGTAAAAACCCAACAGAGCAAAAGATGGGGTCCAAATAATAGTTTATTTAACTCCAGATAAAAAAAAAAAATTGAGAATTTATATCCCATATAAATTTGGGCACATGGCCTAAAATGATATTACTTTTTAGAGGCTGGGTTCTCTTCAGTAAAGTTACATTTTGTCTGACTTCTTCCCCTACTTTCTGCTTCTTCCTAAGCTCTTCAAGTGATATTAAGTTTGTTATGTCAGCATGTTAGTCAATCCTATTGCAGCTTTTATCAAACTGGCAGACTCTGGCTCTGTGGTGTTTTTATGACATGGTTGCTCTGACAGATTGCTCCCACATGACACTGGAAAATGCAGAGACTCCAAGGAGCAGCTGGGAGCACACACTTTCAGCCAGCTGCTTTGATGGATTAGGAGCTCTCCCAGAGCCTATCACAGGGAGAGGTTTTAGTGCTGCCTTCCAAACACATTCCCCTGCACCACACCTGTACTGAGAGACTGCAAATTGCTGCCATACTAATTTCAGAGATAATTAGGAAAAGCATAAACCCCAGGTTCCTCTCTGTTTTGGTGTCTCATACAAGCACATATAGGAAGTTTTGTGATCAGAACTCCCACAGTCCATTGCCCTGCCTTTTGATAACAGACATTGGATGTTTCAGAAGGCATGCACAAGATGATCCCAAAATAATGGGCCTTTAAAATTACTGGAGTAAGTTTATTGCAGCCCTCACTGTCTAAAGGCAGGTTTATGCCTTGAAGTAAGTGAGATTGCAATCAATGGAAACCTCTTTTAAAGTTTACTGTTCTTCCTATTGTAGGTCCTGGTCATTTTGTTCACTATTGAAAAGATGTATTTAAGAGTTCAGCTAAAATCCGAAGTGTCAGTAGCAGCATGCAGGAATCAGATCAATGGACTGCTTTTGTGGGGAAAAAAACACCAATTTTTTCCATCCAGGCACTTTGAGTTTGCCGGTTTCTAAGCTTGTTGTATGCTTTTCTAACCATGGATTACGTGCTTGGGTAAAAAAAAAAAACTAATGGTTTGCTTCTCTAAATTCCTTGTTATCATTAAATATTTTTTATATGAGATTACCTATTTCCTTCCTTCAGAATGAAACAAATTTCAGCCTTCTTATTCCCTTTTTTTGGGGGGGAGGCTTATTTTTTTGTTGTTGTTGGGGTTTTTTTGTTTTGTTTTGTTCTTTTGTTGTTTTGAGTTTTTGGGTTTTTTTGTTGGGGTTTTTGGTCCTGTGTCTATATTGTTTTCCATTGCTTGTTTTCACATTCCTTGTTCGCTTACTGGGATTTTGCAGCTTCGGCCATAAATCATACTCATATTGAAGGTCATAAATCCCCAGATGTGACACATATTCAGACAGTTTCCATACCCATACAGGAACCATTTGTGCTCCTTTTAAGTAAAGGATGTGGCAGAATGGGAAGGTGCAAGTAGGAGAGGGAATGACACCAAGTGAGGTTCTCTGGCAATCAGAGATAAAATGAGAAATAGAAATTTTCAAACTCTCTCTTGAGGCTGCAGGAAGCCCAAGTGCCTCCTCACAGGTTCCATCCCCTTGCTACCTGGGCATTATAAGCAATCTCCAAAGGCTGATTTGAATTGTGGTTAAGATCCACCCCAGCAAAATTTGGTATCAAATTTGAAGGGAAGCCTAAAAATAAATTCTGTTTTTCTTTTACTCTTCCAAATTCCTTCCTTTTTTAATTTTTTTCCATATCTAAGCTGTTTTTATGCAGTGTTCGATGCCTCAGAGTTCAACATGAACATTTGGTTTGTGGGAAAAATTATGTCTACGTTTCAGGTAGCTATTAACATATATAGTGTATTTTTATATGTTACTTTTTGATCATCTTTACCATGAACAAATAGATGATCATTTACATTACCTTCACTTCAGAACCCAAATCTTTTTTATTCTTGAACTCAGGCAGAGTAATACAAAGCATATTGCATTTTTGCAATGAAAAACCCATTCATTAACATGTTGTCCCATTAGTGATTGAAGATTAGTTAGCATACCTTACACTTTGCTGTATTTAATTGCTAGAATTAAAAAAAATATTAATAATTTCATTATTTAATCTATTTTATATCATTACATGTGCACATAACATCTATGATCAATTTTCTGTCATATTGAAAAGGCAATTTAAAAGTTTGGCAGAATCCTTGGGCCAAAATGTTCTCCACTAAATTTTCTGAAATCAGTTTGGTGATATTGAAGGAACTTTCCTCCTTAGTACAGGAATTTCTGCTGTTGAATGCAAAGATATCAAACATTCATTTGTAAGTATTTGTCCCAAATCACAGTATTAACCTTTCAAAGATAGAATCCTGTGCATGTTGGTGACCACTTTAAAACATTTAGGCATCTCTAATTGTAACCTGAAAATGTGCTTCAGATTTTTTGTTGTTGTTTCCTTTTCCTCCCTCCCTCTTCAATGTCTATCATGGCAAACGCCAGGAAAAGAGATAAAAAGCAGGTTTCCCATTATAGGACTTATGGCTTTGGGACTGCAAGGTGCACCAAGAGATAAGAATTCAGAATTTAAAAAGAGCATGATAAGGCTCCCTAAGACCATTTCACTCTCTGAAACTACCTGTTCTAGGAGACCTTTTCTGGGTGTGCATTTTATTTATCAGAGAGCTGTGGTCACTGAAACAGTGGCAATTGGCCACTGCAACTAGACTGGAACCAGCAAATAATGCATCTGCAGAGAGCTGTTCCCTGTGAGTCAAACTCTGGTGAACAAACTGTTATAAGTACTCCTCACATAGGTGAACTCTGAGAGGGAAGGGGAGAATCAGAGCATTTTTGATATCAGTGCTTTTTCAGGCTTGGGAATGCATTGTGAAAGTTCAGCTGCACACCAAATTGCTCTTATGCTAAGTGGGGGCTGGTGTTACTACAGTGCATCATTTGTAAAATGTTTAAATATGGATCAGAGTATAAATGTAAAAACCATGTACAATCCAGGCTGCTTCCCACACATACACCAGAGCAAATAATGATGTGATTTGAGAGACATAATGACAATATTGTGCCTATAATGCATTTGCCCAAAGGTACACTTGTGAATATGTTTTCTATTCATTTCTGTTCTCCATTGCACATTTCCCTCAACTTAATTATTCCATGATTGTAATTAAGCTCCCTCTAAGTCTGTGAGTGTGGAGTGCATTTTCAAAATAAATACGAGCAAGCTGACTTGCTTCTGAAGCTTTTTAAAACTCTGTCAGCTCTACAAAATGCCTAACAGGCACTTTATATCTGAGAACACAAATTTATTTTAGAGACTTTTTATCACTTCATCCATTTTCAGAAGAGAGAGTGAAAATCTGTTGATATACAAACAATTGAAATTAAACCTATAACAATTTTAAAAATCATCATTCTTATTATTGGTATAATATTAGCACTTATTAAAATGTGAGCACCCCTGCAGAGATTAATATTGCTTTACAGTAGTGGCTGAACAAACATGCATTAAGGAACACTCACTGGCCAAAAACAATCCTTGTACATGGATACCCTGAATGGGCTGAAGAAAAGAGCAGAAAGTATGATAGTAACTAGACAGTAGCAGAACTAACTGTGAAACTAGATATATTTTTGGCATAAAACTGTAGTCTCAGTTTGCCACCTGTCTAACCATCTCAACATTGCAACCTATTTTCATAACCTGAAGAAATTCCATGGATTCTCAAATGTTTATATAATATTGATCTGCCTCAACTGCACTGTAGTATCCAATATCTGTTTTTCCTCTCTCTGCCTCTCTCCACTTTCCCAAAACCACAATCTCTCCCATAAGAGCAAATGACACACTGCAGAAGCTTTTTAATATAAACAATAAATTATGTGCATGTTTATTTGATTCTGAGATTAAGGTTCTGTAAGAGGCTTGCATGTAGTCTATTTTCATCTAGCTTAATTAATGACCACTAAGATTTCCTTAATTCCTCAGCATTACCATGTCCAGTATAGTGCATCAATATTATGCAACTGCAATACGTTCTAAAATAGGATAATTTGAAATCCATAGGTATTTAAAGATTTCTGGTTACTACAGATGAAAGATTTGATTAAAAAAAATAAAGAAAAATATTTAATTAGAAATAGCTAGCAAAATCTCACATACACAATAGGGTATAGATTTGAATACAGTATATCATCAGATTATACACAGCATATGCAAGATCATATTGCAGCAGGATGAAATCACTTCCTTACATAAAGCCCTTTTTTGTTTTCTAACTATCTCCAAAATAGAATGATTATTACAAAAACATATTATTACAAAAAACTGATATTTGATAACTCTTAATAAATATTGGTTGATACTAGTTGTGAATTTTTTGCAGCACTCTATAATATCTTGTAGAGTGTTGCAAAGGTGCAGCATACGAGGTGATGTGGTTATGGCATCACTCTGAGTTCTCAGTTTAAGTTTCCAAGTTTCATAAGTTCACTGCTTAATTTCATAAAAACTCGTGTCTAAAATAAAATCAGGTGATCTGCACCATGAGCATATTTCTTTATCAGCTCTCAAGGGAGCGTCGAGCAGCTGTCGAAACCCAGACTGTACAGACCTAAAATAAGGCAAGATAGCTCCCATCCTTTGCATCATTTGACTTGATCTTTTCTGGTCAGTCAAGATGGTAACTGTGAGGACTTAGCTCTGCATTGAAGCACATGAAGTAGTGCAGAAAGAGGGATTTACAATAAAATAATAAGAAATGTTGCTCATCATGTTTGCAAAAGTAGATGAAATAATCAGAACATGCATTTCATTGCATCTCTGGTGAGACACATCAGCTTGTAGCTGCCTGGGGTTCTCTTCACTGTCCTCCAGCTGTTTATTTATTTCTGTTTATTAAGTCTGAGTGGAGGAGAATGTGATGCAGTATTAGAGTCCTGCTCACTACTCACCTCATATACTGCAGCTTGTGAAAGAGGAAAAGTAATGGTTTGCTCCTCATGTGATGATATTTTCACTGACTTTTTAGCTTTAGTATTCCCAGAAAAATGCTCAACTTCTCTTTCTGTTGCAGCCAGCAAGAGTCAAGTATCACTGTTATCTGGTACACCACCTTGCACAAGTGGGTCTTGTAGCAGAAGATGTAAGAGGAGCAGGAGTCATTGACCTGCAGTGACTTTGTGTCAGGGTGGAACAGTAAATAAACCTCCTACCCTCAGTATTTAGCATTTCTGGGATGGTGTGGGAAAGGTAACCAAATTTATGGTAGCAGATGTAGCATATCTGAATCACTGTTTTGGCATAAACACATTAAGTATTTTGCAGACCATATGGTCAGTAATGTAACAGTTTAGGTGAGCTGATGTTGATGCCTTGCCTTCACTGCACCATGGTGTCCTACAGACTTACTTGTGTTGTTGCTGTGCTTGGATCAGTTTGTGGGTAGGTGTAGGGAGCAAGGGGAGATTCTGTGTCATGATAACTCTAAGGTGTTCCATTTCTGTACTGCCTTTGCCTGGGATGGAGGTAGGTTTCAGTTTTCAGCTCTGCAGCACGTACAGCGCTGTGTTTCAGATTTGTGGCTAAAACCATGCTGATAGCACACGGATGTTTGAGCTGCTGAACAGTGCTTGCACATTACTGACATGTTCTCTTTTTCCCACTCTGTCTACCAGCAAGTAAACTGGGGAAGGCAAGGAGTTATGGGGGTACAGAGCTGGGACAGCTGATGCAAACTGTGCAGAGAGGTATCCTACACTTCTGACATCAGAAATAAAAGACTGAATTAGAGAAAGAAGAAACAGGGAACTTTGGCTTTCAGGGTGGCCATTATTGAGAGTCTGGCTTGACATCAGTCCCCTTGAGGCAGGTGGTGAGAAATTTCTTTGTGTCAGCTGGTTTATTTGCTCTTTACTTGGCCTATTGAACTGGTTTATCTTTACCTGCAAGATTTCTCCCTTTTTATTCTTGCTGTTCTCTCCCCTGTCTCCTTGCACCTGCTATGGGAATGACATGCTTTCTTTTATTTGGACAATTACTTCAGGAGTCTCAAGTGGCCAACCTGGGGAGCTGCTGTGTGGTGCCATGGGAGCCAGGAGCAATCAGAGTCCCTGCAGGGACACTCACAACAGAGGCCAGGATACTGCTCCAAATGCCAGCAGTGGTGATGCTCCTTTTTGCTTTGGTTCTGAGGAGACACAAAACAAAAATTGATCATGTCCTGAATGCTCAGAAACACTGGCTAGAGTCCAAAGTGAATATCAAAAAGGTGGGCTTGCAAACCTGTGTGTTTCTCCAAGTGTAATTATTTCACAGTGGCGCCCACACGATTGAAATGAGGAATAGGATTCAGCCAGAAACAGGACCTCTGCAGATTTTTTACTAGAGCCTGTCCTCTAACATTATGTTACAGTTTTCTGTGGGGTTTATCAGTTTGCCACTCTTTAATCCCTTCAATATGGAATACACTGATTTGGTACAGTACTAATTTTCATCATGTTTAATTAAACCAAATATTTTACAACAGTAAATTCACTATGTCAATATGGTTACTTTAATCAGCTCTACACGTAATCTCATCAAAAGCAAACCAAATTTATTCAAAAACAGTTGGTTTCATTAAAACTATATTCCCTGATGTTAAATGCATTAACCTCCTTCAATTCTTTATTGATCGTATCAATGTCAACTCCTTTATGATTCTTCAAATGATTTTATGCTGACCACTTTAACACTTCCTCAGAAATCCCATTTTCTATATTTTTCAATTACTGATAAGTAATTTTGGGGGTTTTTTTGTCTTGGAATATTCTGTCTCCTAATATTTGTCACAAATTGAAGTCAAGACTTTAACAATTCCACTGATCTTTTCAAAATAATTCAGGCACAAGTTGTTTCATCCTGAGAATGCCTCTAAATATGACAGTTTTGGTCTGATATTATTCTAACCACTAGCAATAAAAAAATAAATGTTGCATTAGCATCATTTGTCAGATATCAGTGTGAGTCTGTTAAATACAAGACATATAAGTATTTTATCAGGACATTTCTACATTTTTCCAGTAGGTATCTTACCTTGTTTTCTCTGAAAAAATGCAGTAGGGAAGTAACTGATGAATATTTGAGACTTTCTTCTACTGTGACATAAGTTAACATCTTTTTCTTGGGCTCACACCTGTATAAGACATCTCATGCTCTCTTGATATATTTAAACATTCTTTCTCACTGTATTTGTGAAGTCAGTGAGAAGGGTGTAAGGGTAGAAAATCCTCAGAATATTTAAAGATAAAGGCCTTAAAATCAGCAGATGGCACCTTGTTTTCATGAGTTCTGGGCATGCTGCTGCTTCTTCCTCTGCTTCTCCATCAGATCATATCCTTATCCATTTACATCCTGAGGCTTTCATGCTGAATGTTACCTATGCTCATCCATGGTCTGCATTCTAACCTACTGATTTATTCTATTGTCTTCACAAATTCTCTATTCTCATTCTAAAAGCAATTCAAATGGTTTTTTCACCTTTTTTGTCAGGCTTGATTTCTTTAGCAAAAAATAGCTTTTGTGATTGCTGCATTATGCTCTGGGGCAAAGGTTCATCATCCATTGCATGCAATGCCCAATTAATATTGACACGAGTATATCTCATTATTTTTTCTTTTCAGACTGTGCTTATTCTTTTCATTTCGTAGAACTGACCATTCAAAAGAACAAACTATCAGTATCACTGGCCAGAAGTAGTGTTTTGTGTAACAATAGCAAAATAAATCTATAAGAACCACCAGACTTCAGAGCAAGGATCAAATCCTGCTTGTGGATCTGCTGTAGAATTGCTCTGGTTTCACCAGCTTTTCTTTTAGGAAGTTTTTAATTTCATTGATTAGGAAATTTTTTGGTTTTTCTAACAAATAAAACCCAAACCAACAAAACCCTAAAATTATCAGTGACCTGGGATCAACATCTCCTCTCCTGAATCAAATTCTTCTATGACCAAGCACTTTCTCTCCATAGATGTCACATGAAAGGTGATTATGCCCTCTAACATATTAATTTGTTCCCTAAAATTAACTTTAATCAATATATTCCTCTGTGATTTATCAGTCTTAATACTACTCCATACATCTTCTGCTTCCTGTCATTTTAAACTTTTGATTACTTTGAAGTTGAGAATACCTGTACACATTTCATTAATACCCACCCACCCAGATATCATTTTAAAAATGAGTACTTATTATTCTTGTTTATTAGTACTCGTACCTAGTAATAATTTAAAGACCACAATGAGAAAGAACTTATCTCTCCATATCCTGATATCTAGACTATTTTAATCAACTTAATTTATAGACCCAAGAGCAGAAGATTGCATATTATTTCACACTTCTTTGAAAGTCACTGCAAGCTTTCATAAAATGAATTTTGATTTGATAGGAATTGTTTTAGATTAAAACCTTCAATACTGTTGTATATTAAAAAAAAAAAAGTGAAAGTGAACAAATTAATTCATGTTCTGCAACAAAAAAAAAAATCACAGTGCTACTAATATTGATAATTGGAACTACTGTAATGCATTACAGTTATAGCAATCAACTTGCCAGTCTGGAGTAGCTATTACATTTTTAACATTCATGAACAATGATGTAAATTATGGCTCCCTAGTTATTAACTCGGCAGAAAAACTAACCCCCCTTCAGAATCCAATATATTTTTTCAGCTGCAAATTAAGGGAGAAAGCAACATAGCAACAAATTTTCCAAAACAGAATTTAAATGTTTGAATAGTCTAGTAGGAAGAAGTGATCAAATCAAAATTTAAGTGAACACATTGCTGTGACAAGTCTGCTCACTTCAGTACACATCTCCCAGGAGATCACTTTTAACATCTTTTTTTAAAATGGGTTGCTACAATGAGAAATATTTTTAAAGGATTTTAGAAGTTCAGCATATTAGGTCTTCATGAGACAGAGAGTCTGGACACTTCCAATTGCAATTACTCTTTTTGAATATAGACCAGTGGATTATTTAAACATATAGTTTAAATAGTAGGTGTTTAAGTATCTTATTTTCTCTTGAACCAGAGGAGCAAGCAATGTATTATTTTTATGAGGATTTTGTTTCATCAGTTTCAGTCTTGCTGCCTGTTTTCCTTGTTTAATAGTAAAGGGAAGCATGAAAAATGCTGATCTAAATACTAAAAAAAATTGAATACAGAAGTTTAAAAGGACCTGACATGGAAGTGAATATTTAGAGTAAGTCTTCTTTCACTTGAACTCTTCCTCTTAAATCTCAACTTAAAAGACAGGCTCAAGGGTCTGTCAATAATTTGTATTTCATAGTAGAATAAAATTAAGAAGGAATTAAGAAGACCCCACCTACCCCTAAGATTAGCTGAAAATAAAAGAGATTTATTTAGAATTCTAAATATGCTTCAAAAGTCAATTATCTCCAATTATGTTGTGTCTAAATTACTTTTAATAAGTATGGACTTCTAAAAATCAGGATATTATGGCCAGTACTTCACACTGAATCTCCAGAGGTTATGTGATTTATATTTGCCAAATTGAATGCATAGCCAGATGGGTCTTTCCACACCCATCTACTTGCACAGCTTCCCTTCAGAGATGAGGAGACAAAGGAAACTCTCAGAGTGTGCGAAGGCTCAGAACTTGTACACTGTCAATAGTCCTGCTGTGGGATCACAGACTGGCATTTCCTCTCTGCATCATCCTGAAGGAGCCCTTCTGAAATTCTGGAGGAGACAGCAGATGTTATGGCAGGGTCCCTTGCTGTCATCTCGGGAGGCTGGGGAGGTTCCTGCTGGCTGGAGGCCAGCCAGAGCTATTCCCATCTGCAGGAAGAGCAGGAAGAGTGTGAGGAAAGACCCAGGGCCAGTCTGGTCTCTTCTGGTCTGTTCTGCTCTAGCTTGGGATGCATTGCAGTACTTCAAATCTAAGCACTGCTTAAAGACACAGTTGGAGGCAAAAGGGGGAGGTGACTGGAGATAAAAAGAAAAAAAGAGCATGAAAAAATTATATGACTGGATTTCTGTGAAGATTTGATAATCAAATTTCCTTTCAATCTTTCATTGATATGCGTCTTAGGACAAAAGATGTCGATTTCTGCAAAATGTTCTTATGATGTCTCAGAGGCAAAATGTTCCTTTGTCTTCTTCAGTACATTTGTAATGTGCTAACCTTGATTTAAGGACTGATGGGCACAACAGAAGCTGTGGCCAAGATGGCCAAGAACTGTTCACTTCCAGGAACAGAAACTGGTTTCTGGGAAGCTGAGCACCCAATGCAGGGTTATGATCAAGAACTACATCAAGGAATTATCCCACTTATAGGCCCAACAGTAGAGAGGACCAAAAAGTAAAAAAATGTGATATTATAGTCAATGTTGATATTTAGAAAATATTGAGGACTGAATTCTTCTGCCCTGTTGAACTTCTAGCAAAGCTGACATTGGTACTTCGTAGGGGAAAAAGTTTTTCACAAATTGCAATTCAAGCATAAGAAAGTTTGGTTTCAAAGAACTGAGATTTTTACTCCCTTTTCTTTTACTTCTCACTCTTTATTAATGTTCTTAATAACAAAGGTAAAAACCAGCCATGTCCATGTACAAAGAAGTATTTATTTATTTATTTATTTTCTTCCTGTTTAATCTTAGACCTCCAAAAAATACCCATGCACCCTCCTATCACTTAGAGATTTTTATAGAAGCTTAAATCAGCTGACTAGACATAGGTATTATTACCTATTTCTATATATATAAATGATACAAAAATCAGGTTCATAGTTTCTTACCATGGCATGCAATGTTCCATGTTTGTGAATGGGAGACTGAAAAAATCAGAGCAAATATTTTTCATTTTAAAGTATGCTTTTAAATGGTAAGGAATATTTAAACATACAAATATACATTCAGGAAACTGTAGTAGTTATAGAATAAACTGTAGCAGTAATAAAAAAATTGGTTTTGAATTATCTCGTATATATATCACACATATAGGATAGGTTTTAATCAGATTGGGAGACTTCTATTTTTTTTGTAACCTTGCAAAAGTATCATCATGCTTTTCTTACATCAGATGTGAGTGAAGTCCAGCTTGAAACATACCTCTTTAAAGGAAATAACTATCAATATCCACTAACTATAATTTCAAATTTATGACTATAATGAGGTGATTATTATCCAGGTTTAGGAGCAGAACAGTTTACAACAAAACTCTCTTTTTAATACATTATTCTCAAAAGGAGATGACAGAAAAAAAAATATAAAAGTCTAGTTTTCTGGAGAGTTTTTATGGTTTAACAGATTCACAGTAAATAAGTTGGTATTTCATTGCTAGTTCTTCTCCTGTCCTCCTGATACTGAGATATTCAATTTCCTGATTTTTTTTCCAGCTAAAAATATTCACTGTCATATCTATATAGATTTAAACTTTTACATAGTAGGACTTGTCCTCTCCCTATCACTGACCTCTGCTCATCTGCTGTAGTAGCAGCAGCAACAGCAGTAGCAGTGGCTAATTTGGGTTTAGTGACTCAAATATAATGCCAGAGTTGCAATCTAGTTCAGTGCAGTCAGCAACGTTTGTCCAAACAAATGAATCTCCAGGTCTGAAGCATTTCTCATTATTCATGCACACTGCCATTAATTTGTTATGCAGCAGATTCTGGATGAGGGAATGAGCTGTGTTGCTGGTTTTTATATGATTTGTTTTTTATTATAGTAACAGTGACTGATAGAATTATTCCCTTATCTACAAAAACACGGGCAGATTTATGCAATATTAATATCTACAGCTAAGTCCAGGCAGGTAGCTCAGCAGAGAAGTCCAAACATTCTTATGCAGCTCTGGTTATCCAGAGGTTTAGAACATCCCTTCACTGTCAACAGCAACCATAAAGGTAACATAAAATGTTTAAATTACATTTAAACATTTACAGACAAGAAGAACCAGCTTTCCTGACCACTGTACACCAAGCAAGGTAATAAATTCCTGGGAATTCAAGCTAGTCCTTTGGTTTTTGCTCCTGCTGCTTTGTATTATCCCCTCACTGTAAACCAGCCAGGCAATCTGCTTACTCCAGCTCATCCTTCATCCCAACCCACTGCATTTTTTAGCAAGACCCATAACCCCTGGCAACAGGAATCAGCTGCAACTGTGCTCTGCACAGAGTGCTGTCATCACAGTACTTTTCCAGTGATGTAAGGAAAATTCCATAAAGACCTCAACAAGCTTTTCTGAGTTCATCCACCTACTTCTGATTTCTCAGCTCTCCTTGGTGTTAAATTTGTCTTTTCTAATGTCTTCCTTCCACCATCCCATTCCTTCCTATTCCCTAGCTCAAATTCAGTTTTCTAAATGCTTACATGATGCCTGCAATAGCTCTGCTTATCCTTGCTCACAGCTCCAGCCAACACCATGAACACAGCAGCATTTACATAATTGTACTATATATACTGCAAAAACAAATGTTATAAATAATTGTGAGTAAGATTGATTAGATCAGGGGAAAAAAAAAAGAAAACTCCAAAATTCTCATGATAGATTTGAGAGAAGTGGTAAAAACATCATTTTTATATCAGTTTTGGATGTTATACTGAAAAATTATATAAGAAGTAATAAAACATACTTATCTACTTGTCAATCTGGATGCTCCCAATGTTCTCAAATACTTTTTCTATCTGTGGTTCTAAGACTTTCACAGTACATCAGAAACAATTTTTCAGAACGAGATGTAACTGTGCAATATAGGGCAGGCTCTTTGTGCATATTTTAACTTTACAAGGTGATTGCCATTTTTGGGGGAATGTCAAATAACTAAAGACATTGGTTTTTAGTACTATCCTAATAGCTAATAAATTATACTGTTCTTGTTATGTATACAGGGGTTCTCATAAGCATCTTTTGTGCTGTGTGCAAACTCATACACAAATTTATGGAGAACCCTCTTAAAATTTCTCAAGAACTTCAACAAACAAAGGCATGACAGTTTCTACTTTGTCTAACAGGGCCACAGATATCTGTCTTCATTTTATATTTTCAGTAGAAACCCAGTAGCTGTCTAGAATAAACTTTATTCTGGAACTCTAGCTAATGGAGAGAGATAAATAAATTCATCTTGGTTTATACTTTTCAATCAATTAAGTACTAGTGCCTATCATGACTGATAAATTTGGTGGAATGTTATGATACGTGCCTATCAACCAAAGGTTTTTTTCCCTATTCCTTCACACACATGTAAATAGTTGTTTTTTGTAAAATCAGGTGGTGAATATTTAATGAAAAATTAGTATTTTCATTCATTGATTACTTCTTGATGATATATTGCATTAATTTATTTTTCCTAGATAAATCTTCTAATCTCAAATAGTTGTTTGAGATCAGTACGGGGTTACTAAAGATCAGTACTTTCAATGTCACACATTTTTGCTAAATAAGTGTGATTTCAAATCTTCCTTATATCTATTCCTATCTTATTTATCCTTTATCATAAATAGCATAGCAGTAAAATTTAAAAAAAAGAAAAACAAGTCAAAGCATAATAGAAATCTAAAGATAAATAGTCTAGTATTTCACTTCACCAACTTTCTGGCAATGATAGTGTTTGTTCTACAAGTTTAGGGTTTTTTTTCAGGCAACCTATATAAGTATTATTTAGCATATTCTTCAAGTATTCTTTAGCTTTTCATCAAGGCCTTTTATCTATTCCTTTGCCAAGGAACAAGAAAAGAAGCCGGCAGAATGTTTAAAACTTGATAAAATTAAAATATCCTCTCAAAGATGCTTTATCTTACTAGACATGTCTAGTACCACAAAGGACATCTATTTTCTTAAGGAAAGTAATTTTTTCCAGAAAAAAGTCGCTATTACAAGACATAAATTGTGTGCCACATAGTAAGGTTTTAGAAGATGGGAGAATTAATACTTTTTGCAAGTCCTAGTGTAGCTTTAACTATTGCTCAGTGCTGATTTTGACATTGAATAATGTTTATTTTAAAAAAAGCACAACATTTTTCTTTCAATGCGCTGCATGATAACTGCACCCACTGATGTAACTTCTGGTGTGAATGAGAACATTGAGCCACTCTGCATTCATACACTGCCAAAATGCATAGTAATACCCTGAATTTTGTCCATTTACTTACTAATGGACAATATCTGCATTGATAGGAACTTGCTGTGATTTATTCAACTGAATTAATCAGTGTTCCCATTTGCTTGGTATTTAACATCAAGCCATTCTGGTTTAAAATAAGAAGGGGAAAGACATTATGCCACATATGTGAACAGGTTAAAAAAAACCCCAAACAAGTAAAAACCCACCATAAAATCAACTCTCATTCTGTCTATAGCCAAGAAAATGATCAAAATTTATCTGAAAAGCAAATGTTTAAAAACACACAGTAAACACTATCTGACTGATCTTTTAAAATAATTTCTGAAAGCATATGAGAGCCAACGCTCTTCACATATGTTACTAAATTTTATTATCTGGTCTTCCTAATAGAGTGAGGCATCAGTAAAATGCAAACTGCACTTGTAAATGTTTCAGAGCTTTGTGACTATCATAATATCTTTAGCAGAAAGGATAAAACAGAGCTGCTTCTCTGTTGGCACTGACACAGATAGGAAAGTTATTTTCATAAATAAAGTGTGCCAATATTCAAAATGATAACAAAAATCTATCAACTGATAGGAACAGGAAGTTTTGAAGAATAATCTGCACATCTGCTAGCATCCTTTAAAATAAATGCTGGGTTCTATTAGCAGGAGAAAGAACATGCTCAAATAATTGGATAAAGATTGTGTGAAAAAAATCAGTGAAAACTAGTTTTTCAGTTTTCTAATTGCAGTTGGAAACATTCATATTCTTTTTGGGGTAGGAAATATGAAGACTAATTACCATAATATGGACAACTCCCTTTACAAAAGCAGAAATATAGCCCTGAATTAAAGTCCCTGTGCTTCTCGTATAAGCATGAGAAAATCAAGGAGAGAAGAAGATATAAATTTGACCAGTCTGATATGTAATAAAAACTTTTCTTTGATCATAATTAGTGGTAATTGTATTATTACTCTGATTTAACTAAAACCAAATGGAATTTTATTTGCCAATTTTTCCATCTTCATCATCAACATCATCATATTTTAACCCTTCATGTCCATTGAGCAGTCAAGAAACTGAAATCGGTTATCAAAGCCTCTTATACTCTATTTACATGGAAAAGATTCATTGTGTTATTTTCAAAAATAGTCCAAGGAACTGTCAAAGAGCCTGAAGGTGCTCATGGATCATTCTTTTAGTTTGGGATGATGCAGAGACAACTTCTAGCAGAGCTGCTCCAGAACTGAGAAAGGCCACGCCACTCTTCCACAGATTTTACATTCTTTCCCTGCACACAATTACTGGCACACAAAGAGCCAAGAACTGCTGGAGAAAGGATACTGACATTTTGTTGGACTTAAAAAAACTGTCCTTATCTTCTTCTGTGATAGTTATTCTTTAATAGAAAAACATGAATTTTAACATCTTTTCCAAAGACCCCAGTGTTAAGAGACTGATAAATTTTCATATAAATACTCTGGTAGCTTCAAAAATGAATTTATAAACCATTCTAGTTGTACATATATGTCATCAAAACAAATTCATTACTATATTAATGGACTTTTTGTGTGAGAATTCAAGTTCTTTATAACTGTTCTTTAACCAAAACCTAGTTCTTGGATTTCTTTGTGGTTTATATGAAAGCTTGAATATAACCAGAAAACTGCTCACGAGGATTTATTTGTTTCAAAAACATATTTCCATCAACACAGATTTAATATTGTTCTATGTTTATCAACAAAAGCTGTATTAAACCCAGTCAAAAAAAACTTTGCAAGCAAATGTTTTAGTACAACCTTACAATCCTCAATTCAGTAACAAAATCAAGGAGAAAATGACAATGAAATTCTGGACCTTGAATATGTGCTTTATCACAATATACAGTCTTTAGAGTCCCAGATTTCTCCCTTAAAGGCACTAAAAATATGACTTTGAAGAAGAATAACCTAAGTATGCACAGAGATGTGAATAAGAAGGATCCTCTCAAAGGCATTCTTAATGTGTGATGAAAGAGACACAAACCAAAAACAGTCACAAAAGACAAAGGAGAATGTAATTTTAGACCAAGATTATAGTCAACTTTAATAAGCATAATTGATTTTTCAGGAGTGGGAGATTGGAGGAAGAAAACTCTAAAAAAAGGTTTTCATTACACAAAATCAAACAGAAGAGTAACTCCTCAGAGAAATTCAAGGTGACTGCACTAAATGCCTCCAGTGTCAGAGAGCAAAAAGTGTGAATGAGACACCATCACTGGAAACCACATAAATATGGGACATAAAATTTATCTCACCTTATTTAGATATCTCAAAATTATTTACCAAGTCTAAATCACCTTATCACAAAAGAATGGCTCTCTCTAGGTGGGCATTTCCAAAGACAGATTAATACCCTGAAGGGGCTCAAGAGGTTTCACAGCTTGTAGAGACTAGACTTAGCATTTTACTTCTAAAATAGTTCTGTTTAAGTGAGGAATTAAAGAGTGGTGCAGTAAGAGAAGACACAATAATCAGATAAGTAACCAAGTATTATTGGTTTCTTCAAGGCCAGATGCTATTAGTCTCTCCTGCTGTGAAAACTGACATTTCAAAGACCACTCAGACTAGCATTCTCCCAACCAGGCAGACCACTTCAGAGCCTGTTTCTCCCATTAACACAATCTCCCAAATATTTCAGCCTTTTTTTTAAATACTGGTTTATCTAAAGATCAGGTTTGCACCTTAAGGTTCCTTTATTCCAAATTTCGGTAAGGATCAGACAAAAAAAAATCTTTAGTGGACTCTAAATTGAATCAATACATTCAGTAGCCCAGTTCCAGAGTCTCCAACAGAGAGCAACCTTCAGTCCTAACTCAGTTCTGTTATTAGCTATTATCTGCCTTTTAGTCATCAGCAGTCTACTGTGCCTTTAACAAACCATATGCTAAAATCATAAACATAAACAACCATAAACATAAACAAGCTGGAAATATTTTAACAAATCATTAAATTAAATCATTGCTATATACCAGTTCACCTGTAAGGCATTTTGTAGTACACACATTTATGTCATAAAGTGACACCGCCCAGCTGCAGACTTTCATTGACCTGTGGAGGATTGCAGACACCCAACTTGTTAAGGTTTGTCCAGCAGTTTAGCAGTCCCATTCTCAGCATTCCAGCACTCCATTTGCACATTCACACTTAGTTTCAGGGGTATACAGGGGTATTTCAGAGATTATTCATAAAAAATATATCTAAGTGTGTCACAGTGCACACTAAAAAACAAATCAAGTGAACAAGTCTTTCAGTGACTGGTGAAGATAAATCAATAAATCAAGACAAAAGAACTCAGAAAATGAAATACAAGATTTTTAGGTCTACAGACCATCGGTATTGGTGCTGATATCAACATACAGGAAGGAAAACTGAAACATGGGCATCATAGGGAAGGGGTACAGTGAAAGAAAATATTGCTGGAAGATCACAATAATAGCAGAATTGGAGAGATGTGTCAAAGGAAAATTAATGTACAAATTAGGAGAAAGCACAACTAAGAATGATACAGACTAAGGAGATTTAATCTTAATGTCATTCAATGTCAGTACACAATTCTGTGTTTAAACATTATTTTGAAGACTTTTGAAAACATGTACTTTTATATTTGATCATTTCCAGAGCACTACATTTGAAAGATATTTTGTTTACTATGGGTTTGAATAAGGGCTTGACCTTTGAGCTTTGTTTCATACAGAAGCACTCAACAGAGTTTTCCTTTAAGCATTTTTCACATGGAAGAAGTGGTTTGAATTAAGACACCTGTTCAGTTTGAGTACTTAAGCCAAAATAAGGCTCATTATAGATGACAGCTGAGCTAAGGATTTCACAACACAGACCATTGGCAAGGTCTCTGGAATATCCTTCTATAATTTAGAAGTAATCAATACAATCTATTGTGAGAATTAAAAAACAACTTTTCAGCAAGAGCACAGAAAGATGATAGTAAGTCTAGCAGTTCCAAGCAAGAAAAATTAGCAGGTTGCAAAGCTCCCTGCTTTTCTAATTTTCTAAACCATAAGTTCCTAATTTCTAATTTGAGATGTTGCAAATATAAAAAAGGGAAAATATCTCTTTGAACAATTCCTTGTATTTTATCAGCTCTCCTCCAGTTGAAAAAGCTTTGGAGGGAGCAGCTGTATCTGTCAGGGTTTGTGTTAAGCAAGAAACAAATAAATGTGGTTTGATCTGCTTACACAGGTCTTTATGAAGTGGAAATTATTTGAATGTGATAGAATAATAGGTTCTACCTAGATAAAACCTGACATATTATAATCAAGGAATCACAAACTAAAATACATGCCAAGATCAAACTACTTCTATTTTATAAAAAATAATCCTCTTGTATTGACCCAAGCTGAATTATTTCTGAGTACCTTTGTTTCATAACAGACTTCACATATAATTATATTTTTAAGATGTGAGGGGAAAAAAATGATCAAAGTGAAGAAATTAACTCTGTGATGGGAACTCAGTTATAGCCAGTTCTTCTGCTTACCTTCTTCTCCACCTGGCCAAGCTCCTGATCAGCTTCAAATGCAAAGTTTTCTCTCACTACACCCCACTAGACAACACTTAGAATATTCCAGCTCTGGGTAAAAAATTCATGCTCCCTGGGGCAGATCTTCAAGGTTCCCTTTAGAGCCCATGGGCCACCATTTCTTACTCTGCCAGAAGAGACAAGTATTTAAGTTTTGCTTCAATTCTCTGAGAACACAGTAATGGCAAGTGTGTTTCTTCTGAGGTAAATACCAATATCTAAATGTTTTGGCTAGTAATTTTTTCATGGAAAGGTGATCCAGTTCAGGCCCCTGCCCTGAACTACCTCAGAAGTGGCTGCAATAGGAAGTGGATGATGTTCTCTCTTTAAATTGGATCACTGAGTGAATGTAGAGACTAAGAAGCAGAAAAGAGATAAATGATCCTTTTTTCTACTCATCCTTTGCTCCTAAAGGCAATTGTGATATGGACACACTCAATGCACCTTGAGATTCAATGTAGTGAGCGGATGAGGGTTAGGGGCAGTTACACTCTGGCATATTTACAAATAATCTCTGTCTGACAAAGCTCTGTTCATTCCTTTTTGTAGATATTTTCATTAACAACTTGGATACTCCAGTAGCAGTAAATGGTGTATAGTGCTGTTTCAACTGTTTAGTATGTGTTGGATTTGTTCAGGTCCATGTTCTTAACTGACCTGCAGAGCACCTGGCTGTCGCTTGCTTGATTAGCCATGCTTATTATGCAAATGAGAAGCATGGCTGAGAGAAATCTGAAAAACCAGGACACAGCAAAATACAAAATACCATAGAAAAAACAACACAGAAAAAACATGGTGCTCCAGAATCTGGCAATTCCAAACCAAAAGGGTAACTGCAATTAGATGCAAAATTACCAGAACTTGAGGGTCTTTGTGGACGCCAGGCTGAATGTGAGATGGCAATGTAGAAATGCACCCTCCCGAAAAAAAGGTTAAACATAATCTGGGTGAAATTACACAAAATATTGACAGCAGGTTGAGGGAGATTATCCTTTTCCTCTATTCTGGACTAGTGATGCCTCACCTTGAGTATTGTGTTCAGTTCTGGGGGAGAGGCATAGACATCCTGAAGAGAGTCCAACAAAGACCCAGAAATAGGATTAAGGGAAGAAGGGAGGAAGGAAGGAAGTAAGGAAGGAGGAAAGACTTTGACTGCCACCTAAATTTACTCTTCTTTCTTTGTCATAGTATTCCTTTTGCACCAATCATTTCCCATCTGAGCAGGTCCTGGACTAGAGGAATTTACTCCTTGCACTTGATCCTTGCACTTGATCTCACAAGCCACAACTCTCTCTCTTCAATTCACAGCAAAAGTTTAATCTTCTGCACATGCCTAACAAATCTACATAGGATTGGACTTCTCACAAACACAGTTGCAATTTCAGGCAACAGAGCCCAGCTTCTGTATAATTTGTGCACCTTACATCATAAGGGGGAATTAATTTAACTAATTAATGCTGAATTAATTTAATAAATTACATTGGCCAAACTGAAATACATTTCTGAGATTAGGAGACTAAACTCAGGGTATTCCCAATTGTATTGAATTAACCTCTTACATAGTCCCCCATGCCTTAGAAATGTACTCCAATGGAGGGCTGTAGGGCTACACTCTGAGTAAATCATTGAAGCCAAGTCTCTGAACTTTGACTTGTCTTTAAGCATGAAACTGATGGGCAAATTATGAGCACAACCAGCACTTTTTAGAATCATGCCTACGCCCAATATTTCCCTCTGTCTTCTGACTTGGTTGATCTATCTCTCATAGGAGGTAAAATAACTGAATATATCAAAAAGTGAGTTTTATCCTAAGATGTTATTAAAAATTTTGTTAAAGCCACCCTTATTATAGAAATATTTATTATTATACAGTTACTTTTAATTATATAACCAACCAATCTTTTGCAATTGTGTGTTCATTGTAGTGAATTTTACTTTTCTTATTTCAATGTATGTGCACTGCTAAAAAAGGCCAAAGAAATATTAAGGCTTGTTTCCTAACATTTTTCTCCAAGACAAAGTCTATTACAGCACCAACAAAAAATATTCAAATGTTTAAATTTCCTCTAGACTGAATTTCTACGCCCATGAAGGATTCATGAAGCAATGCATGAGGGCAGAACCTAGATGTGCTTCATTCCAGACCCCACTTCATCCACACTTCCATTCCAGATTCCTTCAAGCCCCCAAACCTGCTTGTGCAGGCCAGAAATCTTCAGATTTTCTGTTATCTGTGTTGAAGTGAACACTTTCAAACTCTGTATTAGTGAATACAGAAATTAAGACTATAATTTACTGTAGGTTTGATTATAGAGTTGCTTTGCTGATTGATGGAGAATGAATCCTTTCAGGTAAGGTACAAAACTCAGTAAAATTAGGGGAAAAAATCACAAAGATTTTTGTCACAAAGAAGGCATACCAAATCTTCGTAGTGAAAAATACGTTTGGTCATAAAATAACAAATTTTTAATTTCAAAACACTAGAGATTAGCATTTTTACTTTTGAAGACAATGTCACGAAACATAAAGGAAAATATTTTCTTTTAATTTTTGGTTCTGTTTTTAAAAATTGGACCATTTTTATTTCAATTTTTCTTCTTTAAGTCATAAACAAAATTAAATACATTTAATTGATTCCTCTCCTTTTTTCTTTATACTGTCTTCCATAGAAACTTCTCAACATTTCTCTCTTTTGCTAAAATCTAAATGGTAAAAACAAGCACAAAAAAATTTCTAGACATCTCAGATTCTAATGGAAGTACAGATAATGAGGAAAAAAATGGTTTTTTTGACAGTGATCAAAATTATTTAATTAGAAATATAAAAATGTATTGGAAAATCCTAAAAGGAAAGAAGTATCAAAGGAAATTTAGAACAATTTTCTAAAAGAACATCCTTTCTTCACAGCTTTTTCAGTAAGCTGTTAATTATTCTTTGCAACCTGAAAGTCACATATTTTTCAAGCGTTTAAGTGTGAAAGGGTACAGATAAATCAGCAGGTGCCTCTTTGCTTTTCCAATAATATAAATAGCTTTAGAAATCCACCTATGTATCCCAGGGACCTTCTCAATTTTTTGAACATTCAGACCGTATCAGTTTTGACGTATGTTTGAAGAATGGGCAAAGGTTAGGGCTTGTTCCTATTTCATCTGAGTTAGTTTGGCCATGATGATTCAGAAGGAACTCATTCGTTCCCATGGCAATACGGTGAATTCTGTAAAACTCTGCTTCTGTCATTGCAAATAAAGCTCTTCTTTTTGGTGAAAACATATCAGTTGAAAGAAAATATCAGGTAACAGACAAACCTAAGGTCCTTGAAGATAAATAATTAATTTCAAAGGGATTTGCAAGTAATTCATAAACTGAAAATAGGTCAGAAGAAATCTGAGAGGACTCCAGTATGAAAAAGTGCAGAGGAACTCCAGGTAGGAATTCTTAATAAAATGAGAATTTGAAAAGTTCTCTTCTGGGACAGATTCTGCCATGTGGCCACCCTTGGGCATCATAAAGGGTTCTTAAAGCCAAACCCAAACCCAAATAGCTACCAAAGAAACAGCAGCTCGTGTCTTGCAACTCCATCTCCTCAAGGGCGCAAGACTATTCCCCACAGTTCGCCTTGGTGGGGCTTTAGAGAAAGGAGGACACACCCCTACAAGGGTGGCCTGTCAGGGAGCACGAATCTTCTCAAAGAAGGCAGGAATAGGTTTTTGGTGGAAGTACTAGGTAGGAGGGCATTTCTCTCCCAGTAGCTTTTCCTGAGAGTATCACAGGGCATTACCCAGGTCATTACACCAAGAATTAATGCACTGCAGATCCAATTCTTTAAAAAAATATTTTTTAGGAAACTATTCCTTATGGTATACCATTTTGGCTAAGTTGCCATGACCCTTCAAGATGTTAGAACAGTGATGAATCTAGTTCTCTGTTATCCCTTTATTCATGCCCCCCCCCCCAGAAGAAAAGCCAACAAACAAATACAAACAAAACAAACAAAACAAAAAACCCCCCACAAAACTAAATACTAAATTGTCACAAATAATACCAAAATAAAACAGTCAAGACTTAATTGTGAATATCAGCAAGTCTACTGGTTAACACTGATACATCACATTTCATGGGAGTAAAATGAATTTTCATTCTATAAGGTATGGAATTATTAGCACTGCCTTTCCTATTCTAGAGAAAAAAAAATAATTGCATTAATTAAAATAAAACTTTGCCAAAAATTTTTATTCCAATACAACAATAGCATGTTAGTAGAAAAGAAAAACATACAGGGTTGTGTTTAGGGGGGCTGTCTTTTGCCCCCTCCCCCCCAAGCAAAAATTGATTAAATTTATTTCACTGAAAGTGATTTAAGATGGATATTAGTCCATTACCTGCTTTGTGTCTTAGAATAAGTGGCTTACTACACAAACAGAATATGCCTTCATCTTCTTAATAACTAATTAATAACATAATCAAAACTGTTACCATCTCTCTCATTAATTCTGTCTGAATATTTATGTTTTAGTCACTAGTGCTTGATTTGTGTTTACTGTTTCAAGCATATGTAGAACCATAAAATCATGGAGTCATTGAACTATAGAATGGTTTGGGTTGGAAGGAACTTTAAATATCATCTTGTTTGAGTTCCCCTGCCCTGTACAGTGACACCTTTCTTTAGACCAGGTTGTTCCAAGCTCCATCCAAGCTGACCTTGAAGGCTGACAGGAATGGGGCATCCACAGCTTCTCCTGACAACCTCAGAGTCACCTTTAGATAATCAGGATTTCAGTTTGCTAAAACATAACAAACATAGACCAGCACATGACAAGAAGACAGCTTTCAAGTCAAATAGATTACAGTCTAGATAATTCCTGCTCTCAGACTAACACTCTGCTTTTCATTTTAGTGGTGGAAATGAGGGAAAAAGTGTGTAAACTCACTCTTTCCCTTTTTTTTTGGTTTGGGATGTGAGATATAGGTGAGTTCTCTGCTGTTCAAATCAGGAGTTAATCTAGATAACATCTTGAATCTTCAGTTATACTCCTGTTCATTCAGGATATGCACATATGTGACCAAAAGATCATCAATAAAATGTGTAACTCCTTCTCCACCTATATAGTCTGTGGATTGATATGATGGACAGTTTATTTATTGTGAACTTATAAAATAATCCAGGGAAAATCTACTTTCTAGATTTTCCTCCACATTTGTCCTCATGCTTTTGAAGCTCTGCATTAAGGGTTCAGGTTTTTTACCTCTGCAAGGATGTTTTATCACTGTAGATGGACAAAACTGATTACAAATGTAACTGAGCATGCTGTGTCTCAATTTCTGGATCATCTTTCCATCAACTGACACCCAGTTCTCCCCTGCTCTCAGAGGTTGTAGCACCTTTTGGAAAGCAGTGGAGGAATTTTGTTCCTGTAGCCCTTCTGCCTCAGCTCTTCTTGTGGTGAGTTAGATTCTGCTGTTGAGTAAAATGGATCTCCTGCTGCTACAGACTGTGACTTTTTCTCTGTGCAGAGCACACATTTATTTTACCATCCTTGTTGCTTTGGGCAGAGAGAAGTACAGGCACCTCGTGGCAGGTGCTTGTGAACCACCTCAGTGAGCTTAGTCAGCTGTCAAAAAATTGAGTTATTTCATTTTTATAGCAGCTTCAACAAATTGCAGTGTCTTAAGGCAGAACCCTGAGAGTGAAGCTGCTCCTGGGGAACCCAACACAGACAATCCTCAGACAGGCCAAGGTAATCCTTGCTTCACCAAGGTGTGGAAGCAACACAGCTCTGCCAGTCCATCCACACAGTAATGATGAACTTAGGGTTATGTCACTCTCAAATGAAAGGGCTCTGTGTGAACCCTTCAACTAAAACTACAGCCAGAGGGAATTAAGCTCCTCAGCCATGACAGAAACAGCCAACTCTTGCTTTTAGGTAGGGAACAATGGTGACAAATTCTATATGCCATGCGTGCTATTCCAATGTTCATTTATTATTGAAAAATCTATTTTAACACTGTTTACATCCTACTGTAGCCCTCATAAAGCAAGAATACTGGAGAGGTTATTCAGACAGACACTACACAAAGGTGTATAAGGCATACAGCACCTCCACTGCTCCATAACTCCACCAGTGAGACCAACAATCCTCATGACCTGGTGAATATTTGAACTTAACCATGACATCTGATGTTGGCCTGCTCTCAAAAAAGCAGCACAGATTAACCATAAATGTCACAACAGTTGCTCAGAGGAAGAAGCCATCTCACATGCACATTTATTATTTGTGAATGTTTCACACATAATGTCAGAAATAGGAATCCAATTAATGGCCACTCAGTTGGAAGAGCTCTTTGGGAAAGTTCCCATGACATTTAAGAGAAATGCCACTCTAGAATTGGGATTCTTGAATCTGTCCAACATCATTGACAGAATTTTTATTTTAAGCTTAACAATGACCACACTTCAAACCTTGACTTGACCCTTGCCAGCACAAGAAACAGAGAGTGCTCAGACACACCACTAACCTGAGTCCCTTGCAGCACCTTGCCATAGCACTCCTGTGTGGCATTGTGATAGTGAGAATGGGGAAACCAAGCTGGAAGGTGAACGAACCTTAACAACTGCAGGTGGAATAAGCCCCTGCTTATCACACTGTTCCAAATTTTATCACTAAAGATATTGATTTTGTTGTGGAGTCCTCTGCCTTTTTAACAGTTTGTCCAGTATAGACCATACATGTATTTCCTACGCTCTGACAAATGGGCCAAATTAGCCTATTTGCACCATCCAACTGTTAGGAGCCAGTCTTATATAGAAATAAAATATTTTTTATCAAAGATCAGTATCTGCTTGGGGGAACATGATTTAGTTTGTCAAAGGGAGCTTGGAAAACTGTCTGAGAAGAAGGATTTTAAATAGTTGTGCCAGTATAACTACCATGCAAAACTGTTTCCCATTAGATTTTTATATTTAGTATAAAGGTGTTTTATGCTACCATAGAATATCCATCTTCCTAGGCAAAAATATTTGTATAACAAAGAGTGTTTTCCTAATAAATGTAATGATAACTCATTTGAAGGTAATCTGTATTGTTTTTCCATCACTGGATTAGCTGAAGTTAAGGTTAGATTAGACTTTCAGTTAAGATTTATATTGTTTATTTAAATAAATGTTATGAAGAGAAGATCAATACAACATACAAGGATTTGCAAAGTTGGTATTTAGTTTCACTTGATTTTGAAGCAACCTCTGCCACATTTCTAATGAAAAATTAAAACCAGCAGACTACAGTTCCAGGCAAATCCAGACCTTGAAGTTCAGGGTAAGCAGCTGAACTCCAAACATAGAAATTTAGAAATGTCTATGCCCATGATTTCTGGTTCAATATGACAGAACACCTGACATTTTTTGTCAAGTGAGCTGCAGAAGACCTGAGTCTGACAATTTGAAAGTTGCATCTTTGGTAAAACTGGGTTATACAATTTTGCAAAAAACCAAACATTACAAGTGGAACCCACAACACCAGTAGAGTTCAGCAAGAACAATGCCTAATGACACCCAGAGGTTCAACAATACTAAAATATCACTATGGTCACCATTTAGTGTTTCATACACTGTTGGAATTCATTAATTAAAGTCCTTTAGAAAAATCACTGTCAGTGAATTTTCCTTAATATCTTTGTCTCCAGTCTCCAAGTCACTGCTGTCCTTAAAAAAAATTTTAAAAATTAAAAAAAATAAAAGAGAGAGAGAAGCAGTTTGGATCATTCATTGATTTCAAAGCAGGTATGAACTAAAAGTGAAAACCTTCCAAAGTCAGGTTGCTGGTAGGAAGGTAATGATTCATACTGCTTCTATTATAGCTAGGAAAAATGAACCTATCTGGATATGAAACAGAAATAAAATATCAAGACATGTGGGTTCTACCAGTGAACTATTAAATTGAAGTTAAGAAGTTGGCAACACAGCACGTAAAAAAATCTGGAATTGTTAGATCTGCTGCCTGATTCTGAAACCAAATCATTTTGAGGTAAAGGAAAAAAAAGCAAGAAGGGGAGAAAGAAAAAACAGGAGGGGTTGAAGAGGGAGAGACATTTTAGCTGAACCACCTTCAAATCCATCTGCATTTATCCAGATGAAACCACAAAACCTTTTGAGGTCTGCTAATTGTTACCCTGCTGCTCAAGCTCCCCTGTGTCATCCAGCAGAGATTTTAACCTTAGTAAGTATAGCATAATGAGTGCTTATATGGCACAAAGGAACTACAGTGCACTAAAAATAATGATTCTGTCAGTTACAAAAAAGTATTTAGTCCATAAAGTGATTTTTCCAGCGTTGCAGTCAACTGCCTTCAATGTCTGTTGTCTTCAAGGCTGAGTGAATCACCTTTTAAATATATATAAAGATCTCCTGCGAAATCACTTTGTCAGTAGCTCAGCTGCACAAGGTAGAGATAACCTATATCAAAAATTCCTGACAGGGACTGTGCTTCCTTACCAGGTCTTTGAAACCTTCCCACTCAGTGACCTCAGGCTCCAATGAGTCACTGTAAAAAAGTCAAGCTGCTCTATGTAGGTAATGAATGCACAGATTCATACTGCTGCTATTACAGCTATGAAAAAAATGAACACCTCTGAAAATGAAAATCTGTGGAGTTTATATTTGGAAAAAGAAATGTAACAAAATCTCACTGATTTCACAGTGTACGTCTATACTGTCAGATGGGTTCAGCACCTCTTTCACTCTGTGACACCAGTCTCCAAGTCATCTGCACTGCATGTGTGTTGCAAACCAAATTCTCTTCTCAGCAAAAGGAGCCAGAAGAGATTTTTGGTCAGGAAGTTGCATTGCCCAGGCAGTATGGATGTGGTGTGCCTTGTCCATGGCATGAGGTTCTACACTTGAGTGGGACAGGTATGTGCTTGCTTGTCTGGAGAAACAAAGCCACAGTGAGCATATTCATGCTGGAATGCAGCATTAAGAAGAAAAGTTCTTTCATTTCTACTCTAATCAGTCTTTGTGGCATTATTCCATTATGACAAATACATTGAATGCTCTTTCTACCAAGGCCCAGCATGGAGCTTTGCCAAGACACGTTGTGGCCAGCTAGAGGAAAGGGTAAAATGAGGTTTTCTCCTATTACCTTCCTTTTTTTTTCCTTTTCCAATATAAAACCTTTACAACTTAGATTGTAGGCTAAATGTAGTCTTAGGTGACAAACAGCACCTGGCATTCATTGCAATGCATATGCTCTTATACAACTCAGCCTGCTATACAATTCATTATATAGTCTTTCATTTCAAAAATCACTAGAACCAGTGTATTAGAAATGAGCTCTTTCACTCTAGTCTTTCTTATAGGTTTCCATAAGGAGAAAAAGTTGCAGATGCATTTCTTAAAATTCAGCCAGTGGCCAAATTGCAGGGCTGCATAAGTGAGAGCTGAATGAGTTCTCTCTTTTACTAAATGAATTTGAGCCCATACTCACCTTACCCAATAACACCCACCAAAAGGCCTTAAGTCAGGAGCACAATCTTCCCTTTGGTTTGTCTAAAAATACAAACTCTACAGGGAATGATTCACTCCCTATAATTCCTTATAACTGATCAGTGTGAGGATCAGCTGTCTGAATCCAGCAGCTGCACAGAAGGGCATGGCCCACCAGGCAGCAGCGTGGATTCCTGTTTTCAGTATCTTACAAGTGATTTAATTGGTTTCTTCTATGAGTAAGGTTGAGGACACACATTCATGTTGCTCCCTCACACTTTTTTGAGCTGATGCCCACATCCAGACCTGTCTGTGCTGAAAGCCGTTGCTATCCCCCTCTGCCTACATATGCAGATACACAACTCGCTCAGAGTTGCGCAAATTCACCCCAGAAGCACATGAAACATAACTCATGTTCCTTGTGTGCCACTTCTTTGGTCTAATTAATACTCCATATGGTCTCTCAAGGAAGGAACAAGAAATCATGAGAGAAATATATTTTTATAAACACTCCATGAAACTTCAGAAATGGTCCCATCTTCTAATAAACATCATTATTGTTTGTATACATCTAGATAGGTACTTGCACACATGTATAGATTTGTATTATCAATCACACCTTGGAAAAGCACAAATACAGGGATTTGCAGTTAATTACAGGTCCATCTGGTCTCTGTGGGTTGTTAGCAGGGTAGTTAGTTGTATAGTTGCAAACTCAGAAGCTCAAATTGAAATCCAGCTTGTGGGCAGTGGATCACACTGCAGTCTGTTGTCATTTTTTGCTCTCAGCCTGAGATATGTCCCATCCTCGATTTCCAGGGCAATTTTGAAGCACAATTCTCCAGTTTTGGAGTGTGGTTTTCTTACCTTTTATTTTTCCAGACATGTGTATAGGATTTCTTTTTCTTTCACATCTGTTTAATATTAAAACAGAATGCAACACACAAGGACATATAGTTTATGTATTACCATATTTTATGACAGAACTTGTACTCAGTCAGATGAAATGCAGTGAATAAGCTTATTCTAAGGTCCTAAACATATATAGGTACACATGGCACACATCACTACTAGGACAACTGGCCAAGTAGGATAAAGTCTGCTTTTGTCATTTGACCAACTAGAAATTTTTACTTAAAATGGATGAGAATTGTATTAATAACTTTGTTTCTTTTCCTAATAAACTAGGCTGTGTTGTCACCTGTTTTGAGACATGTCCCAATATAAAATATATGTCCCAATATGAAATAGTTGACCCTATTTCTAAAAAAATTCACTAAAAGCCATTGCAATTGATATCACAAACAATGAAGCTACTTCCTATTTCCCATATTCCCAATAGCAATTGGTCCTATGCATGGTCTGGATGACATGGCCTTCAGAACCTGGAAATTGTAACAAACTAATTTCTAACAGAAGTTTTACTGGTATTCCAATGATTAAAATAGGCAAGGACACAAACAGGTCAATTTGAGGGAATGCATTGTTTTAAGACTTATCATTTCCTAGGATTTTTAGGGCAGCCCATAATTCCCCCACTGTTGTTTTGTAAATTGACAGGTCAGAGTGTGACCTGACTGCTTTTAATAAAAAGTTATGGCTATGTCCTCACTGCTCTGTAACCACTTTCTAAGGTTCTGGACAACAAAGACAAGGGATGAAATATCCAAACCCATAATTTTCTTACAACCTGCTTCATGTTTGTAATTCCACTGACATTGCTATGCCAGATTATCACATCTGTCAAATAACATTGATTTGCATGAACACAGCAGTTTAATTTCCAGGAGGACAGTCCTGGGGAAGAGAGAGCAACAGGCAAAGGTTTGATTGTTAGTGTATTTTCTCATGTGCAATGCAAGCAGGTCTGCTTGTTTTATTCTGAGACCAGTAACTTCCATTCTTCTGGCCTTGTATTTCTGTTTAATTTGACCAATGTGTTTTGCCAAACAATGAGGTTTAACTTTGCCTTCAATGCTGTTATTCACATGAGATCAGTATAAAACATTTCTGTGCTTTCCTTACATTTTGCAAATCTTGCACAATGAGTATATTTTTCCTGTTAATCCCTTTGGAATGACTTGTACATATCCCTTTGGAATTACATTTTTAAAAGTCCTGCATAATATTTAAATACAATTCAGACTGAAAATATGGTCTTGAAACATCTTGTCCCAGCAATACTGTGTTAGTAGATCTGTTGTCTGTGTAAAATGTTGTCTTCAAACCATTGCAGTTCAGCTTAGAAAGGTGAACATTTTCTTTCTTGAGAAGGCAGGTAGGTACTTCAGCTCTTGAACTGAGTGCAGCCTGCTTTAGCCAAATGATATAGAGCCTGAATTTTAAAAGAAAAAAACCTATCTGTTTTGTCTTCAATTAGGAAAACATTTACTGTAAGTATAAAAGTGATCCTTGTGTGTTTGTGAAATGCACAGGGAGTTTTAGCAATAAAATTAGAGTGCTGTAGTCTCTTTTAGATATTTTTGAAGCAGAGAAATTACCATTTTTCTGACCAGCATACAGCCCCATTAATCTTGGATGGCAGCAGATATATGAAGCATAGAAAAATGGTCTGGTATGAACCATATCTTAAAAAACGTCTGTCCCTTCAGAGTGAAGAGCATTCCCACAGCCCTGAAGTTCTGCTTAAGAAATAATATGCCACCTTTACTGACCAATGTGGTTTTTTTTCATTCCAGTTATACTTATTCTGCAATCTTCAGAAAAATATATCCATTCAAGATTCAAATTCAGAAGATTAATAGTTTCTGAAGTTCTGTTGACAGTTTTTCTACAACCATCTTCTAGGGCATCTTGTAGTCTTCTTAAAGTTTTGGGATTTCCATCTGACTGAATCCTGCCTTTCTCTCACCTGCACTGGATTTTCTCTTCTTAATAGTGAAGAAGAAAGTAAATATATCTTTTTCAATCTATTGTTTTCTAATTTTTTTTTGTACTCAGATTAATTCCATGTGATTCCACTTCCAAAACTTCAAAGAAAGGTCTGTGTGAAGTTTCTAACCACCTAAAGCTCCATTCACAGTCAGAGGAAGTAAGGCAGAGCAAGAGATTCTCAAGATCTGACTTTACATGAGTCTACAGATTAGGAAAGCTTTTTACAGAGAGAAGACATCTGTACTCCACTTAAACTTTGGTTTTTTTTGTCTAAATTTAGACTAATTCGGTACTAAAAACTGTACTCCATCCATTTACCCTCAGGTGCTTGGTATGACTGTTCTTTTCATTGTTTTGACTTGCAAAGTTCTGTTAATATCTAAATCTATATATTTTCTATATGAACTTAAATTTACAGTGCATTTATCTCACTTTGTGCCAGTGTTGATTTTTGCTGGAAAGGGGTCTTCAGAACTGACAATATTTATCATTATCTTCTTTGTTTAAGCTCCTGTTGTCACTTAAAAACTCTTACAAACTGAGATAATTCACCAGAGCAGTTTCTGGAGTCTTCCATCTCCTTTGAGCTACCATTGTGCTCTTGTGAACTACTCCACGTGTCTTCATGCCTGAGGTATCCATCCTTGCAGTGCTTCAGATCTTCTATCAATTCAAACATGTGCAAGCACCATGGTTCAGGGGCTTTAGCAGACAATTTCTATGGCCTGTAAAAAATTATTTTTTCAATGGTGAGATCTGAATATTTTAGTAGCTTCTTTCTGAGTGCTTTGCCCTAGATGGTCTCATAATTTAGTCAGATGTTAAGGACCAAGTTGAATCCAAAACTGAAAGATATCTTGGTATAGCTTGAAATTGTACAAATTCCTTCACAATTCTTGCAAACCTCTTTTTCTGTGTGTCTAACAATTGTTCTGATGATTCATTTTTATGTGAAGTGTGAAGTACTCCTTGAATTTTTTACTTCACTTTCAGAGTTGGCCTCTCTGCTTGAGTTACTAAAAACCATTTAAAAATCAAGTAGTTCAAAACCACCTACTGTCAGAAACCAGGCTGCCTTCTGTCTTCCTTTTTAGTTGCTGCCCATTCCTTGTAGCTCCTTTTAAACTTCCTCCAGTGGTTCTCCAGGTTTTCCAAAGGGTTTAACTCTGCTGGGGTCTTGAACAGCTCCTTTCTTCTATTCAGACACAGCTCAGTTGATTTTATTCCTGTTCCACTGTTTGGCTCAGCAGCCACAGGGAACAGGGAGATGGCAGAGACCAGCTCCACTTCACAAAGGCATTCTTAAAAGGCAGAAAAAATTAAATTATCCATCCTTCACAACTAGTAATTTTCTTCCTATTGTCACAGACAAACACAGCCTAAAGGGGGAGTTTCCCAAGAAGCGAAGGGGTAGCAAGAGACAGGACATAGAGAAGATGGGATGAGAAACTCTGTGGAGAACCCAAAAATTGATGTGGCCTACAGAGAAATGTCAGATTTATTACAAAGAGAATCAGACACTGATGAGCCTAAATAGCAAGCACTGCCCTTGCTTTTGTGTTCTTCCTCTTGTGTCTTCCAAGCTGCTTGTGCAATTAATATCCTTTGAGGCAGAAAAGAGCAATGGAAAGGAAAAGTGGCAAGGAAACTGGCAACCTGAGCTGGAACTGTTGCTCTATTCAGGTTTCTTCTGCCACCTTGTAAGACCAGCATTAGAGGAAATTGACACATTTCAAAGAGAGGAAATGGTATCATTTTTAACAAAAGTATAAAAATAAGTTGGTGATGCTATTCTCAGCGTCACCTTTTTATTCTTCTGAGAGTTTAGAAATAGCATCATTATCTATATAAAAACAACCCTACTCAACTGAAAAATTTTTTCTTCTTAACATTTGGTTTTGTACATTATTGGCATAAAACCAGAATATTCTAAGTTTTCAATGAAGGGGAAAAAAAAGAAGCAAAGTGAGATGGAATACAGCCAACAGTCCAGCTAACTAGGTCACTTAGTAGGGATAGGAACTCTCCTTGCATCTCTTCGTACATTTCTCTCTGTATAAATAACTAAACATTCACTGCATTACAAAAGGGTGGATTTGCTATCTATGGCTGATACAAAGTGCCATGGCTGGGCTATAAGACACTAATGGAAAAGCCTCTTTTCTTAATTATATAGATCAGAGATTTTATCTGCCCATAAAATCCAAATAAATCTTGTAGTGACGGGCATATTGTTGTCCTGTAATGAAGGTCACACTCTTTGTGTCCCCAAAAATCCTTCCCTGATGCCAAAAAATTATACATATCACCTAGAAGACACTAGAACATTTTGAAGACATTTTTACTCTAGAGGTTTTAATGGCAAGGCTCTTAATTTAAAAATTTGTGACCAGTTTTGGAAAAAGCTGGGATTTATGTGCAGGTAACTGATGAAAATGGACAAGTGATTAATGAAAGGGAACATTTTTGCAATGCATATATTTTCTTCAAATGTAAATATAAGAAAAGTTAATCACCTTCAACAAAATTAGAAAACTAAAAATATCTTAGTAAAATAGATTTTTTTTTTAATTGAGAATGATAAAAAAGTATTTGCACTATTTCACTGAGAAATATTTCTTGAAGTTTATTAATAACCTTTCCATCTCTTATTCTATTTACAAAGTGTACAGGACTTTTATTTGAAAGTTTGCTAGTTTTTCTCATTGATGGCAATAGAATTACTTCACCACCACAGTATTTCAGTTGTCTGCTGACATGGTTGGATGGAAATAACATAGGTAGGCAGTGGGAAAAAATGGAGTTATGCGGGAATAATCAAGCTTCCATAAATGGAGGAAACTTGTTTGCATACAAAAAAATTTTTATAGGGCCATGTGAAAGAAGATTAGATTCAGTTGCAAGGAATTGGCACATAAAATCACTACAGAGGGTTCAGTTCTTGCTCTTCAGCACAGTGCAGGGCTGAGTTCCATGCAAACACCTGACCCGTGTGCTTTGGATTCCAGCACATCACAGTAGCCTGTGGTTGTTTTGATGGGAAAGAAGGAGTGATGAAACAAACTGGGCATTTCAGTCTCTGCTCTACCCCAGCTTAAAACACAAGATGCTGTGAGTGCTGCTCTCTTGTACGCTGATCAATGTGATTGCACCTTTGAAGCTGGCTGTACATCACGCAGCAAAGATATCTTTGATTAATCCCCTCCTGGTTAGTTTAAGTGATAGAAAGCCCCCTGAGGACTTAAACTTGCTCTCCTTCTTTTCAGAGATCAGAGACAAATAGTTTCTTCCCGTGTTATTCTTGTCTTGTGTAAAGAGGATTTGTACAAGGAAATCCCTGGTGTAAACAGTATTGAAAAATTGTTCTAAAGGATTAAAGCTTCTCTAACGATCTGTCCCAGGGAGTGTGTCTTCCAGCAGCTGCTCCCATGTAGAGAGGTTTGGGCTTCAATAATGAGGCAGTGCACTATACATAATGTTTTAACAAGATGTGAAAGACAGAAGCCTCACCCTATTCTATTTATTACAACAAAAAATAATGACAATTCTTGCTGTTTAAAGTGAGGTAATTTTGGTCAATAAATTATACACTCAAGAGCACACTAGTGTAGCATCAATTTTTGCCTCTTTCTATGCCTTGAGAAAAAAAACAGATGAGTACCAAGGAAGTAGGATTAGGATGAAATCCTACAGGCTCCTCTGAATTCTCAGACTTCCTCTGTACTGTTACTTTAAGATTAAAAGGACAATTTTTTTTCCCGAAATCAGTCTGTTGTCTGATTGTGTTTTTAATTCAATTAGGACAAATGCTTGTATGACTGTGAAAAAAATCTCTACAGCTCACTAACCTATCAACAACTTTATCCAATATTAATTCTCTTCTCTTTAGACACTGCCAAACAGACCAAATTTTGTACCTGAAGTAGAACTTTAGTCAGGAGTTAATGCTTTGAATATCCTTCGATTTCACTGGCTTTCTCTTACTAAATGGGCATTTATTAGTTTTTCTGTTAGACCAAAGTTTTTCTGTTTAGCCTCAGAAAAGGTAGAGCAATTCCATCTCATGGGTAGAATTGTGTAAACATCCTGCCAATTATTTATTTTTGGAAATACAGAAGCCAGTGGAGCCACAGAGTTATAAGGTCATATTTGCTTAGAGCATAATCTGTGTCAAAGATTTCAGTCTGCCTATAGTTATTTTCTTACAGCACAGAGACTACAGAGGAAAGGGAGATATAGACTGAATGCCAAAACAACACTATAAAGAATTCCTTTTGTTCCACAAAACAACTCAGGGAGGAGACATAAAAGGAGAAGAAAAACAGTTGGTGCTTCTCTGTATAAATTGTGACTCTGGAAAAAACGATGTGACTCTGGAAAAAACTACTCTTTGCACACATGTATGTGTACACTGAGATCAAATTAAAATGGCCTGAAAAACTCAAGGCTTTTTTTTTTTCAGATCTGCCTAAATATTGACTGCGCAATTTAAATGTTCGTTATTGATCCATATTTGTTTATGTTTCAATGGGAAATTCTTCTCATTTTTCACCAAAAAAAAATCTATATGTGAAATATTTAAGATGGTATGAACCAAAAGTGATGTAATTTTTAAATTTACTACCGTCTGTCATGTAAGTCACTGGAAGAATAGATAACATCAGTTATCTTCTTAATGAACTACTTCTTTAGTCTGTTTTAGTTTCAAAGTTACAGAAAGAAATCCAGATACTTGGGTGCACATCTGCCCCAGCTCCAGGGAGCATGGCCTGGTCACAGATCACTTGTCCCTCTCCGGGCATCATTCAATCCCCTCTCTCTCTGCTGGATCTGTTACCCCCAGAGCTTCCACTTCCCTCTCCCCTTGCATGGTCTCACCTCTGCTGCTCCCTGCCTCAGTCCATGCTCAGGAGACATGAGCTCTCAGAGGGATATCCTTTTTGAATGCAATGTAGCAAACTGATAAATTCTTAAAAATGGCACTGAAAGAATTAATTCCACCTTTTTGCACTTCCCATTTTTCTTACTCCTCCTTAATGTCTTGCCAGACTTAGAGCCTGAATCTGCCTCAAAGCTGCCCTGATTGCAGCCTGCCCATGCACCCATGGGGTCTCCAGAACTTCCACTCCTTATCCAGGCTTTGCATCCTTGTCTCAGCAGCGTCCTTCCCAGGGAGCAGCTGCTGTTTCACAACTCTTCTCCCAGCCCATTCGCACCTCCTGTTCTCCCCTCTGACCACATTGTCTCCATTTCCATTCTCTACCCTACTTTCACAGCTGGCTGGGCACCAGAGTAAGTGACTTTCTGCTGGGCACCAGGGGCTGCAGGTTCCTGCCCAGACCTGAGCACCAAATTAGCCCAGCACAGCGAATCAGAGATGCCTGCAGGATATTAATTCAGAGGAATGCAAAAGAGAAGTTCTTTAGTAGAGGCAGAGGTGAAACCAAGTAGACTAGACAAGACCTTAAGTTAATAAAAATCAGCATAATTCCATTATTTTATATTTGCAAACTCCCCTTCCCTGTATATGAAATGAGAACATTGCTAACACAGCCCCCATTTCATCAGGGCACTTAAGCATATATTAATCATCTATATTTGTTCAGCAAAGTATTAAGCAGATGTTTTACTTTAATTCTCACAGAGGTCAGCATATAAGAGCATATTTAAATGCTTACGATAATAGAATTAGGATGGAGCATCTGGGCCTAAGAATAAAACCACTCTGCTGCACAAAAAGTAAAAGAAATTTGAAGAGATAAAAATATCAGATTCATTCTTTTTTTACACAACCCCAGCTTATCAGATACATGATCTAACTTCAGTGCACTTCTGTGAATTTGTTACCTTCCATAAATTTATTTTCTTATATGCATCCTTGGTCAGCTAAAATTTTTCATATAAAGATTTCAGTTCCTTTTCTGATCTGTACTTTCTCACCTCCGTTTTTGTTTTGCCATGCTTAATATATGATCAAGAGAAAATGAAAAAGAGAAGGACTAAGGAAAGCAACCACAGATTTTCTAGTAACTGCTGAAATAACTCCCTGAAGATGTTGTGCTGTGCTTCCTTTCCATTTTTAGTTGGCAATGCTCAAAAGCACATCAGATGAGTGACCTCTTTTGTCCTATCCTTGTCCTCAAACATTAATTAGTTTATGCTTTGTGACTGACTCCTGCTGACTAGTATCTCTGAAGTTAATCATGTCACTAGGGACATTTGTGTAAGCTTAGGTTCTGTGTAATAGCACTAATTATAAAAGGAGATGTAAGGTTATTTGGCTACAGAAGTGTGGGTTTTTTCAGAAGGTTACAGAAAAACAAGAAACATTTGCAGATATCACTGGTAAGAGGAACCAGTCAAATATGAACTGGCTTCGTGTTGCTCACCAGTTCATTAACACCTCAACTTGTCTTTCTCCACTCTCCTTTCCCTCACCCATGGCAATGGCCTATGGCAATGGAATTAGCCAATGCTGGGGGAATAGGAGTAAGGCTTTAGTGCAAATTTCTGCAGAAAAGCTTAGTGCAAGGGAAAAGGTGAGATGGAGGACAGGTTGTTTGAGATAATTTTTATAGGACTAGAAGAATGTATCTACCTTTTTTCATTTATCCTTTGATAGGGCCACCACATCACTATGAGGAAGCTCAGTATCCTGCTCTGTGAAGGGAAATTATACTCTGAAAAGCTCCTGAGAATGTAGTTCTGTATGTGGGCTTTGTTTTGGAATGGAGAGTTCTGGCTTTTAAAATATTTCCATTGTCCTGAAAAGCAGAGTGAAGTCATCTTTTGTCAAAAAGCTGCAGTTTTGACCAATGCCAGTGAAGGCATTGGGAATTCTTACAAAGTTAGCACTGGTTGTTCTAGCAGTAAATCACAGTGTTTGTCCCTGTTATCTGGCTCTGAAGGGATCTTCATTTAGGACAGTAGTACAAATGCAAATGAGAAGCAGTTTGAAAGTTCATCTATGACAGTCATATTCTTTGTACAAACAGCAAGAAGCTGAAAAACAAAACCACTAGAAAGCAAAAGTATTAACCACTGGTATGAAAGGAAAATGGCATAAAATTTTACCAGTGTTCAGTGGATTTAAACTAGAAATTTGTTCAGTGGATTTAAACTAGAAATTCTGATGGTTTTATTTAAGTAAAGGGGATAAAATTAACTAATGTACAAAATTATGCCTAAAATTAATGGATGATCCCATAATATTTCAGATAGGATGGGTGAGGACAGGACAGGACAGGACTGAATGTCTGGATTTTATGTTATATAATATGCCACTGGAAGTATGAAAATGCCAGAAAATATGTCATGGCTATAAAAAGATTGCCAAGGAGGATAAAGATACCTATTGAAATCAGAATAATTCTGACCCTCGCAGAACACCTCCTGCAGTAAATGTGGATAACAGAACAGCTGTTTCAATAACTAACACTCCCCACAAATGACAGCTTGAAGACTTATGCCAATGTCAATCATTCCTCCTGATGCTAGATCTTAAGTGCAAATGAGATAACCTCACTTATCCTGCCTTATCAAGAACAGGAACCAAAATGTCTTGATTTGCAAAGCGCTGGTGGCGCGATCCAAGCCCAGCAGAGTCCCTTTTGCAGAATGGCAGCCAGTGACAGGCTGCGAGACTGAAATGTTCTTCAAAGTTTCAATCACCCAAGGTGAGAAGAGACAGCAGTTCACCCATATGTTCCCATTGCACATATTTTAAAGGGCCAGTTCAGCAATTTAAATCAGGGACCATACGGATCACATAATTTCTGAATATTTTCTGAATACGTGCAATGAAAATGTAATTTGTGCCTAGGACACTGGTTGGCCTATTACTTCCTCCAGATATTTGTCTGAATGCAGAGCAGACTGAATTTCTGGGAAATTATTGTGTTTCAGTATGCTGTTATTTATTTTAAGTATAATACATAAAAAGCTTTATTCCAATGTAGTCCAAAACTATCAACACAACTAGGAGTTGAACCATGCCCAGCTCTGTCAGCCTTTCCTCATAAGAGAGATGCTCCAATCCCATAATCATCTTTGTAGCCCTCTACTGGACCTGCTCCAGGAGCTCCACATCTCTCCTGTGCTGAGGAGCCCAGAATTGGACACAGCACTCCAGAGTGGCCTCACCAGGGAAAAGGAAAGGGGTAGGATCACCTCCCTCAACCTCTTCCCAATGCACCCCAGGATCCCATTGGCCCCCTTGGCCCCAGGGCACTGCTGGCTCTTGGACAATTCATCATCCACCAAGACCCCCAGCCCACAGAGCTGCTTTCCTCCAGGTCAGCCCCCAACCTGTACTGGGATTTTTATTTCCCAGGACCCTGAATTTACTTTTTTTGAGCTTCACACTGTTCTTTTCTTCTCTAACCAGCTCTTGACCTGTTGAGGTCTTTCAGAAGGGCTGCCCAGCACTCCAGGGGCCATTTCCAATTTTGTGTCATAGTGAACCTGCTGAGGAGGCATCTGCCCCTTCATCCAAGTCATGGATGAAAACGTTACACAAGACTGGACCAAATATTAAATCTTGGGGGACACCACTAGTTACAGAGCTCCAACCAGACCCTGTGCCATGACCTCTCAATGCACCTCACTGTCCACTCATCCAGTCTACACTTCCTGAGCTTTTCTATAAGGATGCTGTGAAAAATAATGTCAAAAGCATTGCAAAATCAAGGTCAACAATACTCACTACTTTCACCTCTTCCATCCAGGTAGTAGTTTCATCAGAGAAGGCATCAAGGTTTTTTTTTGTCACTCAGTTCTTCACTTGATCCTACAAATTCTAAAATCAGTAACCTCTCACCAAACTGTCTGTGAGAAGGAAAAGGTAATGTCTGACATCCTGGAAATGGAAAACTCTCAGTCAGGTAGAAAGGGTGTTTTGAAGTGGGTTTTATCTTACTCAGATTAGCTAGGTAAAGGCTAAGCTTCTCCATTATCTGTGGTGAGAACTGGCAAAAGACAGCTACCCTGAAACAAATATTCCTGAAGGTTTCTGTCTCTCTTTATTGACTATTGGGAAAGTCTGTGAAGAGCCTTGGCCCAGACATCGGTGATTTTATGTCTAAAGCTTGGATAAATTAATTCTCTCCATGGCTATCATAATAACTGTCACAATAATCTTCAGTTATTACAATAAGTCCTTCAGCACAGGAAATATCTTTGTGGATCAGTTTTCCTGCATTTGATTAATCACCCTTTCCTCAGTGCTGTTCCCTGTCTAGAGCGCTGAATAATCTCCAGCAATGTAAATCACTGTAAAACTGCCAATGCACCTCAGTATTAGAAACCCTGGTATTTCAAATTCCCTATATTTTATATGAGATACCATATTCATCCCATCAAAAAGAAAGCTGCTTCTTCAAGGGCACTGTGCTGATTCAAAGAGAAGTGTTCAGGGAAAAAAAGGAGTGACACTAGGTACCTAATAGGGTTCAACAGAAAATTAGATTTAAAATATTCATGAGACTAATAACAATTAATAACAGGAATTTTCCAAGCAAGCCCAATCTACAAATATCTTTTATAGAACATCACTCTTGGTAGTGTAATGACAAAGTGATTTCCACCTCAAGATAGGAGAGTAACACACCCCAGGGGCATTAGGGTTGTTTTGTCTGTGTATCTTCTGGGTTTTAAATTGGAGTGAAAAAAAACTGCATTTACTCTTCTTATTGGAATAAGGAAGGCAGGAGAGGTCCGAATTTTCTTGAATAAATCCTTGCTCCTGATAAAAACAGGCATGTGTTATAGACCAACAAACTTGAAAAATAGCAATGCTGGCTCTTCAAAATATTTGTGAGCTGAGAGGTTGCAAACAGGGTTAGACACAAGCTAAAATAATTTTCAAAAAGACGGCCACTTGATCTGTTCCTCAGAAAAAGCATCAATCTCTGAGGGATTATATTTATCAAAAATCTGATGAGATTCATGATTTTTAAATACAATATAGCTTAATCTAAACTGAAGACACTCTAAAGGAGCTGTTGTATTTCTTACGACGCCAGCAGAGTCAGTCCATGTGCTATGATGGCAAAAATGTCTTTAAAAAGACAAACACCTCAAGGCAAAGGGTGCTACTAAGTCTTCATCCCCATTTACAGGATTTATTAAAATAGTATAAAAAGGCAATAATAGAAACCATAATTTTATCAAGGTGACCTTCAGAAAGGACATTTCAAAAGAAGAATCTGCAATTCTTTACACATAACACACAACGCATACAGTCTGCAGCCACCTAACTCTGAACAGACTGCACTTAAAGCTTTCAGCATGTTAGTGGAAAGATTAGATATGTTAATTGAATAATTGAAGCTTTATACAGTGGTATTTATTCTAGATGAATTTATAATTTACTATTACAGAATGTTGTAACAGATTAATATCCACTTATCAGTCTCTGAACAACCCTGTATCCATTACAAGGAAACTCACTGAAAGATGGAATAATTGCACTAATAGAATAAATGTACTGTTCACAGGGCAGTATTTTTATTTAAAAGAACATGTGAGGCATCAGCAAGGACAGAAAGTCCTTGGAAGGGGCATCTGTGCAGTGTTAGCCTAAAGAACATATCTGGAGATGTTCTAGGCTTCCACCAAAAGCCAATTTTAGCATTTGAACTTCAGTTGTGGGGAATATAATGGTAGGGGATATAGGTAATATAGTTTGGTCCTTTGGATTGCTGAGCATCAGGAGTGAAGCCTTTCAGTTTCACAGTCCATCTGAATAATGAGTGTGAATAGTCAATTAAGTTAATAAAGATACAGGACATCAGTACATTCACATCAAGGTGATGTATAAACTACTATCTAATGAATGCCTGATAGGTATATCTGAACTTAATTAACCCTTGTCCTGTTCAAAATGAGAGTTTTAAGCACCTTACAGCTAGTTTGCCTGAATTTGTAGCAAATTGTCGGTTATCAACACTTACCCTCCTTCTAACAAAGGCTAAAATGCAAACAATTCAAGAAGAGTACTGAAGCAGTATACCAGGAGGAAGTAGATTAAATTTATTATATTAAAGGAAAAAAAAGCCAAAACCTATTGCATATTCCTACTGGATTATGAATGTTTGTACAGAAGAGCTCATAATTTTCAAAAGCAGATTTACATACTGTATCACCCCAGAAACCAGGGTGGCATGCCATGGTTTGGTCCCCCAGACTGTCTCAGTGGCACACTGGTACAGGCACATGAACAGATTGGCATCATACATGGGAGATAGAGGGACTGCACAGGAGTTCTTTTGTAGTTTGTCTACAAGGGATTAATTCAGCACTTTGACTTACTTTGAATATATGAAGTCTAACAACGTGATGCAAATACTGTGTAGGACTAATGTTTGAGATCTGTAGCTGACGTAGCTGCATCTTTTCCTAGTATGCTGAGTGGGCAAAAAATAGGCACTGCTAGGTTGCAATTCATTTTATTCTAAAATTGGTGTCTAAAATATGTCTCATCTGTAACTTTTATAACATGTATAACTCCCAAGAATTGTCTATGCTCCATCAACAACAAAGCTAGATCTAGAATACACATTGTAGGTATTTTTTGTTTATTATTTAGGTTTTATTGAAATCAGCTGGAACTTTGATGACTGTTGGATATCCAAACAGTGCTTTCAAAATGCATCCAACAGATGGTTTTTGTCCTATTGTCTTTGGTTACAGGTTATTTTTTTTTAGTCAACACTGAAAAGAAACAGCAATTCACAGACAAGGTAGTGTGAATAAGCTTACAGCTATGCTGATGAAAAATAGGGGCCATAAGAAGTACAAGTCACACTTACAGTGCATGAAGATCACAGAAAGCATCATTAGGATAATCCACAGAGCATCAAAAATGTATTTAGGATCTAGCCCCCAGTGCATTTCTGGTGTGTGCATGGGATTTACTACTGAGATGACAATTTGGTTTGCACCAGAGCAGAGCCCTGGTAAAAACAAGAGGTATGTTTCTAAATAAAATATATTTCTATGTCTTAGAAGACAAAGCTCAATCATACTTCTTTGAAATATTAGCAGCAAATATTGGCACTACGAAGAATAGCACTGTCATTATCTATAGGTGTCCTAAGATAAAGAGTTATCACATTTCAGTGGTACTGCCTTCTGATTTTGCTTTTGGTTCTATAGGCAAATATGAAGAAACAGGAATTTAATTATCAGTATATGCTTTTTTTAGTTTAGGAGCATGTTTTATGAGATTATTTATGTGACAGCCCCTATCTTTTTACCTTTATATGTATTTGAGACAGGCACAATCTATTTATTTTGATAATGTAAGATTAGTTTTATGAATATCCCTTCTCAGTAAAAGCAGTGAGACAGAGATCACACCTCCTGGCAAATTTTGTGCATATAAATAGAAACATTTTGTAATTTATTTTAGATTGTATTTCTGTTCTGATGTGCAGTCCAGGGATGTAGCACCTGGGAGAATACAACTCTTTTAACATTAGGCATCACATTCAGATATCTACAGGATAGTGATTTTCTCCACTGAAAACATACTAGTTTTCTCCACAATGCATCAAAATATTTCATCTGTGCAGAATGCATGAGTTGTTCAGAGTAACTTGAATAGACAAGGTACTAGACTTGGTCACACAGTGCTATTTTCATGTCTCATTTCTATTATTAAGCAAAATTGCAGCAGCAGTTCAAAGTTCAGACATACCTAGGAAGGAAGATAAGAGAAAAAAATAATAATGAAAAAGAAATGCACTTTGAAAGTGCAAAAGACACAAAGCATTGATCAAGAAAATAGTGACTGAATGAGAGTAGCTATAGCTGAAAGCCCTCTGCCAGAGTAGCTAATGGCCATTTATGCAGGAAAATAAAATTTCTGTATGCACACAGAGATGTCAAGCACAAATGTAAATGTGAAGAAATTCTTCAAACAGCACAATGTGACCACAAGCTTCCATGACTGGGCACTGCATTTTAAAAGTAAAATGACATAAATAAGGACTGAGAAGAGGACAAGCACAACAACAGAGAGACTCAAAAACTCCTTTGGCAGCTCAAAATGTTTAGAGAAATTGCTAGGTAGGCTTTTAAGAGAGATAAAACTGCATTGAGTCTAAGAAATAACTCTTCAAGAAATTAAAGTGTTTGAATGGAAATTGCAGTCATACCAGCAATGAAAGTAAAACCTACAGTATTAAAGTAGTCCAGAGCTTTATGGCTTTTTATTTTTAAGCTCAAAGAACAACTTCCACACCCGCCTCCTTCTCCAGCTCCTGCACACACAGAACTCTTCTTAGCAAAGACAAATATTCAGAGACTTAAAGAACCCCAAAACTTACCAAAGTCTTTGTCCATATAATTCAAAGTTACGTTAGACAACTGAAGTTAAGCTGTTATGATTTACATGACTGGCAGCTCCACAGAGAGCAGTAAACCATACTTGACAGCTATGTGTCCTGAATACATACACATGCCCTAAACAAGACTGAAATTTGCACCTCTGGTTTTACAGCAAGATATTTTAAATGTGCTACAGGCACATATCCACAGTGGGGCCAAGTGTGGTGACAAGCTGCCCAAATGCTCAAGTCATTGATGTGCAGGCAAAGCCTGGACATAACTCAAGTTCCACAGGGGCCGTGTAGAGTGTTTGCTCATGCACTGAGTCCAAATGACTTCTTACTGCGGCCTTCAATTGCTGATTTGTGCTTTAAAAATCAGTTATTTATGTTCTTTCTCTCACCTTAGTCCAACACCAGATGCATTTACTCTTTTTAGAGTATCACATATCTGAACTAGGGTAAATGGATAAATTTACCTGAACTAGGGTATATTAAATGGGTAAGTGATGCTTGTGAGATACTACCATGGAAAATAAGGATTTACAAACTAGAAATTCCTTCAGAGGTAGTGGTATGTTGATAACAGAGAACAATTTCCATCTCAGGTTCAAGGAATGAAAAATTGAGTAATCCTGTGGATTAGCTGCAGGCCCAAAGAATCAAGATATACCAGGAAAGGGGTGAAGCTGGAAAAAAACTCCAAAAGTGCCAAAGAAAATAACATCTATGCAACCACTGTAAATATTTATTTCTTAAAAGTAAAATCATTGCAGTGGTACCCTAAATTAGGAATACTTTTGAAAAAAAGTATTTCTCAAGCTTCATGTTATATCGAGTTTCAAAATCTCATCTCATTGTAAGTGTTGCATCAAGAAGCACATTCATGACTAGGCCAATCTCAAGTCTTTAAAAATTTTAGGATCAAAATAAAAATTTTATATATTATTCTCAAAGTGTAAAACAATCCATCAAGGATTATGTAGAAAATTTATGCCCTCTGCCCCAGCTGCATTTTTTTAACCAATGTGAAGGGTGTAAGGACGTTAACCATCCCAGAATGTGATCTACCTTCCTAATATCTAGTTCTCTGAATTCATGCAGACATCTCCAAATATGTCCATATATCCCACCTGGAGATAGGCCTGCAATGCCTGGGACTGAATTGCTCTTCTGATTTACTTCTGACCTCTCACCAAGATTAGTTTGGAACAGCCAGTGAATCATCAGATAACTCCCTTCAAGGCAGGGAGGCCCTGAAGAGAAACATGAACAAATTGGAGGGCTGGGCAATCAGCAGGCATATGAAATTCAACAAGGGAAAGTGATGAGTTCTGCACCTGAGGTGGGGCTGCCCTGGGTGTATGGACTGACTGGGGAATGAGAGGCTGGACAGCAGCACCATGGAAAGGGACCCGTTGATGGCAAGTTGAACACGAGCCAGCAGTGCCCTGGCAGCCATGAGGGCCAGCCCTGTCCTGGGGGCTTCAGGGACAGCTGGGAAAGAGGAAGGATTGTCCTGCTCTCCTCTGGGCTGGGGAGGCCTCACCTCAAGTGCTGAGGGCAGTTTGGGGTGCCACAATATAAAAAAGACATTAAAATATGAGATTGTCCCAAGGAGGGCAACAAAGACGGTGAAGGACCTTGAGGAGAAGTTGTGTGAGGAGCAGCTGAGGGCACTTGTTCTGTTCAGCCTGGATAAGAGGAGGCTGAGGGGAGACATCACTGCAGTCACAGCTTCTTGTGGGGAGAAGAGGAGGGGCAGGCACTGATCTCTGCTCTGTGGTGACAGTGACAGAATCCAAGGGAATGGCCTGAAGCTGTGTCAGGGGAGGTTTAGGCTGCATATTAGAGAAAGGGTTTTCCCCCAGAGGGTGGTTGAGCCCTGGAACAGGCAACAGCTCCCCAGGGAAGTGGTCACAGCATCAGCCTGGCAGAGTTCCAGAAATGTTTGGACAATGCTCTCAGGCACGTGGTGTGATTCTTGGGTTGTCCTGTGCAGAGCCCAGAGTTAGACTTGATAATCCTCCTGGGTCCCTTCCAACTCAGTATATTTTCTTATTCTGTGACTAATTAAGTCAGGTCCCCATATCTATGGTGCACTCTTTCTACAATAATGCAGAAACTAAAGGCAGCTACTGATTCCAAGGCTAAATCGTAACTCATGGATGAAACTGTAGGAAAAGATGCAAAGCCTTCATTTTTCCTGTTAAAGAAATTTAATTTCTTTTTTCCGAAAAAGAAATTTTTAAAATTACATTATGTTTAGCACTGAAAAATAATGAAGTTAGAGCAGGTAATTGCATACTTTGGTTACCAACAAATACCAAGCAAATGCTAAACAGAGCTCCAAGTGCAGGTCCTAGAGGGAGTGTGAAAGAGGCAGGATTATCCTAAACCTTCATATTGTGCTGGAATCTGTACTGTCTACTCACTCTTACCTTGCAGATCAGAAACCCAAGCAAATGAAGAGCAACTATTTAAATTTATTCTTCCAATTTAGGGTTATTTAGGGTCTTAATGTAAGCCATCCCTGAATAGTTTGGTAAATTGACTTAGGAATGAGGACATATTTTCAACAGGTTTACTCAGCATTTAGTTATGTAGATTGAGAGAAAAAAATATAAGTGGGAGTAGTATGAAGAACATATTGTTTCTTTCAGATAAGAAATGTTTTATGAATCCCTATGAAGTGTAGGAAAATGCATAATGAAAAATTATGTCATCAATAATATAAAATGGAAGGAGAGAAATAGAACAAGTTAGGCCTGCAGCACTTTATTTATGTAAAATAGCTCTTCTATAACCTTGTCCTGATAAACAAAGAAAAAATATTTTAAACTTTTTTTATGTAAGTCTTTATGGTTTTCCTCTACTGTTGAAATAAGATAGACAGTAATTAGTAATAGATACTGAGTGCAGCACCATGTCTTTAAAAGCAGCATATATGAAACATTTACTTTGAGAGTGTTTAAGTCAAGGGAATAAAAGGAAAGAAACCTACAGCTTATTGCTCATTCCATTATAACACTTCCTGTCAGTAGAAGCACAGTGGGAGATACTTACCTTTACTTATCTCTAGCAGTGATGCTGTTTGCACAGGTGATATGACAATTTTTATGCTCAAAGGCACACTTAGTGATACAAACAATTGTCTTAGTGCTATGTATGAACCTGCCTGTAAAAATTGTACTTGGTAAATGTGCAGGAAAAAAAAGAAATGAATAGAAGAAAAGTATGATGTGGTCACCTTCTGCAGCAGAGTGCAGATGTTCTGTCATAGTTATTAGGGAATTCAGTCTTAGCACTGTCCTGCCAGAGTACACCACATTCATCTATGAGATGGGAGGTAGTTCCCTGGGTGTAAAAGCTGTTGTCCTCAGAGTGGGATCATTTGAAAGGAAGGACAAAACCTGATCCAATGTCATCAGCCAGAAAGGATGAACAGAGCTCTGCCAGCTTGTAAAAGCAGAGGATCAAATTCAAGGGAATCCCAATTATCTGCCATGGTTCTATTTGTGCAATGGCAAGCTACAATAAAAGTAAAATGAAGAAACATAGGCAGAAGTATTCAGAGGGAAAAAAAGCTTTCATAGGTTTTAAAAAGAAAAAAAGTGCCGGCCTTCATCACATTGAAAGATTGTTTTAAGAGGACATTATGCTAAAGGACACATTGGAGTTGTTCAAAATATGATAAAATTAATGGTAGAGGTAGGATCTGGCAGTAAAGACTGGACCTTTCTTGAAGTTAGGAGTCAAGATTTCAATAATTCAGAACTCTGTAGTTATTTATATACTGCATTTTGAATGTCACTTTCTGTCTACAGGAGCAGAGAGTGAGGCAACCTGCACTTTGGATAGGCCTCCAGAGATCAGCAGAAATGGCTGGAAGCTGTAGATTTGTAAATCTAAATGTGGTTTGCACCTTTATTTTGCTTCCTGTATAAGATGGGAGTGATGCCTGTGAGCTTAGGAAGCTGTTTTGTGCACTGCTGTTTTGTGCATTGCTGTGCTCAGGTCAGGGGTTATGACTAATGCTGCTATTGACCTCTCTGCACTGGAGCCCCTCATGGGGGGCAAAAGGCATTTTTAAGTTCAATGGAACAATCATCTTATAAATGTAACTTCTTTATAAATAAATAAATAAACCAAATTTAAGGTATTGTCTAAAAAAATGCATGAATGAAAAGGTGTCCTGGTATTAGCTGGACTTCTACAAGTTTAGATAAAGGAAGAAAACATTTCTTGGAACTGCGAGGATGCTGTTAAAAATGGTCAGTCTGGCTGCAAATTCCAGATAAGTGCCCAAGGACAAAAAAACTGCATCGCAGTTCCAATGCTAGTGTTTAATGTGAAATTATATATTTGGCTGGAAAGGAGCTCTTTGTCTGACACAGAGCATGGAGCTTTTGTTTATGATGTTTATTAAGGCTTACCCGGAAAGGTGGCTAATGTAGGATGATAAGAGCATTACTAATTTTCTTTGACAAATGGCTCTCAGATATTTTCCATTGTACATTGGTACATTAGACTGCAATTTCCTTCATGAATTTCCTTTCCTTACAGCTATGCAATACTGATTCCATGGCAATTCTAATGCTCACACACAATGAAGTAGTATAAAGAGTGCTAAGAAAACAAGATTATAATAAATAAACATAAGGCTAAATGTTTTTGCAGTCGTGCTTCTTCAAACAAGCCATAGCTATGTGAAGCCTGCAGTAATTCAAAAATACACACCTAATACTGATATGTTACAAGAAATTATTGTCTTATCTTACCAGTATAATTTTCAGTTTCCCTTTATTATAAGATCTACTAGTATTAAAAATACTGCTTTCAGCTAAGTCAAAGCTGAAGGACCTGTTTTTCTGCATAAGTAGTGAGACCAGTGTAGGCTTCTCTGCTTTTACTCTTGGCAGCAATTTCCTGACTAGAGTGAAAGAAGGACAAGTACTGAGATGAGATACTTTTGTTAGAGAAATTATCCCCTGTCATTCTCAGAAAGGACATTTGAAACTGTTTAGTTGAAAATAGCTATAAAAAAATCTTAATTTTGTGAGCATTTCTAGCTGTGATAACTAGTTAGAAAATCTCTAAAGCATGAAAAACTCTCTGGTTTTAATCAACTAAACCAAAAAGACCTAAACTGAGCACAACCAGACCATGGAAGCTGTATACGCAAAATGGATGAACACTGAAAGCCTTAGGAATGTGGAGTAACAGTTATTTTTCAGCTTTCACCAGAAGATATTATGCAATTGATATTATGTGATTGATTTTTTTTTTTTTTTTTACTTGGACAGAGTATCTGAACTTGGTCTGAGGGTCTGTGGCATCTTTCACAGTGATCCCTTTCACCCAGAAAGCCTCTTGACAATTTTTTAAAACCTTGAGGAGATCACATAACTAGATATGAAACTCTGTCTGTATCATGTTCTCCCTGAAGACCAACAGCTTTCCCGTGTAAGTGCTATTTCCAGCTGCCAATTTCATTACTTTGGAAAGAGAGACTGAGAGTAAGGAGTAATATCCTGTACCTCTTGAGCGTCCAGCTCTAATCCCCAGAGCACAGCTCTTCATTACCAGGTTTGGTTTAATGGTACAAGCCCTTCGAGGTGAAGGTCTTGATTGTTGTGTTCAGTGCTGCAGGATATTTTAAGAAAATCAAGTCCATTCAGCTCTGTATGATCATAAATTATTTAAGCCATGTGTAATATTAACTGCAGTAACTTAGTCCTGCAGCAAGAAACAATTCATGTGGATGTCATATTGAATTCTTGCGAGAGAGGTATTACTTGTGTTGTAAGGCTGGACAATGAAAATGTCCAACCTTGTTTTTTTGATATGAAGGAAAAAGCCTTTTACCCAGCTCCAGAGAGCTGAGGCACTGAAATGGTCTCAGGGTTTGGCAAACCTCGGTCTTTTCTCTTTGAAGGCAAAGACATGTCACCTTTCACTTAGCAACCCTTCCACTGTCCCCAGGCAACAGTTTTCTGCTGCCGGCATGGCAGAAAAACTGCCTTGGGCTTGTGCTTCCTGGAAGTAATAACAAGAGCAGATCCAAATCCTTTTTGTTCTACAAAAAAGCATAGTAAAAGTGGGATTCCAAGAATCCAGGACAGCAAAATGGAGTCTTTGCATTGGAGAATGTGCTGAGATGGAGTAATTCTTGGTAATTAAAGTCAGACAATCTGCCTTCAAGAAACAGAAATGGGAATCATCTGCTGTGGACTCTTTTCATTCCTGCCTGAGAGATTGTTATTTCTCAATGTCTGTGAGTCTGGGGATTTATTCTCAACAACTAAGGCCTTTTTTTACAATTTGAGTTGATTCATCACTCAAGGATTCAGTGTGTTTTAGAAATCAATACAGGAGCGTATATGCTCTTGAGCACTTAACCCCTGCATGGTTTTCATGTCCCTCATGACTTCTTTGATTTTTTGGCACTTCTCTTCAATGTCTTTTACTTTTAACTGCAAGAGAGATGATTGCTTGAGGTGAAACAGAAAGTTTTTCAGTATTTTTCTTTTCTGTGGTTCTAATATAAATATCAACTTTATCTTCACTTCTGACACTCTATAACACTGATCTTCTTCTGTCTTTTGTTACTTGCAATTCAGGAATGGTACCAAAATACTGAGTGCGAGGTCCTGAGCAGCCACCTAAGAACCACAGTGTTCATGAAAATCTGAAATTGCCAAGATTTTAATGAGCAAGTTCTGGAAAGCTCCAATAATTTACATCACCCTGTCAAGTGATATCCCTACATAAATAATAATAATAACGTATGGATGAAGGAGGGTGTGGGGGGTCGACCATGGCTGGACACCAGGTACCCACCATGGACCTCCATGGGCTCCAGGGGCACTTCACATGGGGAAGAAATTCCCTTTTTTCACCATGTGTTGAAAGGGAATTTCAGCTCTGGCACCTAGAGCACGTCCTGCCCCTCCTTCTGCCCTGACCCTGGTGCTCATTATTTAGTATTTCCTTTGGTCCAGGGGTTTTCCAGATGCCTTCTGTCCTTTTGTGGTTGACTGAAACTGATGCCTTGAGAAGGCTGACCTAGAACAGAGTTAAATAATAAAGTAGGGATTTATTAGAAAGCCTCAAAAAATCCATCTTGGACCTATTGAGTACAAGAGTGCTGGGTGCAAGAGCCCAGGTGAACTCAAAATGCTCACAAAATGGACGACTGGTCACAGGATCTCTCACTTTTACAAGTTCTAGTCCATTAGCATATTGGAGCTAATTGTCCAATTACACTTCATTAGCCTATGAAGTCCTATCCTTCTTGTTTTTCTCTCTTCAGTCCATGTTGTTTTCGCTCTTGGGCCTGAGATTTGGGTGATTGTCCTTAGTCCCAAACTATTGGAATATGAATCCCAATATTACCAGGTAGATTGTGCCTGGGCTAGTTTGACACTTGCTGCAAGGCCAAAGGCGGTAACTGTGGTGTATCACCCCAGAGACACTTTTGCCTGGCTGTATGTGGCAGCAGGCACTGGAACAAGTCCAGGCAAGGTTAGAAACTCAGTTTACCTCTAGTGGGAAGGCTTCAGGCAATGGTGAGGAGAAAAGGAGACGGATTCTTCTGGAGGTTTTAGATCCAGGGTTTATTCCATGGTCACAGACATCTGAATCTTAGTAACAGTTCCAACAGAATGCCGACCACATGGCCTGAGTGACTTTTTAAGCTCTGGGGGAAGGGGGAGGGAAGGGACAGGTGAGCCACCAACCAGGTGGGAGGGGCAGGGTTTCAGGGGACGATGACACCCAGACAGGCAAATGACCCCCAGGCCTTAAGGGCATCCTTTGAACTTGAGCAACCACACGAGGCCTTGCTGGAATGTTAAGCCTGATTGACAGAACTCACTCAGCAAGGGGGCGAGGGGGAAGGGAGAGGGGTATTGCCACACCTGAGAGGGACTGGAAAGTAAAAGAGGAAATTGCAACACACTGCAACACCAAGCTAGGAAAGGAATTGTCTTGTCTAGCTACTCTGTGAAGAGACCATACCATCCCTTAATATGAAGCTCAGAACAACAAACTAAAGCAGTACTTTTCAGAATCTGAATAACATAAAAGCTAAAACCTAAGGTATAATTGTACCTGCACAGGGATATTTCCCCCCCTGTTTAAAAATATCATCCCAGAGTAGCTACCACTGTCATTGATGGGTTCAGCCTTGACCAGCAGCTGGTCCACCTTGGAGCTGGCTGGCATCGGCCCTGTTGGATATGGGGGGAGCTTCTGGTAACTTCTCAAAGAAGATACCTTGGTAACCCCCGCTACTGAATCCTGGACACACAACCTAATATCCACTTTTTAAACCTATTTTTTGCTTTAGTATTAAATACAGTATCAACAAATCAATCATAACCTGAGCTGCAGCCACAGGTGTATTAATAACAGAGACAGAGCTGTCATCATTCCAGTCAGGCAACACCTGGAGGGATGTGTGCAGTTCCAGTCCCCAGACATCAAGGAAGGCATGGACAGACTCTCAAGGAAACAGAGGGTCACAGTGATTAGCAGAGGTCCAAAGAATCTGTTCTACAAGGCAAGACTGAAGGAGAAAGATTTTTTTTCTCCCTGCAGAAAAGAAGGCTTATGGGCACCTCATCAAAATGTTCCAGTACTTGAAGGGTGCCGAAGAGGATGGAGGCTCTCTCTCCACACCTACCCACATGGAGAAGACAAGCTACACCAGGAGGGGTTACAACTCAAAATAAGAAAGACTTTTTTTTTTTTTCAGTGAGAACAATCATTCCCTAGAACCTCTCCAGGGACACGGCAGAGTCCCCATAAGCAGAGGTTTTCAGTGGGCAATTGGAGAGGGTGCCAGATAATCTCACATAGTCTCTCTTTCCTACAAACAGCCAGATAATCTTTTGAGGTCCCTTCCAAACCTGGCTTGATTGTATGATATGACACTTCTCTGGCATTTCTGTGGCAATGATTCCATTATTTTACCATGAACAGTGAAAAAGTACTTATTTTTGTTTGCTTTAAGATTGCTACCTGCTCATTTTACTTAACCTCCTTTAGATCTTTCCTGAAGCAATGAATAAATATTTCCTGTTCACATGACTTATGAATAATTCATTACTTTATTGATCTCTGTCTTAATCATCTTTTTCCTATACAGAGAGCTCTAATCAACATAAACCGTTCCTTACGTTCGATCTTATCAGTCATCTTTCCATCTACTTTTTCATCTACTCCATAGAGTTTCCTATATGTTTTTAGTGATAAGGCACCCCAGAACTGTACTCAGATTCTCACAGAGTGGGAAAATCATTGAGCTGCATGTGACATAATTATTTTTTATGGTTGGTGTGGTGGTCATGTTTGTTTGATGCCTCTTAACAATTCCTAACATTTGTTTTGCTCTTTTGACTGGCTGTTCAGTCTGGAGCTGTTATTTTCATAAAACTGTCTACTTCACTGACATTTTTTTCTCACATTGCAATCTGCAATATAGAAACTGAGTTTATTTATAATGCTGGGGTTTTTTTCTCCACGTGTACTACTTTGCATTAATGAACACAGGATTTCATCTGCCATTTTGTTACCTTTTTTGCATTTACTCAGTAACATAAGCAGTCAAATTCCTTTCAACCAATCTGTTCTCATAAAACACACATTTTGATAACATAAAAAAACCTGTTTGTGCCCTCTACACCCACTACGTCCTCTGCTTGGGGGATAAGAGCAAGTTGAGAAGACTGTAGGAAAAATATCTTGAGAGACAAATATGTATGTCAAGGTTTTTCCAAAGTTTCTCTTCATAGAAAATCTATTTGTGGCTTCCAAGTTGGCACAAAGATAACTTGTCACTCTCCCTTGTAACTGTGAAGATGGCACTACTGAAAAGTACAGATTCTTTCCATTAGGACCATCCTATATAATATCTAAAGGTATTTTTGGATAGAATTTTATATATAATCCAAGTATGGGAAACTATATATATATTTAATTTTAAGACCTTGGATCACCCAGTTTTACAACACGCATTATGTCACTGCCTGCCAGGGCTCCAAAATCCTAGATTTAATAGGCAAATTGCATATCTGTGGTGAGGTTACTCTAACTGTTTAACACCATTAGGAATATCACAGAGAAAGTGCTAAATTTTGCATTTTGACCAAAAATTCCTCATATGTGTTGAAATACATAATTCATACTAAGAATTATGTTTTCTGGATTAATACATCATGGAAATGGATTAACCTAACCCATTCAAGACATTCTTAGAGTTGCCTAAGATGGTAGAATTCTTCTCGCATAATTTTAGATAATTCCATTAAAGATGCAGACTTTAAAAATCACCAACAAATGTTATTGTCATGAAAGAGATGCACTTTTAAGATATTAATCATCTGGCCTACTTTAGCAGAGGGTGAATCACCCTTACCGTCCTTTAACTATACTGAGCAGATCTTCAGTGACCTTAAGGGCATTTAGGTGATCAGCTGGGTTGCAGCACATCCCAGAGTAAAATGAAGCCTATACTATGCATCAGGTATTCTAGGGTGTAAAGTATACTAAAGTGCATTCAAAAATTCCATCTTTTCCAATCAAAATAAACAAGAGACTTAAGAAAGAAAGAAAGAAAGAAGCTACTGAAGCAAGAGGGAAAGTTGTCAAAGAGTTAAGCACTCTAAGAATGCCACTCCATTTTGCATTCAGGCAGACATCTGAAATGCTGGCAGTCCTGGACAGGACTTTAGGATGTATTCATTCCTTGATAGTTCTAATGTGCTAGTCTTCCCTCTCAGAAGGAGAGACATTACTGAAAAAATGTCAAATGTGGTCTCACTGGAGAGTTAGTAAAATTAGTTTATACAAAGATCAAATAATATTGAGGGAGTTACAAAGACAAAACCACTATTGGAATAAAGTTTCATTTGGTAGGCTGAGTAAATGGCAGGAGTAATTTACCGCTTTATTTCTGTTGTGTAGATTCTGCAACTTTGATTTGGTGCTACATTTTTGCCTCTGGGTTTTCTGTTTGACTGATTTTGGTTTTAGCATGGCTTCTGGAAGAATAAGGACTATTTATGTTGACAGTTTGTTTGTTCTTTCTTCCCACATTTTTTACATACATATAATTGAATGTTATGAAAATGTCAGTGAAGTTCCTAAAATCTCTCTGAAATCACAGAGAAATAAGAGAGAACTTCAATGCTTGAAAGCCTGCAATAAGATTGTAATTCTTATTAAATATGAGAAAATTGATACAGAAAAGCAAGTACAAAAAAAGTGTCATAAGACTTCTTCTTGTGCAACCACTAGTATGTGTTTAATTATTTCATTATTTTGTTTAATGTGTTGCTTTTGTGTTTGGTGTAAATGATATGAAATGGCTATGGATTTTCTATATCCCAAGTAAAATATTTTTTAAAAAAAGATAATGCTTGATGTTGTGATCATTTTTGATCTTGTAAAAAAAGTACATGGTTTCTGTTTGAAACATTTTACCAGCAGTCAAAGGTAACAATTAGAATGCCGAGAATGAGTTGACAACACATTTCCCAGTTTCTTGGGAAATTATTTGTACAAACAAATCTCCTTCCCATTCTATAAGACCAATACATACATTAATGTAAATGTTTAAAAGCTGAAAGCAGTGCACTGCCAAAAACAACTGGAGGAAAATTAGAGCAATGAGACTTCCACAAATTCCTCCATAGTAAATTTGCTACATGGCTTTTTTTAGGGCTTTTTATTGCATATATTGTTTAATTGCTTCCAAAAATCAGTGACAGATTAAATTTCTCTGGATTTTCAAAAATCTCTTCTAACTCTTCAGATGAGCTTCAGTGTGTCTTGTCAGATTAAAATTTCTTAAAGCTTGAAAACCATGAGATAAAACTGAGTGACTGTCACTGTGAAGACTTACCAGTCACTGACACCAGTCCTGGTCTGATAAAAATTCAGACAGGCAAAAACACTGAAATATAACCTGTTGTTAATTTTTAGTCATTATAAAATGGTTCACATTTTTGATTTTCTCTTTTTGTAAGTATAACACAGCAAAGCTGATCCAGAAATATGGAAGAGGCCTCTTGAATTTTGTTTGGTAAATTTTTTTAGCAGGGAGAAGATGTGTTGAAACCAGCTCAACAAGAAGTACTTTCCCAGAATGAAGAACATCTGTTTACATCCCCAATGCCTTGGGAGACCTGCAGGACTACATCAGTGTTCAGTGTCATTAGTGCAACTTGAAGTATCTGAACCTGTCCAAATTGCATCTCCATTCTCTAAAGAATAGAAATTTGGATGGACTAAGGTGCAGAAGCAGAATTGTAAGATTTCATGAGAATAACTTAATGCTAGTTTTCCACTGCAAGTGTTTTGTAGCATATCTGCAGGTTTACCAAGCTCTTAAGATCTCATCCCATAGTTATTGTAAGACTGCATTTCACTGAAATCTTCAGTGGAAGATATAAAAAATGGAAATGTCATGTGTTTGTGTTTCTTCTTCTGTCCAGCTGAGGACAGCAACCAAATCTATAATCGGTAGTTCAGTAGATGAAGTTGCTCCGTGAACTTCATGGGAAATGGAGAAACTTTTGCCAGCTGAAGTTCTGACCTTATGTCAGATGGCATGGTGAAAGTAACGGGGAAGTTGGAAGCAGTTGAGTCTGACACAAGCCCTGTTACCACAGAAGGTTTGGGTGTCATGTGGGCTCTACTCCTCCATGGAGCCAACCCCATCAGGTGTTTTAGTATTTGACTTTGTGCCAGCCCAGCCTTACATCATGCTTGTTTAGCTTTAAGCTTGCTTTTTTTTCTCTATTATTTTTCAAGATTCCTACTGAAGTGCCTGCAGGATTGATCCATTTTCTATTTGAAATGCAAAAATAAAGGTAAGAACAAAAACAAACAGGTCATGGCAGCTGACAGAAAGGCAAAACCACAGTCTGTATGAAAATGACTGGAAGGATATTTCTGGTGTTGTCACATCACCAAAAGTCTCATAAAGTTTTCAGACTTTGACACTGAGCAGCACCATCTGATGCCAGATAGGTTCCTGGGACTGCTCTTCTTTTTTCTGGTCTAATTCAGAGGCAAGTTAGGCATTGCTTAAAAGATGCCAATTTTCTCTATAATTAATTGCCTTTCTCCAGCCAGCTTCAATTCATGGCAGACAAGGGCCTCATTCTTAACGATGTTGCACATTTTATCCTCTCCAATTGTTTAGCAAATCCTTTATTCTGTCATAAGTTTTTCATTTCCCCCCTGACATTTCACCCGCTATATTATGGGCATCATCTGAGGATTTAAATCCAAAAGCTATGCTGTGGTTCCAAAGCTTCAAATTGGCATTGAAAGATGTAGTTCAGCTGCTCTTCTATAAATATGCAGCAATTATAAAGAAATAAGGGTCAATATAGACTCCCAGAGAGCTCTGCATTAACCTGCACTCACTATATTTAACTAGAGACATGAAAGCTACTTAGTTTCAAGGAAGCATTTAAGTATTACAAATTCATGAATTTACAAATTCATGAATTATTGATGAAATAGAAACCTCTCTGGAATTTGAACAATTTTTATTTGAACATATTCCCCATATTTATGTACAGACATCTTAATAGCATTTTTCAATTTCAGTTTTGGGTTTTGAATATACAGCAGGAGGCTCTCATTTTTTAAGCATCTGGTGCATTTGCATTACAAGTGTGGTTTGTGCCAAGGGTTGTGAGCTTGTTGTCACCACAGCCTAAAATTCAACTCACAAGCACATCCAGCTTCCCTCTGTCCTTCCCACTCTGCTGGAGAAGGTGGCATTTGGGACACAGAGGAGTCCCAGGGGTGTGCTGGCATGGGATTCAGGCAGGTGAGACAGGCATCATTTGGGAAGGATTTTGTGGCTTATTGTCAGTTTGTCTTTCCTCTGTTTTATTCCAGAAAACACTTCTGTTACAGTTTCTGTCTACAGGACTGACTGAAGCAAATCAGGCAGTTCAGAAATTCCCGGTGTGATTGACAAAGTAGCAGGCCTAATTAGCAAATATCAGCAAACACTTAGAAATTTGCAAATGAAAAATTATTCGTTTTGCAATACCTGCTAAAAATATGTGTGATTCAACACTCTCAAAAAAGAAGATACATCCTTTGACTGCAGTTCTTTTGTCAGTAGAATTTGGAAACAGATAACGACCCTGAGATTGGCTCACTTGGTTAGAGGATGGTGCTAATAACACCGAGAGTGTAGATGATGCTAACATCAAGATGGTAGATGCACAATGCCTGTTTGGGCCATTTAAGAGTAGGACTCAATGATACTTATGGGTGTCTTCCAACTCAGAATATTCTGTGAATCTGTGAAAACCTTTCCCTTGTTAAATTATGAAAAGAATTCTGGTTTTGGCCTCCTGCACAAAAATCTCAGGGTCAGATTTGGAATGCCATATCTAGGGAGGTTTGGGGTCAAGATTTCTTCTGCTGAAATAACTTCATGCCATTTCACTTTCATAGAGAGGCAAGGTGAAGTCACACCTGCATCAGAGACATTGCACTTTGCAGCTCAGTGACATGATCACAAAACCTGGACAAAAACAGGTGGCCTGTGAGGAAGTTCTAGATCCTAGAAACCAGTCGTATTCAGTATCAACACACACTGATTGGTGCTGGTCCCCAGCCACCCTTCCTTGCTGATTTTCTGTAAAAAAGCTCTTTCTGGAGGACATATCATCCTTCTTGTATTGGAGGAAGTGACCTGAAAAGAAACTGAGAGGAAATAGAGATCTCCCAACCTGTGTTTTAAATAATTATGGTTTCAACCACATGAAATCAAACAACTTTATCAGCTTTGATTTTCTACCATCTCTCTTGGCCATGTAATAATGCTTCTTCCCAAATGTAATTTGGAGCTTTAGTCATTAAAATGCAAGACCCATACTGTCCGTAACAATTTGAACATATCAGTCATATAGCCCAGATTTGTATATTTGTCCTGTCAGGCCAAAGACAGACAGACTCTGTTTGATTGGTGATAATTATTATAAGTGAGTCTGCAAAGCTACCATTATTGTCAATACAGGGGTGTCACATGAAGAAGTATCAGCTGGATTTCCCATCGCAGCCTGCTGTACCACCCCCAGGTTAATCTTTGACTGACTCCTGAAGAGTCTGCGTCTCTTCCCTTCTCTTCAGCTTGATATCATTCCCTGGAGATTGTTTTCCACTATTTCATCTTCATAGGATGGTTTCTCCACTGATTTTCTTTGTTTGACTTCACTGCATTTTTTACTTAGGACTGATGTTTCCATCAAGGGTTTTCACTGCTGAGTTTCTGAACTATGTTTCTTTCCCAAGAGAGAAAGAAGCTTGGACAGGAAGACCAGGACAGCAAGTCCAGGCAATACTGGTTTGGTACCTTTTCACACCTACAATCTTGATTATTTTATGAAACTCATAACACCTCAGACCCTGCCAACCAGATGGAACATGACTGCTCAAAGCTGCAAGGACACTCAAGACTACAAATAAATTGTGCAGACCAAGGGAAGAAACTGCCTCTTCAATGCCAGGGCCAGTAGCACTGGGACATTTTTAATAAAAAGGTGCAGTGCTAGGCTGTAAAATCCAGTCTTAACATTGTTTCCAGCACAAAGGTCTGCTTACAAGTCCTGCTTGTCATTTCTGGTCCCTTTCACTCTCCATAACAAAACCCTTCTGAAGTAGAGGATATGGAGAATGTCCTTTGTGTCCAAAGAAAACAATCTCACTGACTGTAGCAAAGGACTTCTTGTATTGTAACATAAAGACAAAAGGGAAAAAGATGGGGTTTATGTCTGGTTTTACATTATAATTCTAACTTGAGGCTTAGTAGGAGTCTTAGTGAATACTTTCTGTAAAATGTGAACAAGCTCTGCATTAATTCTGAGACAAGTCTCTCCCTTGTGTCTTTTCATCCTCATTGATGAATGGACTGGTAAAATTTCCCAATTTTCTTTTGCATTACATGTTTCAGCTAGCATGTGATGTATTTCTGTTCCACTGGGGCAGCCTGAGCATTTGACAGCTTCCTAAACTGTGAAGGAAGACCAAGGTTTTTCACCATTCCTTTTGTAGTCCCTCGGTCCGCCCTTGCCAGACATTGGGAGGAAAAATTATGCTCTTCTTTTGGTCTATTGATACATATGACAAAAAGTAAGGACATGTACCCAAAATAAAAAGGTAGTGCTTTTGAAACATAGCAGCAAAGTTTTCTTGACAGGACAGAATGAAGACAACAGGAGATGTGAGAAGGGGTGCAGTAAGGAGGGGTGCAGAACATTGATTTGGTGTCTCATTTCTGTGTCCCAAGAACTAGAACAGCAGTTTACCATTTCCATCCTTGACTACCTGACGACCTGCTGACCTCAGTGATCTCAGGACTGCCTCAGAGTGTTTGCAGAGCTGTAATTCTGCAATTCTGACCAGCTGTAATTCTGTAATTCTGTCCAGCCATTCTGTAAGGCTGACTGTAAGCTGCAGAGCATACACAGGGCAGTGGCAGCAAGCACAGGTGCTGGTAGAATGTATAACCTGAAAGGTGAGTCCTTCAACTATCCCTGTTCTATGTTTTTCAATTGTTTACTCTGCTTCTAACATTATAAGACCTAAACCTTACAGGAAAGTGACCTGTTTTCAAGTATTGAAGAAGAAGAAGAAGAAGAAGAAGAAGAAGAAGAAGAAGAAGAAGAAGAAGAAGAAGAAGAAGAAGAAGAAGAAGAAGAAGAAGAAGAATGAATAGAAGGAGAAAAGCAGGTGCATAAAAAGGGTTACTTCTTGAAAACATGATGGCTTCTGGTCCATTCATTCTTTGGTCTAACACTGTGTAATTTATCCTTTTGTCCCTCATCCCTTTGAAAGATGATTCCCATGCTCTGTTCACAGAGGAAAACAAGACTGCACTACATCACTCAGTCCAAAATGAAAATTTCCAAGCATTCAACTTTGAAACCCTTCTTACTATATAAAATTTGCACTGAGTAAGTAGCATTTATTCCATAATGTTTGCCTAATTTCTGTTTTTATCATATGAAGAGGAATTCTGTAGTTCTGTTTATGATATCAAATGCTCTGATTTTTCATAATTAAGAGCTTTGTTTGTCAAATTGTTGATGTTTGCACATCACATTAATGGAAAGAGCAGTGCTGTGTACACATGGAAGATATTCAGAGAGAATGCAACTGCAGGCTGTTGCTGATTCTACAAGCTGTAGCTCTCAGCAAAACCTGGTGTTGTGTGTTGGGACATCATTGTATAACACACACTCATCCCAAAATTTCTTTTCTACTTGCATTGGGGAAATCTTTCATTCAAACAACGACCTCAGAACTATAAATCCATTTCCTGCTTGACTTAACACCGTGGCCTTGTTAATCTGGTGTCTAGGATTATCCAATTTGCATGTGAAGCAGGAGTATTTTCATTCTGGCACCTGGATGAAAAGTTTTGCCCATGAAGTGAAAATTACCTTTCCACTCAAAAAATACCAAAACAGATTCATTTAGTCTGTTACCACTCTATGACCAGGAGAAAGGCTTACACACTTTGCATGATTCTTAGTTCCTTACAAGGAAAAAGTGGTTGATGCCCTTCTGCTCTAAGCTGTTAGAAAGAGAAATTGCTTACCCTGATGTTTTTGTTTTAGCTTCTGCATGTAGAACTCCTGAATCAACACTATTTCCTTACTGGTTTCTAATATAGAAAGTTGTATACGTATATAAAGATGAGTTTGTTACAGTCAGTGAACAGCACAGGATGTTCCTATTGGTTTTCTTGAAATGTGGCAAAAGTCTGCCTAAAACCTTTAAGTGTCTAATTAAAGAAAATTACTGTTCCTTCCTGCTACTATGGAAGAGATGTGGTGAAAAGTACAGTTGGTGACAGTCTCCCACACATGTGGGACTGCCTTCAGAACTGTCCATAACAAAATTCTTACTTTCTGTCAAAGTTTTGAAGAATGTCTAATCTTTTCCAGATTCTGTTCTGGTAACAACCCTTTCACAAAATTAAACAGCTTTGATAATTTTCTCCAGCATCTCTTTGTGATTCGTGTCAACATTTATTATGAAAACAGCATTCTAAAACAGAAGTCAAAGCTGATCAATCTAATCCATCCCATATTTTTTATGCTAACAAAAAACAATCCTTTTTATTCTTTTTATATATTTCTTTCATGTAGTTTTGAAATATATTGGTGCACAGATCTCTCATTGCCCATGGAAGACACATCTGTGGTCTACTACCTCAAAAAATTGGAGGGCTGGGCAATCAGCAGCCATATGAAGCTCAGCAAGGGAAAGTGATGGGTTCTGCACCTGAGGTGAGGCTACCCTGGGTGTATGGACAGAATGGGGAATGAGAGGCTGGGAAACAGCACCATGGAAATGGACCTGGGGATCCTGGTCCATGGCAAGCTGAACCTGAGCCAGCAGTGCCCTGGCAGCCAGGAGGGCCAGCCCTGTCCTGGGGCATCAGGGACAGCGTGGCCAGCAGGGCAAGGGAGGGCATTGTCCCACTCTGCTCTGGGCTGGGGAGGCCTCACCTCGAGTGCTGGGGGCAGTTTTGGGTGCCACAATATGAGACATTAAACTGTGAGAGAGTGCCCCAAGGAAAGCATCAAAGATGGTGAAGGGCCTTGAGAGGAAGGCACATGAGGAGTGGGAAATGGTCCCAGCACCAGCCTGACATCAGAAGTGTTTGGACAATGCTCGCAGGCACATGGTGTGACTCTTGGGGATGGTGCAGGGCAGGGCCAGGAGTTGGACTCGATGATCCTCCATGACCACCTCACTCTATGATTTTGTGAGTTTTGAATAGCCAAAATTTACTAAAATTCTGTTTTTATAGCTATGACTCAGTGAACAAGCTTTGAAGTTCCTCATCACTGGAGCATTAAAATTCTGGTCCTGTACTTTATCTGATGAAAACTTGACATGGTATGAATTTAATTTCCTTTGGTTAAAGTAATAATAATTAGGTTATAGATAGAATGAGTTAAGCCTACTAAGATGTTTATGTGGGAAACTTTTCCTTAGTCCTTTGTTTTTGTGTTTAATTCCTTATACCAATGAATGTTTGTGTTCCGAGGGCTGATACAGAACACTATTGTGTTTTACATATGAGGACTGAAAGATGCTCATCAGGGAGAAGCACTACTTGTCTCTGAGATGTTATACAAAGATTTTGTGGAAGAGAAAATAAAATTTGGTTTAACAGACTTTGGGTTAGTATTAGAAATGGTGCAGTGTTTTAATTTGGCATAAAAATTCACTTTTCACTTCTGCAATAGAGATTTTCCATTAAAAATTACTGATTATCTGAAAACATGGGTAGCAGATTTTAGTGACTTTGGCAGCAATGGCTGTCATTCCCCAAACAGTTGTCCGTGGAATAATACTGCCTCAATGAGGTTTTTGTTTCTAACCTGTTGTTCAGACCAGAGTATCAGTTCAAATATCTGAACGTAATGTATAGTGCCTTTATGTTGGAGATGTTTCCTGGGTTGCAGTTCCCACTCTCCAGTAAGCAATTGTTGTGTCCCTGACTGACCATACAAATGTATTTCTTATGCTAAACTACTATTGAAGTTCTGTTTCTTGGAGATAACATTCTAAACTGATGTGTGAGTACTGGTGCCACAGACATGGTATCATGTTGAATTTGCAGTAAAGATTTTCTGCTACAATTACTCTAACAGTTTTGTCATAGACATAGGCATTTTGTAATAAAATGCATTTTCATAGATACATTTTTTTAAAAATAATTTCATTATTTTTTTCTTATTTTGCATTCCATCCTACAGGTTATCTGAGTTAGTAGGATAAATTTTATAATAAAAATTTGAATAAATTTCATAACTATAATTTTAATGTTAAATTGTTGTATTTTGCACAGTTATTGTATACTGTAAAATGTGTATGGATATATTAAAATGTCAGCATAGCTGTCCTGGAAAACACTCTGACTTTTTATTCTTCAATGCACTCCCTATCTCCTTGTTTTCTGTTTCAGTAATCTACTGTAAGAACAATACTTTAAAGAGAAGGTTTTATCTCTGATAATCAGTAAAGCATCACTCTTCAGGAAAATATTGTTTAATAAGCTTGTCAGAAGGACGCATGTGAGGAAGTTTAATTAGTCAATATACAATGTGTTGATATTCAGTGGTGCAGAAATCACAGATCAGATACATACCATAATTTACCTTCACATACCAGAATTTAAGGTTGATGATTCTGATTAAATACAATGCAGTTCTGTTCTGCTCTACATGGGAAAGACAATTTTAGTAAGAAATTTGTAATTTAATTTATTTTTTTTAATTCTTCAATGCTCTTCCTCTTTTTTCATTAGTTGATGCCCAAGTGAGTAGTTGACTGAAACCTGAGCTATTTGAAGTGGCTGGCACAGTTGTGCTACTTTGTGCATCATGAGTGATCAGCGACACTGACGGGGAATGGGCTGCCACAGGGGAGGAATTTGCTCAGTGATTGCCAGTTCTCTGGGTGTATTACACTGACTGCTGGCTTCTGCATCCCTGTGTAAAGTGAGCCCTAATTAATCCAGCCATGAAAGTCCTGCTTCATCTTCTGAACCTAGCTCATTATGAAAAATGTAAACAGCTCTCTCAAAGCACTCTGTGTGCATATTAATTTCTGCTCTAATGATGCTTATTGTCCAATTGACTTAGCTTTGTCTTATTTTTTACTGTAAATGCCCTATTTGTACTTTTTGTTCCATCTTCATCATTAGCACTCAGATTGGTGTTTCCCAATGACCTACCCTAAGGTAAACCTTCATTTTTAGTACTTCGACCAACTGGCATCTCTCCGGTACACTCTCTAATGCTGGTGGGGAGTGATCCTCCCATGGGCATGCAGCACAGCAAGGATGTGGCAGCAGCTGCCAGGGTGGGAATCAACAGCCTCAGGGAAGACTCAAAGAGCAATTTAATTCTTCGTTGTTATATATCCTTAGATTAAGTCATTTATCTAATAGAATTCATGCCTAGGAAGCAACTTTAATGGAATCAATACCCCTTTTGTCTGTGAAGGGCTGAGAACACAAGGTATTTATCAGTGCAAATCAGGATACCCAATCCTTTGATACACATTTGGTGGATCCCCTTTCTACCCCATGAAGTTGGTTCATTATACTGCACAGTCATGTAAAAAACAATTAATGAATGGAAGGCATGGAAGCAGGCACATCATCTCTTTCCACAGGAGTAGGTCCAATGTTTTGACTCATTCATTCTGTGATTATTCAGGAAAAAAAAAATATTAACAGAAATGTCAAGGATGCTGGAGAAAGAAAATGCAGGTGGAAGAAGGAAGGAGGAAACACAAGGTCCCCAGTTCTAGTATGACCACTTGCTGTTGCTTTCATTTTGAGCCCATCCACTTGCCTTTTTCACTCTCAAGGATGGAAGCCACTTTCATCTTCCTTCTCTCTTACCCATCTCTTCTAGAGCTTGTTTGTCCCAAAAATATAAAGAATCTTGATTCAGAGTGTTGCCAACTATATGCTGCATTATGGATCATTTTGATCTTCGTTTAGCCGTGACTCATTAAAGAAACGTGTTTTTGTTTAAGTAGTGATGAGGTTATTCATAAGTAATTCAGTGCCACTTAGAGAAAAATCAATTGTAGGAACATTAAATTTTCACTAAACATGTTAAATACAACATGACAGTCAGCTGGTTTCCAATCTTATATGTTTTACTGCAATATTACTGTAAGTAACAGTGAATGCAGGATTAGGTGGTAATAAAAACTTAGCATGCTTCAAGATAAAGGATAAAAGTGGGGTATTTTTCCACTAGCATTCACTCTTTAGGGATCCTCACTTACAGGACCATCTGCACTTCTGGAGATGCTGTGAGTTTGAAACGATTCGTGTTTGCAAGATAGCAGATTGGAGCTGTCTGGGCAAAGAAAAATCAGACACACTGGGTTTTGTGGGAATATGACACATTTTGTAGCTCCTGTAGGACTGGGAACATCACACACTGCAACTTCTTGCACTTCATTCTCTCTAAACTTCACCTTTTTCTGATGATTTTGATATGACTTCCATGCCTTCCTGTCCCATAACATTGATCTTGTCCCCCTCAACACAGAAATTTCTATCTGTTCTATCCCAAACCTCTTTCTCATTTCACACCAGTGTTTTACCTCTCCTCTTCCATTTGCTACTGCTCTAATTCTCTGCTAACATACCCAGTCATAGTTCACAGTCCATACTTGCCCCATAGCTGATACACAGCTCACAGTCCTATGAGAGAGCCATCCTTAGATGCTGTGGAAAACTCAGGAAGGACCCTTTAATTATCCTTAGTCCACATTTACCTGCACCCTGGTTACACTCCTGCAATCTGACTGTGCCCTGTTTTGCTCTCCAGCCCCTTCCTCCCTCCCAGGCAAGTGCCCATTCTTCCCCCTTTATTCCACTTTATTCATCTCTGCCTGAATTCCAGACTTCTCCCCACTTCCCTCCCCAGTCCTTTTCTTTGCTGTTCTTGGTCTCCAACTTAACCAAGCCTTTTATTTTTTTCCAAAGAGCCAGCTGCAGGTAACCCCTCCTGCTAGGAAGTTATGATGAAGCTGCTGCTGGTTGCACATCCCTGGGCTGTAGCAGGGGATAATGAAACTTCTCCCCAGATTACAGCACAGAGAGCTGTGCCAAAGCCACACCAAGAGAGCCTTTCAAACAGAGCTTTATGGATGGAGCACAACCATCATTCAGCTTGTGCTGACTGATATTTATGACATTCTGAGAATCTCACAGCTGGCCTTTCCAAGTTTAGCATGTAACAACAGCACGGCATAATCCTATTAATTTAAGTGCAAGGTTTACTTCAGCTCTGTCTGGTGATGTTTCATTTCTGTTTATCTATCACAACTAACTGACTGCTGCTCAGAATGGGATACACATATGTGACACATCTTTCTCTGGTTCCTCTGATAAGCCAGAGTGTAGCAGTCAGTTGGGCACTGGTATGAGAAGAACCTGAATTTTACTTTACAGTTGTTGCCTGTCCCTTTTGTTCTGATACATCTGTCTAAGCATAGAAAATTATTCTGTAGAAGAACAGAAAATCTGATTAGATATATGACTGCTTTTTCTGGTGTCACAGATAACTACAGCAATGCAGCCATATCATATGATAACATTTTTACCTGTTCCAGCCTTTGGAAGGCATCAGCTACTGCTCTTCAGAACAATTCTATACTGAAGTTTGCTCTTGAATTCTATAGCAGAGAAAGGAAATGAATATGTTTTGCTCTTAGTACCTTGAGAGACTCATCTGCCTAGATAGTGTCAGGAAAAAATATTTTATCTTGATCTTGATCCACCAAAATTAAAGAGAAAATCCTAATGTTATACAAAAGACCTCCACTGGCTCATACAGAGATGGGCTGTGGTAAACACATCTCTTTGCTTCAGAATTGTGTATATTTCACACCACTGCCACTTTAAAATAAAGATGGCAAAATGACAAAACAGGTGGGATTCACAGAAAAATCACCTTCAATTAACTTTGGAATATAAAAAGCTGCAGTTCAAATACAATAACAGTGCAATAAAAGATGTTGATCATTTTATTTTTCAAGGTTTCACCTATAAAAATATGAAAGTAATTTTCAAAATAATGGTCTCCTGCACTGATACTTAAAACTTTTATGGAACAAAAAAATTTATTTGTATGTGAATACTGGCATATTATCAAGATAAGTGGTCTGAGGAATTCAAACTAGATTATTGTCCTTATGATGGTGTTTACATCTACCTACCAGGCTATTCCTCTTTGAGAAATTTTGAGTCCTGGTGAATGATATATATATTTTTCTATGTGTTTCTACGATGTTCCAAGGGTTCCTAAGAATTAACTGCTTCCACTGAGCAACAAATCTTTGAGTTTCCGAGGATCACTACAAGTTAACAAACAGCTGGAACTTGAGTGTTAAGTACTGTACTTAAAACACAGGAGGATATTTGGGCTCATATCCTTCCCCTACTGAGCACACCCTCAGCTGGCCAACTGAGGAACACTATTAATGCACTACTGCTGAGGATGATTCCTTTTACACATTAAAAATAACTATTTTATGCAGTCACAAGTTTGAACGGATTTTTCAATTCAAGAACATGCTACTTTGGCTCCTTCCAGCCTGTTTTAATGCTGACCTCCCTGGGGAGTTTCTAAATAGTTATATGATTGGCAATTTAGGAAAGCAACAGAATTTCTGGCATTCTAGAGGCAAGGAAGATGTCACAGCGAGTTCAATCATTATTACTTCAAAAACTGTTGCCAGCTTTTGATGGATGACATTTCAGAGCATGGGGTGATGTCAGTTTAATTTGTTTGTAAGGCTAAATAAAGGAGGGCTTGGTTCTTGTCCTCTTTTTGTTGTTGTTTAAAAAGTAAGCTTCTGGTCACATGCCCTAGCTTTCAGTGTATTTCTCTTTGCCTTGGTTAAGTGATGCATAGATAAAAGCTGATTTCTTGCTTATATTAAGAAAAACGACTTGGCTCATGCAGTCCCCAGCAGAGAAGAACATCTCACAACAAGAACAGTAGTGCTCTTCAGTGGCCTCCAACCAGCAGAGCCTTTGTGAGGGTATCCCTTCATCTGCCACAATCTGGATTGTGACATGTAGATCAGTTTACAATAAACTGCAGCAGCTCATTCCTGTGTGATGAGGGGAACAGAAAGGTGCATTGCATCCAGCTTCTGTTAAAAGCATAGAACTGCTGTTAGTCAACTCTTCTGAATATTTCTTTTTCAATGTGCTCGACAAGTTTTTACAAGACTGCTAATTAGGAAAATATTTTCTTGAATTTCTATGGGCAGTGAGTAAAAACTGAGTGATGGTTGTGAGATCTGGCTTACTGTGGATAATTTACTATTCCACTTCCAAAGACATACGTAAACTTTCATGTTTATAATGCCAGAGAGACTGTTTTGATAATAAGAATGTCGGAAGGTTTTTTCCTAAGACTAGACAGGCATGAAGAGGAGCATTTTAGGCTGCTGCACCAGGTGAAATGGTGAAATAATTTCATTAGGGCTGACAAAGCCAAATAATAAAATAGCTGATTAGAGAACATGATTTTAGACTATACAAAATATGCTGGAGCAAATATCTGTCTGCATTGGTATGACATAAAATAGAAGTGTAGTAACATTTCTTCAGATTTGTTTATAATTTGAGTTCATCCCAACCCATTTAAACATACGTGGTACCTAGATATTTTGAACTAAGCCTTTTTGGCAATAGTTTTACTTGAGTACAATTGAAATGGGATTTTATTTCCTGCTTGCTAAATTCTGAACTGTTTCAAGTTTTAGAGTGAGAGATATGTTCAAAAGAGTATCTATGCTATGATTTCTCTGTTACCTTTAGTTTATATTTACCACATAATGCTTAGGACAAAATCACAAATCCTTGGAAATGCATGTCTGTGGGAGCTTGACACTAATCCTTCATGTTAAAGACCACTCTCAAAGAAAGTAAATTATTACCACCAGGCTCACATTTGTATACAGTGAGGGTGAGGATGTTTACCAGCTTGTGTGAAGCCTTTGCAATTGCAAGATTTTGTTCCAAACTAAGTGCAGGCACAAGGGATCCTCATATGAGCATTATCAGTAAGTCACTCAGGATAGCAGAGGATTTGACTTTAGTCTATCACTTTGTATTTCCCTGTCATGTGGATTTACAATTCATCCTTACCATACGTTTCAGTCAGATTCATTGCAAAGACTTAGCTTTAATTTTTTATATTAAATTGCTAAAAATTCCTATGAAAAAATTAGACTAAGATTTAGAGAGGTGATCTGTATTTAAGAGTTTGAAACTTCTTACAATGGCTATTTAAAATTTTGATATCCTAAATTAAAAAATGCATTGTAGAAATTAAACTTAAGACCTGTTCTAATACAGGAAACTGCAAGAATGTTTTGTTCTTATTATGTGTATTATGTATTATTATGTCAAGTCAGATCTCACAGTAGCAACACTTTGTATTTTATGGTACAGATTTATGAGACTTTTTTTCATGTCATACTTTTGTGAAGCTCTAAAGGGTTTGGAATTTAAGTTCCAGTGCTCCAGAAGTGCCTTTGTCATCTTCAGAGATTTCCAAATTGGAATAGTGCCCAAGAGAAAGATGGAGGGTAAAAAAAAGAGTGGTTCTGGGGTCTTCCAGTTCCACTTACTTTCCTTCCATTGTATTGTTCTGCTTAGGTTTTGATTTCATTTTGCATTTGATACATGAAAATGAGGTTGTCTTCTTGGGATGAGAACTCAACAGGGTATTTTTGTGATTGTCCATGGAAGATGGAGGGCTGGGATCTGGACCCTGTAGACTTTCAAGTCCATCTGTTTCACTGCCAAGAATATTGCCTTTACCATTTATTCTGACCTGTCGTTTTGAAGCAAAGATGCTGTGTAAAATTCAGGAAGGACCCTTAAGAGGAAAGGAAATCTACATCCCAGCAGATAAGGTAGTTCTGATGGAGTTAAGGGCTTGATTTTTTTGTGTCCAGCACTGTTTTCTCTTTGGCAAAACCCTCTGTCCATGATATAGATGGCGTAACTCAGGTTTTGGAGTCCTGCACACCTCCTCTCTTGTGGCGAAGACCCTTATCTAGTAGGTCTATACTTCTGTCTTCCAGCTGCCTTTTCTACAGCAGTTATGATGAGGTCTGACTCTGGTAGTGGGTGACAGACTGAGCCTGAAACATGGATCTCCCCTCACACTTCCTATCTGCATCCTAATGAGGAACTGAGACGTCCAGAGCCCATCACTGGGGTGTGAGCTTGTACGTCCCAAACAAAAAATGTAGATGTTGAGGGAACTTTGAGATCAAGAGGCCAGATGCAGTAAATACCACCTGATCTGTCTATATCACACTGCTCCTGAATATTTGGATGTTTTGGAGATGGTATTTATTTTTTTCTCTATGCTAATTTGTGTTTTGAAATTCAGACCAAACAGAAACTGGATAGCCAGAAAAAAACAGTTTTGAAGAGTGAAACACTGTCAAAACAAAAATTTTTCTCAATTGCACTAGATTATAAAGTGCAATTACTGGAAACCACCTTTCCTTATTTGCCCCTTGATTTCCTTTCGTTCAGAAGCGCTGTTCTGACATTACAGATGGGCTTTAATGCACAAAAATCCTTCTAATAAATTTCAGTCTTGTTTCAGATATTGCTACTGTGCTGGAACTGCTCTTGAGAGAGTTTGTAATGAGGATCTGTTGCTTCAAGCTAACTGAGAAGCTCCTTCTTTCATTGTCTTGATTTATCAGCAGCCTTTGATGCTGTTGACGATGGGGCCCTATTACATTGCCTTCAGCACCTCCTGGGTTTTCCAGGCTCCACGCTGCCCTGTTTCACATCTTATTTAATGGAGCCCTGTCTCTGCAGTTATATACTGCAGTTCTCTTGTCATACTGATGCCTGAAGCTGGGTTGTGCAACTGGATTTTGATGGTGCAATTTGCCATGACAGCACGGCAGTGTAGTAAAATTCTCACTTTTGTTTGTTAATTTTTTATATATAACACACACCAGGTGTGCAAGAGCGATAATCATTTGAGAAATTATGCAGCTGCTTGTTTATGGATCTGTATGATAATGTGATCTGTAACAGTACTTGACACTTCCATGTAACTGACTTAGGTTCTAAGACCATATGGTGTCTTGTATTCAGAAAAAGCTATTTTAAAACAATTTTAAAAGGTTTCTTATATTACTACATTAGCTTTTTCTCCTTCTCATTACCATGCCTTGAAAGAAAGGTGTTCTTTCTGTTAACAAGCAGTGTCTGTTACATACAGACTTTCCTATTTGCATCATTCACTGATTTTAATGGGGAGCGAGTAACTTGGCAATGGAGCTTGGACATCAGAAAGGTAAATGTGGAAAATGTCACAAAGTGAAAGTTTGCTCTCTGTCTCTGCTTCTTACATTCATAGGCCAGAGATACCTTTCTTTCTCTTCTGGATTTCCTGCCATTCATCCATTTCATGCTGTCCTCTGCAACAGAGCAGATATACCTCCTCTCTGCTGCAGGGCATTTTCCAAAATGACCAAAAAATACATGTGGAATCCTCCTCATGCTCCATAAGGAACTTTCTCCGGTGCATGAAGAACAGCCTTCATTTTTAATGCCAGCTTCAGACCTTCTTTACATATTTTTTTTCTCATATAAAGTCTAATCTCTCACCTAATAGGGGTATTATGCCCAGGAAGCAAGATGCCTACTTGTAATGACATGATAAAATTTCCTGCTGCATGGTTTTCTGATGGATTCCTACAATTTTTCTTTGCTTGTTTAAAAGCCAGTACTTGTGGCTGTGTAAGGCTGCTTTCAGTGGACCAATAGTTATGGTATGCCTGCACTGCTCAATAAAAGTGCCAGATAATAAGCCTGAGCTCTACATCCCAGATCACTAACTGGGTCAGTGTTAGCATTTCTGAGCTGGAGCTTGGCTGTCCACTCCTAAGCAGTTGGGAGGGCTGCATGAACACAGGACCCTGGGCTCTGAAGGGATGGACACAGGGGCAGACGCAGCCACCAGTGCCAGCCTCAGGGCCAGTGCATGGCTGTCATTTATGCTTTGTTCATTTTAGACACAACTAATGAAGCTGCATCTTACTAGAAAAAAGCCTGAAGGGACAGATGGTAGCTGCTACCAGAGAAAGCCAAAGGCAGTTTAGGGTTAATGCCTGGAAACTTGCTGAGTCAGACCCATTAATGGGTTTCTGCTAGGAAAAGAAATTGAGCAGATTAGGGTGTATTTCTGCAGCACTGGCAATTGCATTTGGTTTTCTCTGAGCTGGAGAAGGTGTAAGCAAATGACACCTACCAGCCTTCTCTGCAATGACCTTTGCATCCCTGTGGGCAGAGCTTCCACCCTGGCTCCTCACCCTCAGCTGGCTAACTAAGCCACTGCTGAGCTTACTGCAAATTAGCCCAGATTTCTGGTTCTCTGGGATCCTTCTTGTATCAACCTGACCTTCAGCATGCTAGGACATTATCAACATCAGGTTTTTTTCCATATTAGAGATGCACTTACAGGATAAAATTCAGTGAAATTTGTTAAGGTATGTAGCTCCAATGTTTTGGTTCAGCTTCATTTCTGCTGCATTATGCTTTGCACTTTCCATTAGGTGAAGTGTAATTTAAAAATGTGGGAAGAAGCCCCTTTTTGAAAGCATTTGCTATCATCTTTGCATGGTCTTCACTTCCAAATGTGGTAAAGTAAGGCAATGTGGAATCCATTCATTAAATGACACATTAAGCAGCCAATGCCTTTTTTCTATATTGCCTGCAATAAAATATATTCAAAGCACTTCATATTTCATTAAAATTATCAGTGAAATGATTTTCATCTAATGTTATTTCTGCTTTTAATAAAAAGGCCCTGCAAAATGAATAACTGAACATTTTTCCTTCCTTTCTTTCTCTTTTTACAATTATGATATTGAAAATATCCCACAAGTGAGGGAATGACCCATAAATTGAGTTATGAAGGTCATATTCTACGAAGAGCAGATATTTTCCATATAACTTTAAAGGCATAATCATTGTGTGGGCTGTGTAAGCTGGTTTAGTTCACAGTGAATCTTTAACTGTGCTCTGAACATGATATGATTGTTTACAGTAGACCATGCTGACTTTGAAGTGCGTTTCAAATACGTGTATGTACTCTATTGTTGCTCTTTCTGCATGCACTGTGGTCATTTAACATTGTAACAATAGATTTTGCCAAAACTGTCAAGTTTAAAGCAGTCTTGAAAGCTTTTCCTGAAAGTCAGAGCTGTGACAATTAGATTATTTCACTGTGATGCTGTTCATTGTTTACTGATTAGAGACTTTGGAATCAGAGAAATTATTAAATCTGAAATGGTCATGTAGGAAAAAAAAGACTTCACAGACAGAATAATTATATTTCTTTTGATCTTAGACTTTTTGTGAATATAGATAAATGTAAGCTTTGCTGCAGGTGTTTCAGATGGGTGTCAGATGCCCTGGAAAGCTTGAAAGTGGGAGTATAGCTCACCCAGGAGTTACAAAGAATATCAAATCTATGGGGTTAGTGGAAATAATCTGTATTTCTAGAAACAAAGATAATTCATAGAAATGTGTTTAAAATAATCGCACAACAAATAAAAGCAATGGTTTCCATTTAAGCAGTTTTAATGTTACAAAAGAAGTACTTTAGAAGATTTCAATAAGGCAGTTAGTTTTCATTCTCTCTAATTTTGAATGCTAATGTAATAAGAACAGGTCATATCATAGAAAGGAAGTTATGAGAAACTGTTTGCCCTGAAGCAGATCAACAAGGATTAATATAAAGCACGCAGGTTAATCACACAATAATGCACTATTTTTTAACAGCTTTAATATGATCTGTAATTATAAGTATCCCATCTGCAGAATTAGGAGAGAATACTCAGATAAAGACAGAAAATAAATTAAAGTTGGGTCAGGAATTAAAAAAGAAGAAGCAAAGAACAGGCAATTATTTCTTTGCGCTACAGTTTGGAAAGTCACAGCTATATTCCATTCCAGACTCCTGTGAGGAAAAGCAGACAATGAAGAACAAAGCTGAAGTAGTACAGAGGAATTCATGCACCGGAGAAAATTGTACAATGAGACAAATTATTTGTTGGCTTTTTCTTTTAATGACCAGAAGCTAAACCTTCTGTGTTGAATGGTCTTCCTGAGCTAAAAGATGATCTTCTCCATGTGTTAGGATTTAGAACAGCAGCACTCCAGGGTCAGTGAGGCTGATGAGCCCCACACTTAAGCTGCCTGGTTTGTTCTGTTTGAATGCTGTTTATCAGATTTTTTGCAGGCCACCTTAATTCCTTTCTCTTAGATCAGCCTGCTTAGCTTGTGCCCCTCACATGCTGCAGGTGTCCCCTTAGAGATACCGGGCTGCAGCCTCATCAGTGCCCTGCCGAGACCTTTATCAGCTGCAGGCAGAGAGATTTCTGATTGGATTAAAGATTGATTGTACACTAATCACATCTAGACAGGCAAACAGGCAGCTTGTGGTCAATGGAATCTTGTAATCAGTGCTGGGATAATAACATGCATGCAGCTGGGATTGTTGAACAGCAGGATTCAACACACAACCTCCGCACTCAGGAAAAAACACCATTTACACCTTAGACATCTTAGAGGAGAAATGGATAGTCAATTTGCCAGTGGGAACATTAGTTAAAAGTATTTCCCAAGCCATTAAACCTGCTATTCTAGTAGTATAAGTACCTTCATTTCCAAAAGCTATCTGTAAAGGTCTTCACAAAAGGTCCACAAAAATAGCAACAGCACCACTGGCTGCACATTCGTAACAGCCTCAGAGGTGTTCAAAACCTGCCAGTTTCCAACTCTGTCAGCCAAGCACTACAATGAAGTTTTACTTACCTTGGATTGACTCAATCTTCACTTTTGAGAACAGCAAATCTCCTTGAGGTGAATTTGCCCCTGATGCCTCAGCTCACTGTGGAACGCAGCCCCTGCATAAGCGGACAGGTGAGATAAACAGAACCGCAGAGCAAATCATCTCTGGGGTTGATTTAAGCAGACATGTGTTCATATGCCTCTAAAAAAGAAATCACCACACACATAAACACATGCCTCCAGAAAATAGATGGTTCTGCAGCTGAGAAAATGTGCTGGTGGCTTGCTGTTTGAGTGTGGGGAGCAGTGATGGACGAGCAGCCACTGGAGTTGTCATTTTATGCCATTAAAATCAGAGGTCTAAACGTGTTTTGACAATACTGACTGCTACTTTTCACACAGATGTTGTTTTGGAGGATGAAGGCTTCCTTGCTTTTTGAAAGGGGCAAGGGTTAGAAGGAAAGAATCACCTAGTTGTGTTCCTGACTGGATTTTTCACAGAACAGGTATTCAACAAACATGAGAATTAGGGGCCACTTTTGGAAAAGTCTGCTCTGCTCACACATTTTGCAAATGCACTGGTCAACTAAACAAAAAACAAAGCAAAACAAAACACTTTATTTGCCCTCCCCCAAAGATTAGGAAAATTACATCTTCCTTAGGGATTCTGGCAGCATTGTATAGGCTCAAACATATGAGGTGTTTCAGGATTTTGTCAGCAAACAGTAATAGGGATATGGGCAACTGGATGGCATTTCTAGAGATCCCTTTTTTCTTTCAACCGCTGTGTGTTAAACAGAGCTATGCTTCAAATTATGTGCATTTGAAAACACCAGCTAGAACTGTAAAGATTTGCCTCTACTTCAAAACCAAACAGAACTGTATGTTGAAAAACTTCTAACAATCCATAGCATGGCTTTTCCTTACCTGCATACATGGGAGAATCATCTGATTTTACAAGAAATTGCACGAGAATAAGTTTGGATGGGAGGCTGTGCAGCCACAGCAAGTATCACTATAGTACAGTGGGATAGCAAATACATATTTGAGAACATTCACACTATCAGTGAGGAGTGGTAAAATATATTTCAGCATTTTCTCTAATGTGTAAACATGTGCAGATAATGATTATCTTGTGCTCTCAGTTTGCAAGTTATAATTACAATACCTGAAGAAAGGCAACAGTGAATAGAATCCTAATCAAAGAGGCTGGCTTCTGCCTAGCAGAAATTCAAGTAATATTTATTGCATTTTTTAAATTGAGCATTTCCTTAAAAATTTACACTATGAATACAATTCAGAGGGATACTCTATTATCAATTTTTCATTATGGAATAGAAAGCTTTTAAAAATTTTGTCAAAAAACTTTAACAGTTAGGTTAAACTAAAGAACCATTGATTTTTCTTTTATTTTACCCCTGTTTTTTCTAGCCTGCAAATTATGAAATTTTTTTCTGAAAGTAAAGAAAAAAGAAAGCAACAAAACAAAGCAAGAAACAAACACCAATCCATCCTGTAGGCTTAACTAATTATTTTGAGTAAAAATTGTGGAATTCAGGCTTCAGATTTTCTTTAGTACAGGAAGACTGCATGCAATGCCACCATAAATGCTGCATCATTTAAAGACTCGGGATTTTGCTTTCTCTAGGTGATGATGGGTGAATTAGACAAGTTTTGGAAATCTTAAAAAAACCTAATAGTTCTAGCAGTTGGTGTCTACATGTAAACACTGTCTCCATTTTCTCTTCACCTAAAGAAAGCACTGATAAACTACAAACTAACGTCCTCTTTGCTGTGCAGAATAATTTCTGAAGTGGAATAGTTTGCATTTTATTTTGCAATTTTAAATGTTACTGACCAGGTGGAGCCCTCTTTCCCCTATCTCAATGAACAAGTGGCAACCCTGGTGAGAGCACAGTTGCTACATCACCTGCTCCTGAGAGTGAACTGAGGCTTGGTGTTATCAAAGGCAACTTAATGAGCTTGATGGTTGAATGACATAGTCCAACAGTACTTCTATATTTACAGGGTGACTGTGAGAAACCTGTGGTTTTTATAATGTCTGTCCATTGGGAGTGCAAGCTTTAGATCCGTACATCTTTCCTTCCTTCCACTTTCTGTGCTCACTGAAGGAGGGTTGGATTAGACAACTTTTAAGGATCCCTTCCCACCCAGAACTTTCTATGATTCTGTGATTCCTTCCAAAATGGGAGGAAAGACTCTCCCTCTGAAATGCAAAATTTCTTTCATCCAATTCCCTGTAAGGGGCTCTGCAAGGGAGAACACAACTTCCATTGGGAAAAAAGGCAGATGTGGTATTTTCAGGGTCCTCCATCGCAGGAAGGAAATTATGAATCTGACTCCATCTTCTTAGAAGGCTAATTTATTATTTTATGTTACTATATTATTTCAAAGAATACTATACTAAAACTCTACTAAAGAATAGAGTAAGGCTACAGACAGAAGGCTAAAAGATAATAATGAGAAACTTGTGACTCCTTCCAGAATTCCGACACACCTGGACTGTGATTTGTGATTAAGTTAAAACAATTCACATGAAACCAATCAAATAACCACCTGTTGGATAAACAACCTCCAAACCCCATTCCAAAGCAGCAAAACACAGGAGAAGCAAATGACATAGTATTGTTTTCCTTTTTCTCTGAGGCTTCCTTCTTCCCAGGAGAAGAATCCTGGGCAAGGGGATTTTTCAGAAAATATGATGGTGACCGGCAGAGACAAGTGGCATTTCCTCCCCGACATGGTGTCCCAGGTGTAAGTGAGGATGAGTCTTCCTTCCTCAGGACCATGGAGACAAAGGCAGAGAGTACAGAGAGGAGATGACAGAGCACCAGGAGACTCCCTGAAGAGGAAAGCAGAAAAAAGACTGGTATTAATCACATCCTCTACTTCATGAATGATGACACAACAGAACTGAAAATCCAGGAGTTACCAGTGACATTAAACCTCTGCTGAAATATTTCATGTCATACATGGATACTGTATAGAAGGGACTATATCTAATAAGAACATCTAGAACTGCAAAAGCTTTTAATTTCACTTATTATTTTAGTTTTGCTTTTGGAAAAAAAATCCTTGTCAGTTGTTTCACATCTGGAAGTAATCTCCAAAGTGAAAAGAGGCATTGGTTTTGAAAGTTAAAATAATTGATTTTCCCTTTCGGCATTTTGAAAAGCCTGCATAAGTTTGTTTACATTCTTATTATCCATTTCTGTCTCCCTTGAATTAACTAGTCTTATATTATATTGTTCTATTCTCTTAAATCCCAAATCCAAGCTTGAAATTAAGTTAAAATTTTTCATCCTACTTGTGATTCAAATAATGCCAGTACAACTATTGCAGACTAGTAAAATCAGGGAAAATCAGACTTGCTGTCCAGTTTGTGTTCTACCCAAAAGCCATAAGTATGCATCACCTTCCAAACATCTCTAAATAAGGACACTTTCCCTCTAAACTATGTAATAGCATGCATACATCTTATGTTTGCCCAGGTTGCTCCTACTAATATTAAGTTCTAATCAATCCCAATCAATTACTCAATCAATTGGATAATTTTTAAAAAATCTAATGAAATTCTATATAGAACATCTACATTAAAATCTCATCTCCTGAACAGAAATAACTGTGATTGAAATCTATGTGAAATACCTTTACACGGGGAAGGTAATGATTTAAAACAAGACCTGTCTATTTACCCTCCTTTAGTTACAGATTGCCATAAAGTAATTCATATTTAGCGCTTAAGTTAAGGGGAAGAGGGAAAGTTGGAAGTCAGCATAAGATATTAATATATGTGATAGCAATTCTGTGACAATGATCACTGCCTTCTAATAGAGTCATTGAAGGTAAAGGTTGTCAAAAAGAGAAAGGTTTCCCATCATTTAATGTTCTGCTGATCAAATGATAAAATAATAATTTCACTCTGTTGTGAAATTGGTATGAAGTTGGAAAAAGAAGGGAAGATGTTCTTCAAAAGAATAAAATATCCATTTCACTGCTAAAGATGGAAGAGCAAAGGCTTTCAACTCAGTGGATGCTGAAAGTAAAGTGGCCTCTAAGCATGAACCCAGCCAGGAATAAAATTGAAGCCAATAAGGAGGTGTGTTAACAAGTCCTGAGAAATCAGGGGAAATTCCTGAAGTGATACTGAGAGTTTGACAGGATGAGTGAGTGAGCCAAGAGCTCCATCAAATATAAGTGGAAAAATTCTGAGTAAGGAAAGGCAGTATTTATGAAGGGACAAAAAAGGGAAGTTTCAAGGGTGAAATGAGGTTTGGACCTAGGGTGATATCCTACAAAGCAAAGACATAATAGTTGCAGGTTTGGATTTGAATTGGGCTAACTGAATAAAACTCAGAATGCACTCCTGTTAAAAGTAGATCATACTCTTCCCTCATATTAATATCTCTATGTAGCACAATATACTTAGTAAATACAATGGTGAATAATTTATAGTTTCATTTGTTTCTTTTATATCTGAATGCAGTTTCCCTGAGCAAATCACCAATGGTCATGGCTTTTTTTAATAAAGAAATTGCTAGCTTGTACACCATGTGAGGAGTTTAGAAATGGTTTTGTTCCTTGGGAAGAAAAAAAAAAGGCAGATCCAGAATCAGGATGTTATGCATCTTATTTCAGACAGTTAATGTTGCTTGATTATTCCCCATAGACCTGAGAGCAGAATAGAGTTTGGTCCAAGGGAGGCTGAGTGCAACTGGGAAAATATCTTTTATTATTCTTAAGGAGAATTTTCACTGGAAACAAAGTGCTTGGGGTACGCAGTGTAGAAAAAAATAGCAGGATGCTGTCTCCAAACAAAATCAAAATATGTTGTAAAGTAAATAAATAGTAATGCCATAGGGACTTTTTGCTCTCTAGAACTGCTGGGGGTGTTGCAGACAAGAGGATCTGGTATATGGATTTGTTTCTTAGCATGTTTGTTTGTTGTCTTGTTTTTAAGCTGAAAAATCTATTTCTATGCCTTAGGTCTTCAAGGAAAACTCTTCTTCCAAAATTTTTAGGGAATGTCACAAATAGAGCTCTGTAGCATAGTGCATGGATTATAGAAGCCAAATAAATCTCTTTCCAATCTCTAAACACAAGTGGCATTAACTCTCTATGATTTCATTTTTCTCCTGTTTTTATTGAATGTTGCTCTGTTTCCTGTGGAAATCCCAGCTGTTTTGTAATAGGGCATGTGAGGTACCAACTCACCAGTGGGGGAGATGTCACTGATGTTGAGCTGCTACATAATGAAAGATTCCTCTCAGCTAGAATACCAAACTGAAGAGCTTCTTCTTGGATAAAGTCCATTCCCACACTAGATAAACAACATTGAGGAATAAGTAGTTTATTTTATAGTTTAGTGATAAAATGGAGAAAAGGTTACTTTGTTTACTTAAGGAAAAAACACTCTAAGTGTTCAATGTTATAATTTTCAGTATTATCTCCTGCATTTGGAAATAAGAATAGATAACTTAGGGATTTTTAAAGATTATTGTAGTTTCCTAGTGCAGTCTGCTGTGATTGTAACTTGAGAATCCACAATGGCCAATAATAAATACATAGAACAATTAAATGCAATAGAAAAATTTAATTATAGAGACCCAGAACATGAACTATGTAGTGCTTACTGGGTTTGGACCATGATGCTTACACAGCACACATACCTGACTAATTAATCTAGGGTTTTCTTCTTTGCTTTTTTTAAAGCAGTTATGACACCTAATTATGTGCCATTTCCTCTCCTCACTGCTGCCATAAATATTGTTACTTGTCCTACAGGATGGCATGGTTGTGCCTTACTAAGCAATCTCTGACATTAATGGAGGGAATCTAAATAAATATATAGCTAGCATGGAAATAGAAGTGTATATAATCATGCAGCAAATGACAGTCTTTCTTATCAACAGCATCTTGAGATTATTGCTGTGTTTCAATGACAGAGCCAGCTTCTACTAATTTGGAATCCCACTTTGCAGGTACTCCTATTTGCCTGTATGTTTTGGTTCAAAGAACCTTCTGAGGTCAGAAAGGTTTCTTATATATAAAAATATATATATTAAAGGATTCTGTAATCTATATTATATAGAGTATATTTTAAAGGACTGGAATCTTGCAGAACTATTGCAACTGTTCCTGTGGAAAATGATGCCTCAGTTCCTGTAATGTAGGAACAAACCCCTCTGCAAAGGTATGTGCTTGTGCATAAATGTAGATAATGTTATTTATGCCTGTAGCATAAATAATGTGGCTCAGATGATGATCCCATGTTACATGCAACAAGCCTCTGCCTGTTCAGTCCCTGTTAGGTCCAAGTGATTGCTCAATTCCCATCAGTCCTTGACAAAGCCTGCTCCCTTCTGTGCCTTTCAAGGGCTCAGCAGCCGGCACAAGATGAAACCCTGACTCCACTTCTTCTGCACACAGGGCACAAAAGAGAGCTCACACATTGAGACACAAGGCTCCAACTGATTGTCTGTGTGAATTCCCATGTCTCCTACATGAATTCCCCTTTCTGTATCCCTTAAGACTGGAGCAATAGCCCGGCAGTAAATATTGTTCCATATATGACCTTAGCCTAATCAAATGCTAGGGGAAGTAAGGGGCCTTCAGTGGACTGTGATTCAGAATTGTGCTTTTGTTGTAAATGAGCCATCTTGAGCTCTAGAACTGGTCTTGTTAAAAAATCTCAAAATATTAAGCCTCTCACTTAGCTCCTTCCCCTTGAGACAGATCTCTAATGCTGAAGTATTAACTGGTAGAAAAGATGCACTGCTCTTCTCTCAGCCTGCTCCTTCAATAGAAGTTTTGCCCATTGAAATGTAACTGGAAACACTTCAAATATTATATTATATCATGGGATCTAGATCTGATGTCAGATGCTTCACAGTTCTTTATCTTCATTGAATCACTGCTAATACTTCCATTCTTTCAATGTCAGGAAATATATATTTTTAGAAATAGAACTATATGATGTAGTAATCCCATCTCCAAACAATAAGATGACTACAGAAGACTTAAAACCACTCACCAAGAAGTCTTTAGGGTTGCACAACCATGAAAAAGGCAGAAAACTCATGGGGAGCCATGAGTGGAATTAACAAAGTGATTCCTTATATCATGACATTCTTTGACTACTGTATTAATTGATTTCTTTTTTCCAATTGGGTGAATTTTCTCTCTAGAATAAAATTGCATGGGCCATAAATAAAAACGATTTTTTCCTAAAATCTGGACATCTGAATGTCAGGACAAACAAACCTGTAATCATGCACACTGCCAAAATCAGTTAAATGCACCTAATTTGATTTTGGACATCTCAGACTCCAATGAACTGATCCCTAATAGCAACGGATTTTATAACAACCCAATACATAGGGTTTACAATATTGCCTTAAAAACAAGACAATTTGCATGAATCCTTTTTTAGAAAAATTTGTATGTTTCCCTAAAATCAGAACCTGGCCTTTATCTTTCCTGCCCTACCCATACATTATCTCTCCTTAAATTTGGTTGAGAAAGACACATACAGAAATAAGTCTGTAAACAGCAGAACAAATTGTATTGGATTGGTTGTATTAATGAAAAAACATTTCAAAAACAAGCATTCAATATTATCATTTTCAACTGAATGCATGAATAGGCATTTAACAAGATAATCAGATTTTATTAAAGAATAAAAGTAGTGTTATAACACAGGCATCTAACCTTTTTTTTTAATGTGATAATTATAAATGAAGGTTCTACAACAAGCACCAATAAAGACATGGAAAATTGAAGTGCGATGGTGGAACTTCAATATGGGAGCCCGCTGTGATTACCTGTGTGACACAGGTAATCCTTGTTGGTTTTAATGCACTGTGCAAACATCAAACATAGCAAAAACTTGATTTCCTCTGGGTCTGTGACTCATGGTCAAAATATACTCTGCTGTGCAATAAAAGGCTCATATTGCTGCCCTTGTGCTTGCTGGCACAGTAGTAAAATCTTCGAGCAGTAGTGGCCACCTTTTTTCATAAAACATGTAGGTATAGAATATCTTTGAAATTTCTGCCTATTAAGTTTGGCTGAAATTGGCCAAAGAATCCCAGAAGTTTTAAAGGTGACTGTTAAAGGAGTAAATACATACATAATTCTCAGGAAACTGGGTGGAAGAAATGCCTGCCCAAAATAGACTGGGTCATACAAAAACGAGATGAAGTTTGTGCCAGTGTCAATTACTATATAAATTTAGTGATATGATTCACACTGACACATTTTATATTTGTACTGGTGATTTTCACTGACATTTAACTCAAACACGTAGCTCCATAGAAGCAAAGAAAACTTGCACATGTAGAGTAGTGAAATCCAGATTATTTTTTTAATACTGAGTGATAAGTCTGAACTACTTATTTTACTGTTAAGGATTTGGCACAATCAAATTCTATGTGATAAGTCTATCTCCCAGACAAAATCCATCACTGGCACAAATTCCTCTTTACTTTGAACTCATAGTTTTATTTATGGCTATAATTTGATCAATGTTTTGAATAGAAGGCTTTATACTCTATCTGTTACACAAAAGAAAAAAAAGTAGAACATGATTTTCACTGTGTGATGCATGTGAGGAGCTAATACCAAATGCTGCCATCTATTACTCAAACACAGCTCTGCTCACTGAAATGCATATGTGTAAATTTAGTGTGTAGTTCCATTTCACATCTGAGGTATACTGCTGCCAAAAGGGGCTGCTGATCCTCTCTGCTACTCACACATTCTTCTTGTCCTTGCATGGGATGCAGAAATTAGAAAACAGGATGGAACTGAAATATATGTGTCACAGGTTCCTTTTATGTCATGTAAGCCAGTCAGCCCCTCCTACAACACACTAAATGTTGCTTTCTGGCAAAACTCCTCAATGCTTCACTGAAAGTAACATGTAACTGGAAGCTGGAAAATAAGAATAAACTCATTCTGTTCTTGTTTTCAGAAGATAAAGGGAAGTATCTTCTTAAACTGCCCAAATATGAGACAATTGCAGTTCCTGTGTCTGAGCTCTGACATATTTTCAGCTTGTCCTATCAGGCCTTTTTGACTTAGCAGAGTGTATCTATTTTGTTGTGGCTCTGTCCATATGGAAATAAAACCCTACCATGGCTGGTCTGCAGATGTGGCTGAGCAAAGCAAATAATTGTGTAATGCAGCAGACAATTTGGAGAAAAGGGATAAGTTGTAGCTTCAAGGACAGAATTTCCCAGACATCTTTTTAAGGAAATTTGATTCCCACAAATTTTAATGAGCTCAGTAACAGAAATTGAGGACTATCATGTGCTGTTGAGTTTTAAAGAAATGTCGACGTATCTGTGTGGTGATACATCAAAGCATGTTAAATCCACCATGTGGCTGAGTTTTTTGTGTGTGTTTGTTTGTTTGTTTGTTTGCTTGGATTTTTTTTCTCCTGGAATTCAAAGGCAGATTGTGTACTGTTCACTTTTGTAACTGAGATGGAAGAATATGAAATGTAATATTGGCTCAGGATCTAACCAAGACTCAGTCTGGTGGGAGCAGCATTGAGAAGGTGTTGCTGTGTGCCTGCCCAGTTCTGATATTCTTCTTCTAGATATCTTTATTGAAGAATATATAAAAAAGGGCTGGAGGAAATCCATACTGAATAACAAAGAACCCTTGAAAAGGAAGTGGGGGTCAGAACTAAGAATTGATTCAAAGATGCACAACAACAAATGAAGGAAAAGACAGAATGGATGTTCAAAAGAAGGAATCAACAGAGTATCCCCAGCTAGACATCACTCCTTGAGAGCATCTGAGGATCCTGTGGGTGCCACCCAACAGAGCTATGCAAAGAGCTATGATATCATTGAGGACCAGAATTAGACTGAAACCTCCCCATTAAGTTCCTTCTGCATGCCTACAGATGGAAGGAGATAAAAGAGAAGTCCTTTGCTTTTCTGGAAGAATCTCTAGGCAGAAGGCTGCAGCAATAAATTCATCCAGAATATCAGAAAATCCAGAGAAATGGAAAAGGGCTGAAGTCTGGTGCAGGGAACTTAAGTAAATAAACTTTCCTCTAGCTACAGGATGGAGCAGTAAAGTGCAATGAATTTAACCTGACCCACAGGAACATTTTCCAATGGAAGATTTTAGAATTAAAACAGAATTAAATCTATCCAAGGAGGACTTTTTGAGCATTTTTGGTGATAAGATGCCTTGCTTTTTGGTGTTTAGATGGGGCAGAAAGCTGTGGAAATTGAGAGTGTGAATGATGCATTCAAAATTCAGTCTGGAGTCATCTGGCTGGACAGTGTTTCTGTCTCTGCTAATTGCTCATGTGACCTTATGGGATCATATTAGAGTGATCTCTGTTGGATTGGGAACCAGGAGCAAATGAAGGCTTCTCTTCCACAGAAGAGAATCATTTGCCAGTCATGGTCAGAAACAGGGCATAGAGGTGTATTTGCCAGTGGCACCCTAGGACAGTTCCCCTTCTAAGTGAGAGAAAATTCAGAATGTATCTCACTAGTTGACTCCTAGGCTACTCATGTCACAGCACAAATCATGGGAACATCCAACACACATTAGGGCTCTCTAAATGCAATTTAAGACAGCCACAATGTTGCTACATCTCCCACTAAAAGCAAGCCTTGGGTTAAAATAATTGTTCCTAGTAAGATCTCAGTTTTTGACATTGGATAGAAAGAGGAGTGTGTGATGCTTATTTCTTTTTAAGACAAATCTGTTGCAGAGACTTGAGTGGTTGAAGTTGCAAATCCCCAAGGAAATGAGTCAGGAAATGTCAAGTGTACGGAGGCACAGCTATATTTGAAGGCTGCCATTAGCATTATCATTAGTTTGAGATTTATCAGAAGTCAAAGCAACCTGATTACAAACATGGTAGTGTTTAAGTAGCCAAAAAAGCACAAGTATGCCTGTCAATAAAAGTACAGATTTTTCACTCTTTGAAACATCTGAATGTAACAAATTTTTTTTTAACTTCTGATGAAACTCTTTTCGCAAAGTCTCCTGATAAAAAACTATAATCATCTTATTGTCATAAAATTCGTCATTAGCTTACTTAACAATAATTTCCACAGACATTTCAACAATGATTTATGCCCCTGTTGAACCCTGGAACAGGTGACCTTGGAGCGCAAACTGTCAATAATAATGTCACAATTTTTTCCCTCACCATTCTGAATTACAGCAATGATTTGAGAATGTGAACCATCCTGCTGAAGTGCACTGATGCTGCAGTGCTGAGGATCTGTGTGCTGAGGAATGCACTCAGTGCAGGTACCCCAATGTGCAGCTGCTGTGGAGCTGCAGGGTGAGCTCTGGGCGGCAGAGCCCAAGGCAAGAGGCTGTGATCTGTGATCTGCCGTCCTTTGCACAGCAAAGGCACAACAAAGGCACAGCAAAGGGACCCGTGGCCAGCCAGGTGAGGGACACCCAGAGATGCAGCAGGAGCTGAGAAGCCCAGACTTTCACATATTTAGACTGTAAGGGTATAAAACCCCAGGGGTTCCTTTGCTCAGTCTCCTCTTCAGAAGCACCAGCTCGAGCTGTTACTCAGTTGATGCACCATTTTAAGGATCCAGACAGCTGAAACTCTGCTATGGGAAACCTGGAGTTGAGCCAGTAAGAAAACCTTGTCAAACTGCAAGAGAGTGAGGATATGGCTGCAAAGGAAACTCAGTCTTAGCTCGAGGGGGTGAGAGTGTGACTGTCAGAGCTGCTCCCAGATGGTCAGACAGGACACTTTCCTTAACATTTACTCTTGGCCATGCATGTAAAATAAACATGCTGTTCAATATTTTGATCCCAGTTTCAAAGCGACTCTTTGGTGGCACCTTCTGCAGCTTTTTTTACTTCCTTTTCAAGATTTCTTGTAAAACTTCTAAAGGAAGATTACTTAGAAAATGAATTTTCTTTAAATAAAGCAACACCTTTTGTTAGACATGGAGTGAATTTAGACCCTGTGTGCATCCACATTGCTAAGCATGTGTTGTGAAAAGAGCCCTCAGCAGTGTACCAGTTTTCTGGGTCTTGTCATCTGTGTGATACACCATCACACTCTGGGAAAAACAGTTGTATAATTTTGCTCAGAAAAAGTCTTCGGGGATATTTCATATAAAGAGATTTCATTCACTGACTATGATATGAGTCAAAATCTCTTAGACTTGTTACCATAGCTATTCTTGACTGCTACTGCTGGTATTTTCTATACATATAAAATGTACTTTCGTTCAGAATTCAGGGATGAATTCTTGTAAAAAGCTTCAATAAATGATAGAAATACATTTCCTGCCTTTACATATAATTATGCAAAATAAGGATCTTCAATTTTAAACTTACTCTTCATTCTAGCACAGAAAATATGCTCGAAGAAAGGGTAGATGATATCAGTTGGAGTACTGCTGTATAACTAAGGATAAAAATTGGGGTTTGAAAAGATGTCTATCATTTATTGAAAAAGCAGGGATGTACAGGGACTCAGTCTATTAAAAATTTCTGTAGATAGTGTTATTCTATGCTTGTAGCAAACTCAGGTTTTTGCTGCCACTCCCACATCTCTAAACCAGGAACAAGCTGAAATGTAGAGAGATTCCACTGATTGGCTGGCAAAAGGAAGCAGAACTGCCCAGACAGTCTGCAAATTCATGAACAGTTTGCAGGGGAAGATGCTCCATCAGGTATTACTTATTGAGGTCTTAAGATGAGCAGATATCGGGATAAAATACTTGCAATATGAACAAGAGAGTCTGAGTTTAATTTAGACAAGAGTGAAAGTGGATTAGAAGAGCATATATGTTGAAACAAATGCAAGGATCCATTAAGTCAGTTAATGTTGTCCTTAGGGTTACCACTACTGAGACTCAGCCTGAAAGATTACAGTGCTTATCGTTCAACAGAATTGGAAAGAAGCTTCCCCAGATACTCACTATAATCAAATATGAGCATCAAGATGTTTTAGATTGAGTGCTTATGTCTTTTTCCTGGTCTCTGATGGAACTGGCATTGTTTAACATCTTTGTCAACAACATGGACAGTGGGATTAATTTTAACCTCAGCAAATTTGGCAAGGACACAAAGCTGAGAGGTGCAGTCAGCACTCTGGATGGAAGGAATGCCATCCAGAGGGACCTGGACAGGCTGGAGAGGTGGGAACATGTGAACCTCTTGGAGTTCAACATGGCCAAGTGCAAGGTCCTGTACCTGCGTTGGGGTGATCTCAAGAGACAATACAGAGAATGGAATGAGAGCAGCCTTCCCTCAGAGGAGAAGGACTTGGGGGAATTGATGAATAATTTTTGAATTGAAGGCTCAACAGGCCTTGTGCACCTGCAGCTAGAAAGCCAAATGTGTCCTGGGCTATGTTCAAAGCACCATGGGCAGCAGGATGAGCGAGGGGATTCTCCCTCTACTCCACTTTGGTGAGATCCCACCTCAGTTCTGTGTACAGACCTGGAGAACCCCAGCATAAGAAGAATGTTCAACAGGAGTGAGTCCAGAGAGGGCCACAGAGGTAGCAAAGGGCTGCAACACCTTTCCTGTGAAGACAGGCTGGGACAGCTGGGGCTGCTCAGCCTGGAGGAGAGAACGCTCTGGGAAGAACTTGTAGAGCCTTCAGTACCTAAAGGAAGCTACAAGAAAGCTGGAGAAGAACTTCTGACAAGGGCAAGCAGTAATATGTGAAGGGAAGATTATTTTTTTTAAGCTAAAAGGGTAGGTTAAATAAGATTTTAGAATGAAATATTTGACTGAGAGGGAGTTGAGGCACTGGCACAAATCATCCATAGAAGCTGTAGCTGCCCTACCCCTGGCAGTGTTCAAGGCCAGGCTGGATGGGGCTCTGAGCAGCTTGGTCTAGTGGAAGGTGTCTCTGCCCATGGCAGGGGAGCTGGAAAGAGATTATCTCTCGGGTCCCTTCCAACTCAAATAATTTTATGATTCTAAAATTCTAAGGGTTTCATTTAATGCTACCAGAACATTCCTTGTGGTTTAAATCATAACAGTTTTCTCACTCTCTAAATAAAATATGTGAAGAGGGAAAAACATTAAAAAAATCCTTGATGAAAAATGGTACAATTGTTAGGAGGAGAGCAGTGGCAAGTGTTTCATGAAGCTTCAGGAAAAGATAATATTGTATAGTAAAGGAGAAATTTTATCTTTGGTGGAGCTTCTCCTTTGACTGTTACATACATTTGACAAAAATCTGTCCATGATGTGACACTCTGGCTGCTGAGACTTTTGAAACTCAGTCAAGTGTGCTGCTTTCTGAACTGTTTTGAGCATCAAAGCGAGCTCTCTACCATTAATCTCATTCCTCTGCTCACCTTCCACCTTTCCCTGTATTCCTGACCTGTCCAATAATTTTTTAGCCCTCTGGACAGTTTCAGACAACTTGGAAATTGTAGCTGAAGAAAATTAGGTTCCTACAAGTACTGTGAAAAGCAATGGCAATATGACACTTTTATGAAACTGTTGCCACACGCTTCTGAGAAAGTCTTGCTTTCTAGGAAGCTTTATCTGATTTTGTACTAGACATAATAATAAACAAAACCCCTAACTGTTTAGGATGTAGATTTGTAAATTGCTGAAGGAAATGCCTGTACACATCACTGTGCTGCTGTGCTTTCTGCTTCTCTTCGTGTTCTCATGTTAGATTGTAATCTCACTGGATGAAGCCATGCTGCTCGCATAAACAGAACTGGGACCCCAATTTGCTTTGATACAGGACGAAAAGCTCCATTGCACAAAGGCAGGAAAGCAGCTCAGAAACAAGAGTGCTCAGGCCCAGCTTAAATAACTCCGAAAAAAATTATGATGAGTATCCAGCAGCCTGCTCAGTAATGTGACCATTTATTTCCAACTTCATAACGTAAAAGAAAGCCTGTTAATATCAGCAGCTAATTACAGCGCCTCCTTCTCTCTCCAGACACATAAAAGAGGCTGTGAAGTGCAGGAGGGAGAGACTGCAGCAGTGGCAGATTGAAGCAATTCTTGTTAAATTAAATCTGGCTGAAGATGGAATGTGTTAGAGTGGACGGCAGTGATAATGGGGACTGTTTCTTCTGTGTGTCTGTGTATAAATTAACTCCCTTTCAGTGCTATCTGGGCAATAAAGCTTCAGCAGTTTTCCTCCTAGTTCCACATATGCTGCAATAATTACAAGCATAACTTTATTTTCCTCTGGCAGTAAAAGTATGAATAAATGATGTCTCATTGCTGTGGTCATGTTCTTTTTGGCCTCTTCTCTCGTTCTGCTGTATCACAAATCATGTCCTCTACCCTGGTAATGCTAAGAAACACAAAGTTGGCAGATGTCTTGCTGTGTGACATATTTCCCTTGCACTTAGGTCTTTAAACATTCCATCTATTTTCTGAAATGAATGTGAAGCTGTGATAGAAAAAGTGCCTGTTGTGCTCATGCAATGCACTGGTGCTGTGTCATGGCCCATGTTATTTCCAGACACTTTAAAACATTGCTGACTTTGCACCTTTTTCTTACTTTATTTGGCTTCCCTTTCAAATCATAGTATCTGGCTGTGACCCTTATGTTCGGTGGCTAAACTGATTTTTCTCTTCCTGATTCTTGTTTTCCCTTCCATTACAAAGTACCACCAGGATTCCCATATGGGTAATGCATCAGAGTTTTTGGACAACTGGGTAAAAAAATCCAGTATTCTCATGACTTGCAAAAAAGTAGTTGAAAAATAACAATAACAAGCAGAAAAAAAAAACACCCTGGAAGTAAAATTTAAATAGATTATGCCTTGCTAATTCTGCACAGGGAAATTCAGGGAGCTAGTTGCATTTGTGTTTTATTCCTGTAATTCCTCCCATTATGTTTTCAGTTTATTTATAAGATTCGCATTATTTAAGAAGCATGTTAGGCCAGCATTTGCAAATAAATTAATTTTGAGCTGAATAGACAAAAATATAGGGGTGGGAGGAAAGATACTATAATGCCAGTAAAATTGTATGAGCCATCTTTTTCTGGAATACTCAGGTGCTATAAAAATTAGATAAAGGTATTTCAATCAAGGCCAGTGTTCTGGGCTCTGCAAGAGAGTGCATGTGTGTGTGTGTGTGTGTGTGTCTGTCTGTCTGTGTGTATGTGTCTGAGTGTGTCTGTGTGTGTGTGTTGCATTTTCTGCTCTTAATTCATAAGCTAAGAGCCTTATAGAAAAGCTCTGATATATTTTGACAGCAGCAAAGGCTTGAGTTTCAGACACCCTTCATATTCACAGCTTGAAGTAAATTTGTTTTTCTCAAAAAATTAAACTGAGTTTCCCAAACATGAGGGCTTACTCCTAATTTTAGACCTCGAAGCTGTAGTTAATTGGAGTTTAGTGTTGCCTTGACATTAAGTTTCACTGCACAGGGTTGCTGGTTCCTCCCCTCCTTGTAAACTCCTGAACATTTCCCACCGCTTATGTTAAATCACTCTTTGACACGGGTAGGTACATTCAAGAATGTTGCAAAAGCCAGGCAGATTTTGGATTTGTTTCAAGCTAAGGTTCACCAAAAGAAATATATTTTCTACATAAAAGTCAAAGTTTTCCTTTTTCTCTGCTTTGGAAGACTTGGTGAGGAGTCATTTCACGTGACACAAGTGGAGCTGGATCCCCAGAGCCTTGCAGGGTGTCTCTCTGTTCCTGACTGCTGGGCCTTGATACAGGAAAGCTTCTGGGACCATGTCCTGTGCTGCCCCAGTGGGGTGGGAGCTCTCTCCCGTGCCCCAGAGTGCTGCGAATCCATCAGGGTGATGCCTTAAGGAGCTGGAAGAGAGGCTAGACAGAGTTAAGATTAATAAAGGGGATATTTATTGAAGTGCTTTCAAAGGCCCTACCCTGGCAGTACCAGAGCCACAGTTGTGGCTCTGCCCAGAGAGCTCCAAGATGGCAGCAAAAGAGGGCTTGGTCATGAGATCTCACATTTTTATAAGTTTTAGTCCATTTGCATATATTAGTTAGCTGTCCAATTAATAGCTTCAAATTATGAAGTTTCATCCTCCTTGCTTGCTTGCCTGCCCTCCTCTTCTAACATTGTTTATACTTTGGGCCTGAAGTTTGAAGAGATTGTCCTTGAGTCCCCAGCTGGAATAGGACTGTTGTGTCTTCACCACCCTGTGAAAAGATCCTAGTAACACTTAATATAAGTCTAAAAGCTACACACCAAAACAGAACAGAAAAACTTAAAACCTAAGGGATCAAAGGAATAAATGTGATGTTTTGAGTTTGAACTCCCATCTGGAGGTTCCCTTAGTGACACTGTGCATCTTGCAGCATGAGCAGCAGCTTTTCCTTTGTTTCCTGGGTGCTTTGTGGCAATTGGCTGGAGGTCCATGACTTGTGCCTGGGTATGGCTGATGCCTCAGGTTTTAGCTTTTATATTTTCCAGATTCTGTGCTGCTTTAGTGTGCAGTCCTGAGCTTCATATTAAGGGATAGTAAGCTCTCTTCACACAGTAGGTAGACAAAACAATTCTTTCTCTAGCTGAGGACCAAGGACAACCGATCCGAATCTCAGGCCCAAGAGCATAAACATGAACTGAAGAGAGAAAAACAAGGATGGGACTTCATGGGCTAAAGCTGTGATTGGACAATTAACTCCAATGTGCCAATGGACTAGAACTTGTAAAAGTGAAAGACCTCATGACCAGTCATCCATTTTGTGACCATTTGGTTCATCTTGGGTGCAGCCCTGGCTGGGCTCTTGCACTGCTTAAGGTGTATCTGTTGAGGCCTTTTAATAAATCCCTACTTTATTCCACTCTGTCTGGCCTCTGTTCTAGGTCAGCCTTCACAAGGCATCATGGCTAAGGAGAAGGTTGTGGTGCTGCTCAGAGGGATCCAAATCTGCCAGTGCAGATCACCACACCAAGAGGATAATGTTCTGTCCATCCATACCATCAGAAAGAAGGAAAATTATATCATTTCCTGGCAGTGTAAAGAGGGTCTGCCTCCTGAATCCTGTCAGAGAATAGCACCACATCTATAAAAGCAACAGAATATTTGGGCCTAAACCTCTCTGTATCTTAATTTCTTCCAAGTCAAAATAAGTTTACTGCCAGCCTTACAACACATTCTGTAGTTCTTTGATGAAAGATATTTCACCAGTGTAAATTATTATTTTATTACTTTTGGCAGACAGAATGTTTAGCAAGTCATTTGAAATGTATGCTTCTTCAAAACCCACTAAATGCAGTGGGAATCTTTACACAGAATCTTAATTTATCCCCTTATACTTCAGTTGTTTTTTTAATCTTTCTTTTGAACTACTGAGCAATTTTCAATCTGAAAAGAGAATCTGAGGAATGATATGCAATTGTCACACACATCAGTCTTTTAAAAAAATGGGTTTATGACTTTGATGTAGTCCAGACAAATGAACATATTTCAGAAACTTCTGAAGCTACTGACTGACTCATGGAAGTACTGCTTAATATTTTAATAATTGGCTCTTCTAGCTTTTGAGATATGAACATCTGCAAATGAGGACTTTACACAGGAAGTCAAGTCAGCTTCCACATTCCCCTGCAAAGCAAGAGAGCAGATGCTGCTCACCAACCCCTGCTCTGCAGTCTGGAATATCTCAGCTAAGCACCGCAGGCCTTTGCCATTGATCAGTAAAGGTGGCTGGACCACAGGGAATAACAGGGAGATACTAAATGCTGTGTGAACAGGGGTCTTGATACTAAATCTCTCCCTAACATCATGAATATACCCATGTGTTTATAATATGTATTTATTTAAATGCAAATGCATTTTATATAGCAATGATCTTTTGGCAGCTAGGGATTACTTTTTATCCTTTCCTGTATCATAAGGCTAATGAAACAGTCAATTAAATTAATCCTCTGCAAATTTAAAATGGGTGAGAATGAACACAGCTGTTAGCTGTAGAATTTGCAGCTATAAGATATTGACAGGGAAACAAGTTAGTGCTGTTTGATAAAGAATTAGATACTTAGTCCAAACTGCAGATGCTCTGTGCAGAGATCCTCTGCAGTCAGGGTAGTCCTGCAATGGCTGCAATTCCTTACAAACCTTTCTTTATCTCTTGTTTATCTTCTATTGAGTCTTATTCTACAAAAATCACTTTTTTCCTGAAATTAAAAGGATTCATTCTAGCCTGGAGAAAAGTAAAAGTAAGGCTTTCTGTCTTCTCCACATCCACACCTTTCCATTCCCAAATTTTGTGATGCTAAAATTATCCTTACCTCTAGGATGTAGTTCCTTTTGGGAAAAAAATATTGCACTGGAACAAGGATAAGCATGGGGAATTTCCAGTACAGTTCTCATGAATCCTTTTAATAGAATAACCTTAATCCCTGGATTCTGAGATAGGAAATGCAATGGTGCCTCCTTTATTAATTAGTTGGTGGAGTTAATTAACTGCTAACTAATAACTAAATAGCCAACCCTGCAAACATTTGAGCATCTGTGTATCTTTAGGCATGGGAGCAATGATAGGAGAATTGATGGGAGAACTGTATGTTTAACATTAAACCGGATTGTTTTAGCAAAATAGAGCTTTTCATATTTCTCTATATGAAGCCTGCATTGCTGTCTAGCTTCTACAGCACTGGATTTCATATTTACCTGCAACAATATTTGCCTATCTGAAGAAAATATTATCTGAAGAAAACACTGCTCTAAAGTAAAAATGTACATGAAATAAGATAGAACAGAACAAGGATTTCTATACTGGGGCAGAGGGGGAAGATGTGTTTCAGTAATTTATAATTAGTGAAATAAATGAACCATGTGTTGGTTAGCAAATTTCTGTCTTGTTATGATAATACCCAGATTTTAAAAACACAGTGTTCTGGGAGTAATCCCAGAATCCAATGCAGAATAACAACACTATGATTTGTTGTTCATTCATATTAATATGTTACACTCAGTTTTTAAACTCCAGGCCTTTTCTCATGCTCTTCTCTCAGTTTCAGACGTTATAATTGTCAATAGATGTCTGTAATTGTCATTGATCTGTCACAGGACACTCATTGTCACCACTGTAGATCCAAAACCCAGGGCATTCTGCAGCTTCTTGATGTGATGACCACTACCAGCAAGATGGTTAACATCACCCACCAAGAATATTTATCTTCAAAATTTAAAAAATATTTCTGGCGCTGTCCCATGAATGCCCAGGTGAGTATTTCAGACATTTTAGAAAGAACCAACAGCAATCAGTGACCCGTACCTACCTTGCTCAGGTTTTTTTGGGGTTTGGGGGTTTTTTTGTTGTTGGGGTTTTTTTTGTGCAAGTAGAGAAAATACAAAAGTGGCCACTTTACTCTGAGTACAGTGATGAGAAAAAAACATGTGGATTTTATACAGGGAATAAAAAAAAAATAATGCAAACTGCAGAAACCATCTTTTTCTTACTCCTGAAATTATTTGTAAAGGAGCAATCAGTGTTCTCCAGGCTGTGGAGTAAACAGGAAGGAGGGATTTAATGAGCACTTTGTGAGTTACACATCTCTGTATATGGAAAAAGGATTGCTGCAGTTTTGCAGTGTTGTGGTTGCTGTGCTCATTTTGTTTTCATTTCTGTTTCTTATATATCATAGACCAAGTTTCCACAGATAACCTCAAATTCACCATATTTAAGATATCAGAGAATCATAGAATGGTTTGGGTTGGAACAGATCATAAAAATCATCGCGGTCCATCACTCTTGCCATGGGCAGGGACACCTTCCACTAGACCAGGTTGCTCAGGGCCCCATCCAACCTGGCCTTGAAAACTGCCAGGAATGGGGCACCCACAGCTTCTCTGGGCAACCTTTTCCAGGTACTTTGATGCCCCCTCAGCTGCAGACCACCTCCTCCTACTTTAGACCACAGAGCCATGGTCACTGTGTGCCACACATAGCAGCCAAGGCTCCTGAGATGAGCTCCATATTTTTCATGCAGTGTATTTTATTTTAAAAAGCTCTGCATGTTCAAGTTTCCTTATTTGATCAGTTGAGATATATCTTTTGCACTAACAGAAAATGTACAAGACATGTCAGTGCTGAAGTTTGCTTTGTGCTTAATGAGAAGAGATAGATTTGTGTAAGGTGTCAGTTGAATAAAGAACATTTGGCAAATGAGTAGATACTGATGAAGTATCATTGCTGTGAACCAGTTATTCAATGTTTCATGACAAATTTACTGAAGATACTTTACATGCCTAATTTTTCTCAGAAAATGTAATCTTAGTGCTGAAGAGTCAAAGACAGCTGCAATGACATAACATGTTTTTTTATACACTTTAATGGACTGCAAAAGTATTTCAGATCCTAAAAAATTGCCTCAACAGTGTCCCTCAGATTTTTATTCATAAAATATTATTTCCTTTCATGCATCTGGCTACCAGTGGTCTACCTTTCTTTTTTCATGATCAGTCTTAAGCCTGGAAAAATTTGTTCCCTTTAATAGAAGCAAATGTGTAGTAGGTTAATATGGAGATGTATAAACTGTCCTCTGTCATTAGGATTGTGTTAATTCTTTTTCTTTTTTTTTTCTTTTTAATCTATCACAAGGGATTGTAAACCAAAGTATGAAAAACATAAGCAACACTGAAATAGGCTGAAAACTGAATTTTGCAACTTTGGACTTAATATTCTTTTAATGCCCAAACAATGCCACGTCTTAGGAACAAAATAAAAGCACTAACAGTG